>NC_052235.1:12660844-12969930 GCF_013401445.1 Tripterygium wilfordii | reverse complement strand
ATTAGGAGAAGAGTAGTTTGGAGAGGATTGAAGAAGGATTAGCAAGAGCTCGAGCAGCGATAAGGGAAGCTGCTCGGATTAAGAACTATACATCAGATAAACAACAGAGTTATGTTCCTAGAGGATCAATTTACAGGAACCCATATGCTTTTCATCAGTAAGTTTTAACTTCTTTTTTTTCAATTTTTTTATATTTTATGTTTATTTTTGAATTTTGAATTGATTAATTGGGTTTTTGTTATTATATATGAATCTTAATTAATGTCTATTGTCCTAAATCCTAATAATCACTGGATATATAGTGTAGATTATGCTGGGAAGCCATCAACACCTCAAAATCCTAGTAGAGTGTTCAGCAGGCAATGCAATCTTATTTACTTCCCTTCATTATTCCAAATATTGCACCATTTTTCCAATTAATGAAAATTAAGTCATCCACTTCTCTATCACTATTTCTTTGATAAGTTTTTTACTAACCACCTTGGGAGTTTGGGTGGGAATCAATCTCGATCTCAAACTTCAAATATTTACATTATCAAAGTGTTTGGAGAGAGTAGGACAATCTAAACACCGGATGAATTTACCAAGATTTTTGGGTATCATCCGACCATCCAAATATTTTTACGTGGAAATAGACATTTGATTGAATTAGTGTGAGTCTGAGGTGAGTATAATCATATTTGATGGTGATAAACTCATTCACCGTTGTGAAAATTCTCGGTGGATGAAATGAGTTTGAGATCGCATCCTCTCAAAATAAAAGGAATATGTGATTCTTACCCTCATTCCACTCTCTAATGCCAACCAAATGTCCGTTTCGGAAATAATGTACCTTCACTTAATCCATAGTTAAATGCTTAAATAATAGTAAAGTAAGACAAATACACATGCATGCATTTACAAATTACTAATTCAATTTGTTTTTTTTTTATATGAAACTTAAGGAGTCATATAGAGATGGAGAAGAGATTCAAGGTGTGGGTGTACAGGGAAGGGGAGCTCCCCTTGACCCACGGTGGTCCGATGAACGACATCTACAGCATTGAAGGGCAGTTCATGAGCGAGATGGAGAGCGAGAAGAGCCACTTCATGGCTCGTAACCCTGATGAGGCACATGTATTCTTTATCCCGATTAGTGTCGTCAATATCATTAGCTACCTCTACAAGCCTCTTGTCACCTACAAACGTGACCAGCTGCAGCTCGTGGTTTCTGATTATGTTGATTTTGTTGCTGCTAAGTATCCTTATTGGAACAGAAGCAATGGTGCTGACCATTTCTTGCTTTCTTGTCACGATTGGGTAAGTGCACAATATTCTTCTTTTAATTATACTGTTTAGCCATTGTTGTGGTCTTCTGGTTTGAAGACAAAGTGTTTGATTAAATGTCTAAGTTAAGATAGGGGATGATCATTTGGTCCCCTCTGGTCAAGACTCAAGAGATCGAATGCACTGCTGCTCCCCGACCCACTGTTCAGCATCACCCTAGTGCCTCTACCAACTGCATCTTGATTCGGTCTAGCTGAATATGAAAATGTTAAAGATCCCAGCAGAGCACAGTTGAGATCCCACCAGTTATCCTAGATGCTAAGTTGGATGCACAAAGTTCAGATAACTGGGATATATGGATCCTTATCATAATTGAGCTGAATAGGGCCATAGTAGGTTGAGACTAACATTGCATACTCACTCTTTTTTTTTTGTTTTGTTTTTATGATTTAGGCACCAGACATTTCAAGTGCTAATCCTGAGAAGTACAAGAATTTCATTAGAGCCTTGTGTAATGCCAACACAACAGAAGGGTTCAAGCCCGAGAGAGACGTCTCAATACCAGAAATCAACCTCCCTCGCGGAAAGCTAACCCCAGATGGAGTCAAAGTTCTAGCCTCCAATAATCGTACGATCTTCGCGTTCTTCGCGGGATATATTGCACCATCTTGAATTATCCAATTTGATTTCTCTGAAATTTACGAGATTGATTTTTAATAATACCAAAAATATCATCCATTAGGATATTGATACGTGACAAGATATACCGAGCTAAATACATTAATCGATAAGTTTCCTCGATGACCACCAAGGTAGAGCCGATAACTCCAACAATAGGATAAGGCACCTGAATGGTCCATGTAAGACATTACAGTTGAGAAGAGAGCATCTCTGCAAGATCGAGTATCACATCGATATTGAGTATTGATTGGGCATTATACTCGGAGATCCTTGGAAATTCAGAATCCTGAAGTAGATCAACTCCATTCCATGGCTATATAAGGAAGGTTTTATTAGAGCACTGGAAGGAAAAAGACAGTGAAATTCAGGTCCATGAGTACCTTAAGAATAAAAATGACTACTTCAAGTCAATGGCACAAAGCAAGTATTGTTTGTGCCCTAGTGGGTATGAAGTAGCTAGTCCTAGAGTGGTAACAGCATTGAAACTGGGTTGTGTGCCTGTGATAATCTCTGATTACTATGCATTGCCATTCAGTGATGTTCTTGATTGGAGTAAGTTTTCTGTACACATTCCGTCGGCGAAAATAGCAGAAATTAAGACCATTTTGGCAGGGATTCCTGATGGGGAGTATCTGAAGATGCAAAAGAGGGTGAGACAAGTGAGTAGACATTTTGTGGTGAATAGACCAGCCCAGCCTTTTGATGTTATTCATATGATGCTTCACTCTGTTTGGCTAAGGAGGCTAAATTTTAGACTCCCGTCTTGAATTTTGCTTTGTGAAACTCCATGTATGATTTTTTTTCTCATTTTTCGTTGATGGTATATTCATGATGTATGATGTATAATTACACGTAAAAACTTATTTGAATTGTAAACCCTAAATGTGATTTCATTTGTATATTTTATTGAAATGTGGTTAGATATAAATAGAATCAAGATGAGTGTTTTTTAGCCAACGAAGGTGTTGACCTAGTGGATAAGGTGCATGTTAGTCATGCGTAGTTTGTGAGTTAATAAGCACGTTTTCCCAGTATGCATCCAAAAGTAGAAGTAGTGGTTGATGGGGGGTTTTGGGAAGTCCATTATGAATCATTTTTCGAGATGGAAGGGGCTCCAATTCCGACTCCAAAACTATACTAAATCATGAATTAAAATGTGTGATTAAGTATTTTGGTGTTCATATTGTTAAAATATAGTTGATTTTGGGAAATTTTTTTTCTAAATATTAAATTCTAAGTCCTAAATCGTATATCCTAATCTCTAAACCCCAAATACTAAAAATTAAGTTCTAAACCTTAAATTCTAAACCCTAAACTTTAAATTATAAAGCCTAAACACTAATTTCTAACCCCTAAATTCTAATATGTCATTTTCAAAAACAAAAATCATGATTTAACATGATTTTTGGGAGAGAATTGGAGTCGGAATTAAAGCCAAGAATTGGAGCCCCTCTCATCTCTCATTTTTCATTTGTATCGTGTGATACGCTTGAATTTGAGGTGGATTTGTATCTCCTATCTATTTTTTAATTGAATTTTCCGGGGATGAAATTTTTGTAGATGTCATAATTTGACTGCCAAGTTACTATCATGGGATTGGGATCTACTAATTAATTATAGCAAATGGATGTATAAAACCGATATGCTAAACCTAACACAAGCTGGCGGCGAACAAAGAAGTTCCTCATTGAAAGCAGTCATTCCAAACCCATGTGATTAACATCAGATTCCCAAGCATCATTGCCAATTATGCATTGTAATTGGGAACGAAAATTTATAGAGAATAGAATAGAACAACTAGAAATAAAATCACGACATAAGAATTTACATGGTTCGATCAATTAGAGCTCTTTTGTTTTTTTTGTTTGGTTTATGGCTTATATATTTATAGTTTAGGGCTGCCTCTAAAAAAAATTACTGATCCACAACAATCTTCGCCGGATCAGATCATCAAATTGGATCGCCTCGTACAAAAAAAAAAAAGCAGGCTCCAGACAAAAATCCCAACATTGGATGGGATTTGGGGCTCTCAAATTCGTCCAAATTTGAGACTCTCAAATTGCCCTCATCTCCATCGTCCATCTAATCCAAAGACAGCAAATAAGCCACGTGGCCTGTCTAAATTTAGGGTTATTTTACTTTTACAGTTTCAAATTTCAACTCTACTTCTCTCTTCCGACATATCCGAACCCCTGCTTCTCTCGTCCTCCATACTTTCCACTCAAGGATTCTCCATCTCTTATGACGATAAAGACGAGATGCCGTTCAACCATTATCCTTCCCAAGAGAGACGATATTAAAGGCTCTCCATCTTGACCATCATCTTCTCCGACAGAGCGAGGCATCACTTCATTTATTGCCTTAGCCATTGTAGCATCTTGATCTGTAAAAATTGTTTGAGGCATTTTTTCCTTGTGTGCATCTAAAAATGTCTTAAAAAGCCGCTTAAATGATGCTATTGTTTCATCATATAGAAGTGCAGCCCCAAAAACTATAATACCTCTATGGTGATTGAAACCAGTAAAAACAACTAGAGGTCTCAAAGCTTTGTTAGTACCATAGGTTGTATCAAAAATAATCACATCACCGAAGTAAATGTAATCAATAAGCATTCTAGAATCTGCCCAAAATATATTCGTAATTTGTTCCTCATTATCTAACTGAACAGCATAGTTAAAAGAAGGGTTTTTAATAGTCTCTTCCTGAAAATACCTGAGAATAGAGCCAGCTTCACCATACTCCATATCCTTTTCCCTTTTTGTTCTGAGGTAGTATTTTTGATCATCTTTGGTGAAGCCAAGGTTGCTTCTCCCACCAGCTTGTCTACTCATCAACTCATGTGCCTTCTTAAGCTTAATGCCAGCACTACATGCCAAATCTATCTCAAAACCTTGCACCTCAGAGATGTTTCTTTGTGACCTCATCATATATGTGATGTTTGCTAGATGTAGGAGATGGTTATGCTCAGCCACAAATTCATAAACCCTATACTTTCCACTATCCTGCACCAATGAAAGAGACAATTTCACAGGACAATTGGTTCTTGTCTCATCTCTATGACTATCAGGATTGAGTTGACGTTGGTCTACTCTCCGCACACCCTCTTCTGAGCACACAAAACCCCTCATAGTAACCCGTACATCTTTTTCACTTTTATTCACAAACGCTTTTCTAACAGAGAATCCCATATGTTTGTCATAATCAATCCAATAATTCCAAGCCTCGTCGAGTGTGTTAAATTCCAAACCAATTTCAGGAGTCAAATTGCATTTATCAGAGATCACATTCATATTCAATACCTATAAAAACAATGCCAAAAAAAAAACAATGAACTCTGAAAAAGACCAAACAGAGATCACATTCATAACAACAATAACACTGCAATAACGAACCCATAAAGAATTTTTTGAAATTCTCTTATGCAATAACTGTTGCGAGAACAATTTTTTTTGGGCTTTCATTTCCTTTCCTTCGCCCTCCCTCCTCCCCCACAAAGGTAGATACAAGATGCACAAATACTAATTTCGGCACATTCGAAGCAATACCACATTAGAAAGGACGAGAGTAAATCCATTGTATTTTGTGAATGTTATTCCATCTAATCACCAAAAAAAAAAGATAAAGGAGAAACATACTCAGATCTAGGAGGGAGAGGGCACAGAGTGATTTGAAGTCAGTAGAATATCCTCCAGCAAAAGATTTCATGGAAACTTTGTGGAACAGGATGAGAGAAAACCTATCTATTGTTTTGGGTCTCAACTTTGGACGAATGTTTTGCGTGGGAAAAATCCCTCTTATTTTTCATGAATTTTGAGAATAGTGAGGCCACGTGGCTTATTTACTGTCTTTAGATTAGATGGACGGTAGAGATGAGGGCAATTTGAGAGTCTCAAATTTGGACGAATTTGAGAGCCCCAAATCCCATTGCATGGATTTCCAATATCTTTCGAGAGCACACCACATTGAGATGGGACATGCAAAAATCCAAATGACAATAAATTATTTACTGAAGATAGGCAACAAAACAAAACCATCCACATATAAGAAGATTTACTCAAAAGTAAAGGGTATGGTTAATTGAAATATATGTGAAAAGACATGCAAATAATTTTTTTTTAAAAAATGCCTTGTATTTTGACTATTTTCAATGTCGATTTCCAATAGTAAAAGAAATCTTATAGATCATACACATTCCGAACACAGTTTAAAAAAGTGCAGAAAAGAAAACACAAATTCACTCATACCTAGAGCCTAATGACAATGTTTATGGCCCAGAAGGCAAGTAAACTTTCAACTTTGATGACCTTATGTATACACACAGGTTGTATGAGAAATTGTTTTATTGAATACTAAATGGCAAAACATACTATGACAAATTGTTTTACTGAGCAATGAGTGATCCAATACGGTTCCGTGGAGTGTAGGTGAGAGCTTACAAAAACACGTCATTAAAAAAGCCATGTTATCGGGTCCACGTTGGCAGTTAACTGACAAATAAGCAAATTCTGACGATTTATTGACTGGAACTGGATCAATATGGTCTAATTGCTTAAATTTGGAACATTGAGTGACCCAATTTGAATTTTTTTCTTTTTCTTCAAGTGACCTAATTGTAAATCATCCTATCTTTCAATAACCTATTTGAACTTAATCCCTATAAGTTTCGCCAAACTTTCACATGTTACAAGTTAAGCTTCTTTCTCACAGCTTATAAGTTAACTTATTTTGACAGCAAATAAGCTCTATTAAATGAAACCGTATTGGAGTTTTCTTTGAAATCTAGGATCATTACCTGGAGAACCTTTCATAAAAGTTGTAAGACATAAACTACACATAATACTATAATAGAGTTAAAACAGCTAATGCCAATTTATCCATCTTCTTGAGCAACTCCAATGGATGTTATATTTAACACTTCAAATTGCACTTTATTCAAAAGTATAGTGCTAGAGCACCACACTGGGTGCAAAATGACTCTTGAAAAGAGTTGATAAATTTCTCCACACTCCAATTAAGGAGTGTCCTCTAAAAAATGAATAGTATATAAATGGAATCCACTCAAGCTACAAGATTACCTTATTCTTCAACATGGAACCAATTGAGAGAGGGAAGAGAGAATAAGTATTGAGGAATTTGGAGTCTCACCATTGTAGGGTGAACACTTAGATAATATGGTGATGCACAAACAACAAGGCAAAATAGAGTACTTGAAACTAAAACCCATTGTAGTTGCTCTTAACGGTTTTGACGGGTCCAATACCCCCATGCAATCCTTGATGACCAAATGGCACAATCTTAGATTTGGTGCTGTAATTAATTAATAGACAGTTGACATGGGCGTATGAGTAATTACACCCACCAAAATCAACGGGAAGATAACAAACCCCGCCTTTCATAATATTAAAAAAAAAAAAAAAAAAAAAAAAAACAATATACTGATATTTATTATCGAAGTGAGAAAAGAAGAATCTGCGCACATTGTGGGAGGGAGAGAGTGGTCGTTTGGTTTGTTTGCCATTTTTTTCCTTCTTCTTTTCTTTCTGTGAGAGAGAAGAGAAGAAAGAACACCAAATTTTACTGTCTCTCCCCCTCTCTTTCGGATCAAAGCAGAACCAGAAATAACAATAACAACAACAGTATTCTGTTTCATTTAGATAATGGGGACGTTTCAGAGTTTCAGGAAGGCATACGGGGCTCTCAAGGACTCAACCAAGGTCGGCCTCGCAAAGGTCAACAGCGACTTCAAGGTTCATTCTCTGATGCCTCTGTTTCGTTTCTTGATTTCATTAAGGGATGTTGTGATCCCTTACTCTTTTTTTTTTAATTTCTTTTGGTGATTGTTGAATGGAAGGAATTGGATATTGCGATTGTGAAAGCCACCAATCATGTTGAATGTCCTCCCAAGGAACGGCATGTCCGAAGTAAGCTGATGTATAGATATGTATAAGATCTGCATTTTTTTCATTGATATAGCGTTCTAATTAATCTCTCTCTGTGTGTGGGTGTGTGTGGAGACCATGATTATGCAATGTGGATCCGTTGTAGAATTGTTTGGGTTTTTGTTTACTGGAATGGATTGTGATTCAAATGAGGGAGCTGGGTCACCTTGGATTGAATTGGAAATGTGGCATAAACATATATATATATATATATATATATATATATATATATATATATAAGGATTTTAATCTCATATTCTGTGTTTTCTATGCATAGAAATCTTTTCAGCTACATCAGTTGTACGTCCGCGAGCAGATGTTGCATACTGCATTCACGCACTCGCCAAGAGATTATCCAAGACCAAAGATTGGATTGTAATGTCTTCTCTCCTTTCATGTTTTTTTCCTTTCATTTCCTGTTATTTAGCTTTTGTTTGTCGAGAATGTTAATTTAATTTGGAATTATTTAGGAACCATTTGAACTTGTTGGACATTTTCTTCCTCCAAGTTATGTATTTGATGGAAATTGTAGGTAAAACAATGACCCTCGACAGTCGATGCAGTAACTTGATTATGAGGTTTGGCATACATTACCAGCAAGTAGGAAAAACATAGGACATGATATATTATAGAAGTAAATTGGTATCATAAATCTTAAGAGTATACATAAAGAGACTACAAAAATACTTTAAGAGATTCAATTAGTCAACTAGCTCGAACAAGTACAGTGGTGAACTTTTATTGGCTTTGCGTTCCTTTCGTTGCAGTAAAATAGAATTTATGTAACAAAAATATTGTTATCAGATCAGATCATTCTATTTATTCATGCAATTGCTGTCATTTGTACAAATGTTTTTTTTTTTTATTTAATTCTTCGCATTGATCATTCAATTTTTTTTGATATCTGCTGACCTACAGGTTGCCATAAAGATATTGATAGTCATTCATAGGACATTAAGAGAGGGCGACCCTACCTTTCGGGAGGAGCTCGTAAACTATTCACGTAGAGGACATATTCTCCAAATATCCAATTTTAAAGATGACTCCAGCCCTATGGGTATGCAGCTTCAAACTGACATTACAAGTTGGACATTTCTCCTTTTTTCTGATGTAAGCTTAACTTTGCATTTTGAATGTCAAATTCCTTAATAACTCAGGGATTCTTTATATGCAGCCTGGGATTGTTCTGCATGGGTTCGGACATATGCGCTCTTTCTAGAGGAACGACTTGAGTGCTTTAGGATCTTAAGATATGACATTGAGGCAGAGCGTTTAACAAAATCATCACCCACGGCCTCTAAGGTTTGTACTTAGCATTATTTTTCTTTAGGCTCACATGCTAACTTTTGTGCTGTATTCTATTATTATGGATGATAGGTTGCTATTTTATTTGCACTTAATTTTAATAGGCACATAGTAGAACGAGGCTTTTGAATGGCGATGAATTATTGGAGCAACTACCTGCGTTGCAGCAGCTTCTTTATCGTCTTATTGGTTGTCAGGTAATGACTTATGCATGGTACCTGCTACCCTGTGTTTGTAAGGTTATGTAACTGCCAAATATACTCTCAGTCTTTTGTCATATTTCCGTACTCCAATCAGCTTCAGTTTCAGTTTTCTTAATGTTTAAAATCTTCACTTAATTGCAGCCTGAAGGAGCAGCATATTGCAATTATCTGATTCAGTATGCCTTGGCCCTGGTATGCATTCCATATATTTGTATATATCATGCACTTTCAATTTTTCCTGCTTGCAATGAACTATGATTGTCATCTGTATGGTGAATGAATATTATTAGAAAATCCATGTGTTTTTCCTGTAGGTCTTGAAAGAGAGCTTTAAAATATATTGTGCAATCAATGATGGGATCATCAATCTTGTGGACATGGTATCCTTTTGCCTTTTATGTGGTTTTGAAACTTTTCACTTTTACAAAATCGTCTTCTTGTTTTTACTCTTATTCATTCCCCCCTTTGTTCTTTGAAGTTTTCAAGTTAATGTTGAATTGTACATTTCTACACAGTTTTTTGATATGCCAAGGCATGATGCAGTCAAAGCTCTTAGTATATACAAAAGAGCAGGCTTACAGGTTTACAACAATGCTTTTCTTTGATATTTTCCTTCTTGTATCATGTACTCGTACAAGGGTTGTGGTGACTTTCTATTTCTCCTAAGTGAGGATACCTCGAAATTCATGCATATTCTATATTTCTCTGTGAACTTATTCTTTTATTCTTATGTTATGTCTTTCTTTTTTTTGGGGTTTTGCAGGCAGAAAGTCTTGCTGATTTTTATGAATATTGCAAAGGTTTGGACCTTGCGAGGAGCTTTCAGTTTCCAACACTCAGACAGGTTCCTTCCTGTATCAATCTGAATATATTTCCTTCATTCATACTTTGCTGCCTTACCAGCCTTCTCTATTTCTGACAAAACAGCCACCTCCATCTTTCCTTGCGACAATGGAAGAATATATCAAAGAAGCACCTCAGGCAGGTTCCGTTCAGAAAAGACTGGTGAGAAAAATGTATTATTGTGACTACTTCCAATTCACACTTGCGTCCATGGACAGTGATAGGATTACCTGACTATCTGCATATGGTGATTGCATAAATGTATTCATTAGAGTATGTTCATATTTTCCTAATTCTCATCTAACTACAAATGTTTGCCATTCGAAACCAACTCAAGAATTTCTTTCTGTTTCATTGCCATGCTTCTACTACACAAGAATGACTTTTGCAGCATAGTATATGGTTTGACCAATCATTCCGTGACTTCTGGTTTCGATTTTTGAAAAATAAGGGATTTGAACTGCTTTTTTTTTCCATGATTTACGTTATGCTTCCAATAACTGGGGGTCACATAAAATGAATAAATCACTGGTATGAACACTAATTTACTTGTTCTGTGGCTACCATTGGTAGGAGACCTGACTTAAAGTGTTCAAAAGCTTTAATATATGGCTCATTTATTCCAGAACCACCAGATATTTCAATTAACTTAATCATTGAGCTGAAAGTACCTTGAGTTTTTAAAAATATTCTTATGTCATTATTCCTTCTTTTGGCAAAATAAAGACACAAAGCGAAAAGAGAAATGATAACATCCTTTTAATTTATCTCTATTTATCTTCAATTTGGCTTGATCTCATGTGATTTGATCTTTTTGGATATAGGATTATGGCATATGGTCACTGTTTATAGATAGTAATGTGTGCACTTAGTATTTACTTTCAACATTAGGAGTATAGAGAGATGGAGGAAGAGCCACCTAAACCTGAAGAGCCTCCAGAACCTGTAGAAGAAGTTAAAAAAGTTAATGACGATAATCCGATTTCAGAGCCCGAGGAAGAAGAAACACTGCATAAGGAAGAGGTGGAAGAATCTCCACTGATATCAACTGATGACACTGGAGATCTGCTGGCAAGTTTTGCATTTCTGCTGTATTTCCTTTATGCATGTATTCGTCTTTATCTATAATGCAAGCTTTTGTACAGGGTCTGATGACTGAAGTGAATCCAAAAGCGGCAGAACTAGAGGAAAGCAATGCATTGGCTCTTGCAATTATTACACCTGGTAGGTTACTAATTAGATAAGTCGTAAGAAATATTTGGCCCATGTCTGTCAGATGGAAAATGTTGAAGTTCGCGACAGAATGTCGTGATTATTTAGTAAAATGCACAATGTGCTTCATTTCACAAATTCTTTTTCCTTTTTATAAGAGCTTGGAGATCTTAGAAATCTTTGATTATATCAATCTACCTACCTTTGAAGCACTGAATTGATGGAACATGATAATATTGAACACCTACGGACCAGTTACTATGTAATAAAAAATAAGCTTCTTCTTCATACGTAGGAAATGATCCTCTGGCTTCATCAACTCGTGCTTTGAGTGAACTTGGCGCGCCGAATGCTACGGGATGGGAGCTAGCACTTGTAACCACACCAAGCAACAATACTGGCCATGTGGTAGAGAGCAAATTGGTTAGTATTTTTTGCTCATATGAAGTTTCTAATCCATAATATTTTCCATATTTCAGAATAATTTCACAAAAATAATGATGAGTCATGAGTCTCAGTCTTCATTTTTTCCTGATCAAAGTTCGGCTTTGTTTTTCTTGAGTTAGGCTGGTGGGTTCGACAAATTATTACTCGACAGTTTGTACGAAGACGACACTGCAAGGAAACAAATACAAATGCAGAATGCAGGGTATGGATACGGTGGTGGGATGGCTGTACACAATCCGTTCGAGCAACTAGACCCATTCGCAATGTCCAACAGCATAGCACCCCCACCAAATGTGCAGATGGCCTTGATGGCTCAGCAGCAACAACAATACCAACAGCAGCAACAACAATATTACCAACAGCAGCAAAACATGTCGATGATGGTACCTTGTCAGTACCAACCTCAATATTCTCAACAACATATGCAGCAGCAGCAGCAGCAGATGAGTTCTAATCCGTTTGGGGATCCATTCCCAGCTCTTCCACAAAATTCAATGCCACAACAAGGAAACCATATGCTTCTGTAGAGTCCTTCATTCTTTATTTGTTTCATTATATTCTTTAATTCTTTTCAGTAGGGGAGCCTCATCAGGTTATTCTTTGTTCTCTCAGTAAATTATAAAAATGTGAGTCATGTATTGATAGAACCGTTGATAACTATTGATTATCTAACTTTTTGGTACGGAATCTCCACTAAAATAGTCAATTATGTGTGTCGTATGTCTTGAAAAGCACATCTAAAACCTCTAATGTTATAGCTGTAAGATGATCACATGCATCAAATACGAACAAAAGTAATATTCAAATATTTATACTAGTCAAAGATATGTCTCAATGAAGGAATGTATCTTGTGCACATAGATTAAAAACACTCCTTACATGAATTTGAGACATATCTTTGACTAGTATAAACTTGAGTAATAAGAGAACTAACAAGCACTCTTGCCGACAAACCATGTAACATTCTTAAACAAAAAATGCAAACTAATATATATACGCAATACTTTTTTTAAAAATCTCCATCCCTACATCAATGTATATTGCAAGCTCGTGCGCACATGGTAATCCATATATCAAACGAAGTTTACATATACAAGAGTGGATGTCTGCTCCGACAATTTTAGACTGGTCAAATTTCAACAAAATATGATGCAAAACATCAATTGAAATAAAACTCCGTATTTCTCATAATTGTGCTGGTTTGAATCAATGTTGGACATTGTTTTTATTTTCTCGAAACTAACTTTTATTGCTTGGAATTGATCTTGAATGAATTGATGAATAGACGACCATGTTAACTCCAAGTCTAACTATGATATGCCCATGTATTATTTCAATTTAGAATACTGACTCTCAACTCTGTTAGTTGTTTGGTTTTCGAAATGCATATTACTATCTTTTCAGGCGAATATAAACATCTTTCTGTATGGCATCAACCATAAATCACCAATATAATTCACGACAATCGAATTGTTTTATAAAATTACCTTGATTTTGGATAAATTGAATACATACTCTGTCTCAGTTTCTAATTTCACTAATGTGTGCCACATGGAGTAGCATGCATCCTAGGATTCCTTGTCTTGAAATCATTTTTTGCAGTTCGTTATAATATTCTTACCATTGTGCCATCTACAGAGCTATTTCATGGCCTCAGGAAATACTTGGGCACATGACTTCATCAACGCCAAATTTCTATCAGTCACAACAACTTTTGGAGTAGTAGTGCATTCATCAATCATTGATCGCAAAAAACTCAAGGCCCAAGTATAATTGTCTTTCTTTTTTTGATTGCAAGAAAATAAATGCTATACAAAATGTCATGTTCGTTAATGTCACGTCCACAATCTAAAAAATAGTCATTATGAACATGTTAGTTTTGTATGTCGCATCCATTAGTAGGACATGTGAAAATGCTCCCAATAACGATAAAGAGCGTGGATGCATAAAGAATAAATCTTATAGCTCATTAGTTAAAAATTGTTTCGATGAAAGAAAAAGTACTCGTACTGATTTATGAATGACATAAGTAGTTGGATTTGGGATTTACCATGTGCCCGTTTGGCACTGCGTTCAAAACAAAAAAAACGCAATCCGATGAGGTGAACCACAGTTTCAATTGCAAATTACCGTTTGGCCATGTGATACATTGGGACGGCATCACACAAAAAGGCTTTTTTGGGCGAAGCAGCTCGGAGCTGCTTTCTCCAACAACGCGAAGAACGAAACGCGATTTCATTTAGAGAAACACAGATCAACGTCAAATTTCTTTGGTTTTTTACTAGTTTGTCCTAATAAAGTTTTCATAATTACATTTTATGCCCCTTTCAGTACTAACCTATCCCTTTTTAATTGTAAACGTGGCATTAATTTTTTAAAAGTTTAACAATATTTAATTAAATAATAGTTGAACAATATTAATGTAAAATATATATTAGTGTTATAAAATAAATTAATAATTTATTTTTAAGAAAATAAATCATCATATAACAAATATTAATTAATTAAATTAGGTTCGCAAAATCATTTATTACAATTTATAATTAAAATTAAACAAATTTCATAATTTATTTTCTCACTTCACCTCACCGTAGTTTTGTTCATCCAAACGTCAAACTGCACATCAACTCACCTCATCACAGTTTTTTTTTGTGACAAGCCAAACACTTATTGTCAGCAGAACTCACCTCACAGCACCACAACTTTTTATCTGAGAGCACCTCACGTCACAACACCACAATACAAAGCACTCCCAAACGGACCCCATATGTCTCTGCAATCTGAAACTTCTTACGTTCATTTTATAAAGTTTGAATGGTGGACATGTTGTTCGAAACTCTGTTCTTTAATGTATACAAAATGTTTCATGGCTTCACCAAATTCTTAGATATATCTAACAATATATCATCTTCAACGGTAAAAAGTCTATCGACATATGAATGACCTTCCATATATAATCCTGGAGAATGATTATACGTTCCATATACCACACTTACCATCCTATCATCCTCTGTCTTCAATTTCATTACTTTCACTCTGAATGAACAATTTTGTTTTTTGTGCCAATTACCCTTGTTGAAGTTTTCTTATTTTTGTAGCTGTCATCATGATCACATTTTAACAGTAATCTCGGTCTCCTCCCAAATCCACAAATATCTGACCTTTTAATTAGTAACAATAACAAATATCATATTACATATAGTATTTTGAACCCATTCAATTAATGATTTATGCGAATTGAATACCTGAGCATGTATTAATTTTGTTTTTTAACATACGATATCATTGAAAAATTCGTGTTTAACATCAACTTCAATTTGTTCTTCAATTTCTTGTATTAGATTAAGTTTTTCTTCTTATTGTATTTCATTTCTAATTATTTCATCCTGGCAACAATAGAAATTCAGTTTAGTATTTGCAATATATCAAATTATTTTTGTAAAAATAAAAATTCATATAAACAGGGAGGATACTCCATATTTACATTTTTTATCTTCATGTAGAGATATATTTACCTCAGTAGAACCACTCGATAATTTTAGATTTTCAGCCTAGAGTCTCAAATGATCTTATACTAAAACTATTTTGAAAGTTAGTTAAAAATACTGGGAGATAATATAGTATGTGATAGTGTGCTTGGTAGGTGGGATGTGAGATGGAAAGGGGTGTCAATACATGACAATGATGGTGCCATTGTATAAAAATGTCAAATGATATTTTAGAAACTGATTTTTCATATAATAAGAGAACCGATAATTCAATACATTATCGATATTTCAAACTATACACATGCATTTCAAAAAAATAAGCTATTGGATCTGACACACAAATATTTTGTATTTGTAACGCCCCAACCCAACCGGGGAGGTGCTATTGTTGGTACCATCTTACATCACCAATCATAGTGACCATTCCATAGACATGAATGTCTACATCAATTGTATCAAGCTTAGGTATACTACTATTTAATCAAACACCAATTCACCGGAAAATCTGACAGCATCTCCCCGTATTTCGAAGAATACCAACCTCGAGTACAAGTGCAACAATATCACAAATAAATTCTCAAACCTAGGCAGGGCCTCAGACCATCTAACAATTCATATCATCACATATCTCCGCACACAATAACATATATAGTCAAGCAACCAACGTCGGGGGTAACCCAGTAAGCATAATCAACAAAAGGACAAGAAGTCCACAATCCCGACCCGGTAGTCCCAATCACACGGAGCACCCTATCCACCGTCCAATCATCCATCGAATAGGTGTATCAATAACAAGTCTCAATCCGAGAATTTAAATACAAATAGTACTAATAACATAACATAATACCCAACCATCTAGGTCCTATCACTCTCCAGGGCCTATCCATGTCACGCACGCTTCTCCTGGTCCGCAACCCTGGTACTAAAACTCGACTCAACTGTGGGGCGAAAGAAAAGGAAAAGGGTGAGCGAAAGGCCCAATAGGAAATAATCGAGAATGAATAATCGATATTAGAGCTGAATTATCAACAAAAGTACAAATATATCAATATGATATCTAACATCATGTACACCAAAACACAAGTAAATACATATGGAATCCTGACCTGGTCCACCGGCCTTCCCGTACTCATCGAAACCCTGAATGACCCAAGACATTTCACACCAACCATACCTAAGAGATGTACGGGTCCATACCCAACATCCACCGTGCAGTTACAATGCATGTCCAACATGGTTGTGCAATAATATATACATACAATCCTACATATATACTACTGCATTATGCATGTTCATGAGTATCCCATGTTCAATAGGACATTGAGCATGTAGGGTATCCAATATCACTCAATTCACACAATAAAGTAATCACATGATAGGGTTGTTCTCTCGTAGGCACAATTAAGGCGAGAACGAAATAACAATGACCAATGAGGAAAATCAACACTCTCAATAGAAAGAATATAGTCATTGGAAATGGAAAGGGTGAAATTTCCCTACCTCTCCTCCTTAGCTTTTATTCAAATTTCACAAACCGTCCCACATGTGCATTCCATGCTTTCCGAGTACTATCCATTGAGCCAATTTACCATAAACAACACAAATTGTCATTATCAATCCACATTTACCAATTTAGACTCCCAATCCCGAAATACCCATGAACCCTAAAATCCCAAATCACCCAAACACCCAGATTCATGGTTTTAAGTTAAATAAACTCACCAAGGGTGTAGAAACAAGTAAAAGGAAGTGATTCAAGCTTCCTTTAAGCCTCAAATGGTTTAGGAGTTCATGGATTCGAGTTTGGGTTCAAACCTTGAAGTTAGAATAAAAATGGAAGTTGAAGAACATGTAGTCTAGAGAGAGAGAAGTCATAATCCAACTTGAAACAACTTGAAAGAGAATAATCTTACTTTGGTTGATGATCTTGGACTGATGGAAGTGAGGAAATTTGAGAGAATGGCATTTAGGATTGGTTTTCGTCAGTGGATTTGAGAGAAATCAGGAAATGAGTATTTTAAAACCTCAATTTCACGCGTGCTAGAACTGTCCGATCGATTGGGACTTTTCCCCTATCCCATTTTCCAGTGGTGGGTTCCGATCGATCGGAACTGTGGTTCTGCTATTCTCCTTATGACTGTCCGGACGGTTTTTTTAAAAGCTGTCCGAACAGTTATACCTGTTATCCATAATTTAGGCTTAACACCTTCCATACACCCCAACTCATTCGGTATTAATTTCTAATGGTTTTTAACCTCAATTTTAACTTCAAACCTATCTACCCGGCTCAAATGGATATATACTCGACATGTGTCACTCGTACAAAAACTCTAAAGGTACGGGGCGTTACAGTATTTGTCATTTGATATCTCTTGACCGGATGCTCATGTCTCACCTTATCATCTGGTGGGATTGTTGATAATCAAATGTTGCCTCATGTAATTCCTTTGAATTGAATAGAATGGCTGGCCAATAATTAACACAAATGCACAAATAATTCAATATCTAAATTGTTAACTCTGACACACATGCATCTCAAAAAAAACTTTTCTCTTCCATGTTAGACCCCCTCTTCGAGAATCATTCTTCAGAGAAGAGTTCTAGGAAGTTGTGTAAGAGATAATAAAGAAGAAATGGACTAATTTTTTGGAGTTGATCAAAATGGGTTTTGTATACCGAAGATGATATCAGAGGATTGGGATTAGTAAGATCGATCAGGGAAAGATTAGTCACTAGTCGATAGTGAATCCTATTAATGCAACTGAGTTGGACTTAGATGGGATCGAAAGAGGGACAATGGAGGAGGAGTTGATGTAAAAGACGAAAATTTACCTTCCTTTTTTTGTTATTTTTAATTTTGTTAATAGTTTTAATGCGTGTTCGGAAGTTGTAATTGTATACACCTGTGGCGACGGAAGGAGGAGGACAATGGGCGTAGGGCATTGCACACCGCTACTCCCTAATCCACGAGGTTTATTGTGTGCGAAAACAATTACAATCGGTTTAATGTTGTTGTTTCCATCTCTCAAGGCTCCAGACTCTCCAATTCCCTAGAAACCACTCCTCCAACGGTCAGCATTCCATCCGATATTAATTGATAATTAATACCATGATCTGTGTTTTTTTAAAATGTTTTCATGATCTAGAGAGTTTTTTATCAAAATAACAATTTCAACATAAATATATACCTATATAACTATCGGGCAAAAATATTTATCAAAAATAGCAGTCCAGGCCATCCTGAACGACGTGATTAGCTTTAGGTTTTTTCAATCACGTCATTCAAAATGACATGATTGTATGTACAATAGTCACGCCATCCATAATGGCATGACTATTGCAAAACAAGAGTTACGCCACTCATTGTGACGTGACTGCACATATTATGAAGTCACGCCGTTACTAACGACGTGACTGTATAGTCACACACCATACGTTGAAAAGTGATCCCCAATATATATATTTATGTTAAAATTGTTATTTTTGTAAAAAATCTCATCTAGAAGTAGCGTCAAGGGTCACAACCACTAATTTCCAAGCCAGAATCTATCTTCCGAAAATGCCGAAGCTACCAGAAGACGTAATCGCCGACATTACAGTACGGCTTCCGGTAAAGTCTCTGGTGCGTTTCAAGGGCGTGTCCAACACATGGCGTTCCATGATCGAGGACCCAGATTTCGTGAAGCTCCATCTCCAACACTCCCTCAAGACCGGCTCTAATCACTACCTCATGCTCAAATCCTATCATCTCTACACAGTCGATTTCGATTCTCTTAACGCCGCTATGGGAATGGACCATCACCCTTTGTATACCTGGGCTGATTCGCTGACGGAGGCAATTGGTTGCTGCAATGGGTTGGTTTTGTTGCGTAACACGGAGCAAGACATGGCTTTGTATAACTTCTCCACTAGGATGTACCATCGGTTACCTGTTGAGCCAATAGCCACTTTCGAGCGCGTGTTGTGTGATCCTCGGTATGTTTTTTACGGGTTTGGTTATGATTTTGTAAACGATGATTATAAAGTTGTGAGAGTGGTTTTGGGTTTATATCCTGAAGACGACCCTGAGGTTGGCGTTTACAGTTTGAAGAGTGATTCATGGAGAAGGCTGAAGACCCTCCCTGTTGGTATTCGCTGGTTGTATAGCCCGTCTTATTATTTGTTTTCTGGCTATAGATGTTTTGGTGTGCTCGTTGGTAATGCTCTTCATTGGGTGTCGCCACTGAATCCTGAAATTGGTAGCCCTTACTTGATCGTTGCTTTTGGCCTTGGGAGTGAAGAGTTCCATATGGTTCCGCAACCAGATTATGAATACGAGATGTTTGAGATGGATTTGAGTGTATTGGGAGGTTGCTTATGCGTCCTTTGCAATGACAAGGTATCATGGGTTGACGTTTGGCTGATGAAGGAATATGGAGTGAAGGAGTCCTGGAGTAAGTTGTTTAGGGTAGAACAACCTGGAGTTCAGTTATTGAAGGCTTTAGCTTATTCAAAGAAGGGCAATGAGGTTCTCTTTGTGAAGGATGACCGGAAGATTGTATGGTATGATCCAAAAAGGAAAAGGACTAGGAGGGTGAGGATTGCTGGTGTGCCAGTACCATTATGCGCGGAGTTTTGTATTGGAAGCCTTGTTCCATTGAGCAACAGTGATGGGAAGGAGAAGGTGGAGCAGGAGAAAAATAAAAAGCAAGATGAGATTCATGAGTAGAAGAAAAGGAAAAAGAAGTAAATTGCATAAAATTCCTTTTTTTTACCTTCTTTTATGTTATTTTCTTGACAATGATTGCCAGCCATTGTCATATCTGTTTCATTATAAGTCACAAATAGATAGTGAGATGTGGTTACAGTTGTGGTGCTCTGAAATAAATTTGACTAGTCCTTGTAGTGTGGTACTCAAAATATTTTCATCTGAAGAGTATTTGGTTATTGTGATACTTACTGCAATATGATCTTATTGTTCTGTTCTTATTTGGCTTTGTATCTCACACCACATGTCTTCTTCAGGGATGATTTTCTATCACAAGGGTTCAAATTGGTTTTATGATAAGTGGAAGTGGAGGTAAGCTATCGATCATATCATATTAGCAAATTGGTACTCTGATTTGACAAGTTAATGTAAGTTGATATATTGGTTGAGTTTTACAGGAAAAATCCTCAAGTTCTAACAGACTAATTTGCTTTTTTTATATGCAACATTTATTTAACAATTATTATAATTATGATTGCTACCACTTCTGCACTACTATGGTGTTGTTTCAAGTATCTAAAATATCAATTGTCAATTATACGATACTTTGCTACAAGATAAACTTGGTTAATTGAGTGCATGTGAATGGATTCCAGGAAGACGAGGTTAGAAAAATGCTTTTTAAGGAAGCATTAGGTTTTGCATGACAAGAGGCATGATATTTTCCTAAGTCCTTCGTATCTAGATACGTAGTGCAGCAGGAATTTCTTGTACATTTTTCTGAGTATGAATTAGTTACTCAACGTTTAAATTTTGAAGTCACTATCGGTCCAAAAACATGCCATGTCTACAGGACTACATTTTTGTTTGTTCCCTGACTTTCTGAAAGATGGTTTTTGTTAAACTCCTTCTGGTTGAGAGTTAAATCTGTGCGTCTTAACCTATGCTCCCATTAGGAAATTTATGTGTAGAATTATGTCTTAATTAGCTAGGCGTACTCGGTATGATTTTGGCATTAGGCACTTTAGGTGTTGGGTTTTCTACCAGCCAAAACCTCGTTGTTTTGAAAATAAAATACTGAATGTTTTCCCCTGTGATGCGTAGAAGGATGCATCTTGAGCTCTGTAGCAACTATGCAGCAACCTTTTGTGTACTAAGGCAGCCATTGTGGACTTAGCTGTAGTTTTGTGTGTTTCCGAAATTAGTGGATTTTGTTTATGACAGATAATACTAAGATCACTTTACTGTTTGGAGGCATTAATCGAAACTTGGAGCATTTGTTAGTTTATACACAGGATTGCAATTATATAAAAGAAAATTAGTCTGTCTTTGTGACCCTGGTGGTATTCCTTACTAGGGTGGTCCTCAATTTCTAAAATTCTATGTGCGGGAGTATCCTTCATTCTAACCTTTACCCTGTAAGATGAGACTCCACATCTCTATGCTTAGTGTTTCCTTCCACCAAATTCGTGGTGATGGAATGGCCATTTACATTTGATTGGCAAAATGAGTAAGCTGAGAGATCCAATCACTGTAAAGGATCCCGTTGGTATTTTATCCTAGCTACATTACTTATCCTTCATGTTTCCATTGGTTACTTGGTTGTTGAAAAACTGAATGACTCGTGCAGGTTTCAGGGCTAGTTGGCTGTAGAACCAGGGTTTCAATAGATGTCCCCTAGTTATCATTTTGTGCTGCGTTGCTGCTCTGGGTCACGTATGGTCACACGAGCAAAGAACAAAAACAGGCAGAGATCAAACATCAAATTCCTTGGTTGCAATGGAATTTAGCATGTCTTGTAGTGTTGGTAGCTTTGTTTTGGCCCCGAGTACTGAATGAAAGTTTAAGAAAAAGGGGCTCTTTATGGATTATTACCTTTAGCATTTGCTAGATTTTCCTATGTATGGTTTCCGTTTATGCCTCATGAACGAGCAGCAGCGATAGGCTTTACTTCTGATCAAATATATGATAGCTTTAGTTTTCTTTCAGTGGCAGATTTCTGGTAGGCTGTGGTCCTTAAGCAACTGTTGTTTTGGTAGATCAAGATGCTCTATGAGCTAAAGTGTCAAAAATGATTTCTTTCCTCCATTTTTTTTTACTGTCTAATGCATAAAAAAGAGAGAAAAAAATACTTGTCCTCTTGTAGACTTTGCCAAAATTTTTGGCAGAGAGAGGCCCTCTCTCTTTTGTCTTGGAATTGGTGAGAAGTGTATGAATGTCGTATAGAAGATGGGTGGTACATGGATCACTTGGTCAAGTTAGTTGGCGTTGAGAGTGCGGATGAGGTTGTGGCTAAGTTTGGAGCTCAAAAAGTGTTATGGTTAGAATGATGCAAATGGTATAATTAAGAGCACGGAAATTAACAGACACAATATTTATATGGTTCGACAATCTGCATACATCTATGGAGTTGAATAGGGAGAATTGAAGTATAATTGGAATGCCTTTTTATAATTTGGTGGCCGTTTGCAAGAGAGTGAAAAACAATATGAGATTAAGTTACAAAAGACGTAGAACAAACATCTATTCACATCCTTGAGTGACTTTAAGAAATTGCCCTCCTAATAAAGACGCACTTTAACTCAACAATTCTCCCACTTGAAGATCGACTTCATCAAACATTGCTAAATTACGAACTCCAATCAAGAAGCAATCACTCTGCAACTCTTACCACCTCCTCATCTTAGAAGGCCAACTGAAGTTGCGCCCAACTTCAGCTTATCATCCGTGACACTATAGGTCTGACATATCCGCAAGATTCTCACTACCATTTATGTGACTGAATTGAAACATTTTGACTATCATGTATAAATTGAAAACTAGAAACTGCTCCTCCAACCGTCAGCACGCCATCTTGTATTTTAATTAATAATTAATACCATTTGTTTTTCTTTTTCTTAAATGTTTTCATGATCACCAAACGTCAAAGGGTCACAACCCATATATTAGTACTTTTCAAGCCAAAATCTATCTTCGGAAAATGCCGAACGTACCGCAAGACGTAATCGCCGACATTACAGTACGGCATCCGGTAAAGTCTCTGGTGCGTTTCAAGTGCGTGTCCAACACATGGCGTTCCATGATCGACGACCCGGATTTCGTTAAGCTCCGTCTCGAACACTCCCTCAATACCGGCTCTAATCACTGCCTCATGCTCAAATACAATAATCTCTACACGGTCGATTTCGACTCTCTTAATGCCGCTACGGTAATGGACCATCACCCTTTGTATTGGCCTGATTCGCCGACAGAGGCACTTGGTTGCTGCAATGGGTTGGTTTTGTTGCGTAACACGGAGCAAGACCTGGCTCTGTATAACTTCTCTACTAGGATGTACCATCGGTTGCCTGTTGAGCCAATCGCCATGTACGAGCGCGAGTCGTGTCATCCTCGGTATGTTTATTACGGGTTTGGTTATGATTTTGTGAACGATGATTATAAAGTTGTGATGATGTCTAAAACAGGTCTACCCTATCAGACAAATCAGCCAAGTCAGACTGAGCTGGAATAACTAATTTCTCCTTTGCTGGTACGTGATCTCTTCCTTCCTTCCTGCACAAGGAGCGAACGTAAGCTTCGGTAGGG
Organism: Tripterygium wilfordii; assembly: GCF_013401445.1. Taxonomy (NCBI): domain Eukaryota; kingdom Viridiplantae; phylum Streptophyta; class Magnoliopsida; order Celastrales; family Celastraceae; genus Tripterygium; species Tripterygium wilfordii. The sequence goes on along the minus strand of NC_052235.1, from coordinate 12,946,274 downwards.
CCCCGAGGGTGTACTCGGGGGGACCTCTCCGACGCTCAAGTCAGTACGGTACTAAACTTGGGAGGATGGCTCGTTGCTTCGAGCGTTGCCTCTTGCTCAGTAAGTATTTTAGAGTGCAGGAGTTCGATTCCTTACCTGAGGGCAGAGGTTCCCCTTTTATATATGAGTTTGAAGTGTTTGAGTTGTAGTAGGAGTCAGACTCTCTCTCATTGGTTTTCCGGAGGGTTTCTCGGATGGTAAATTCCATCTGTATCCCTTTCCAAAGGGGAGTAAGACTCTGTCTAGAATTGGCGTCCTATAAGGACTCTTCATCAGTTGGACTTCGTGCGTACATGCTTCTGTAGTACGGTTATCGAAGTGTGGTCTTCGGTCTGATAGTGCAGAAGTATACACTTCGGTCGAGTACCGAAGTATACCCTTCGGTACGTCACCCGTATTGTCCTCACCGGAACTTATTCTGCCACGTGGCCTTCTCCCATTAGTGGGGGTATTTTGGGAATATCAGTTGCCCCCCACACTCGTACCGAGGTATCTTAATGATGAACTGAGTATGAGTGTAATAATGTTTGTTCGACGGTTCATCTTTGCGGACAAGATCGAAGGATGCAGAGCGTCTCAACCTACGCACCGTTAGATCAGATCTTCCTCCTATATAAATAGGTGGCCTGCAGTTCTCTTCGATTTTTACTCGCCTCATTTTTACTATTTAGAGCGTTTAATCTGACTGACCGACCGAAGCCTTCCTTTGCAAAACCGAACATACTTCAATCTCTACTTCTCTCAGTTTCCATACCATAAGGTCAGTCTTTACTTCCTTCTATTGTTTTTGTTTTTATTATGTCTCTAAGTTCCTCCACTTCATCTTCCTCTTCGGGGGACGCGTCCTCTTCCTCTACTTCGAGTGGACGGACTGCGTCTGACTCTGAAGTGAATATCATCGATTCTCCTACCCCCGGCCTTAACGAGGCTTCAGTCCTTCAGTCAGATTATCCCGAAGTTGCTGATCGAAGTGAGTTTCCCCCAAATCAACAAGCGGGGGGAGACGAGGTTGATTCCGAACCGACATGTTTATCCGGTTCAGGATTGGATGATCATGGGGTGTCAAATATCAAGAGGGACTTCGGTATCCCCTGGGCATGCCGTCGTATACCTTCAGACGAACACCCCCTTCATCCAAAGGAAGGGGAATTCGCCGTCTCGCTCCATTCCATAAAATATGGTGCAAGGATTCCATATCCTCCTGCATTGACAAGTTTTTTCCGTATCTTCAATATTTGTCCCGCACTTCTAGCCCCGAACTCCTGGCTCTTCCTTAATACCGTTCTTAACCTTTGTGTCAAATATACTATACCCTTCAATTCTTTTATCATCCAACACGTTCTCAGATTAAGTCGCCATGGTAGGGAGGTCGGTCTATACTACTTCCAGTTTCGGCCACCCATTGAGTCTCCTCGTTATCAGGCTTCAATCAGGGATTGGAAGAAGGGTTACTTCTTTGTGAAGGCGCCCCTTCAACCTGGAGAACACCTCCCTTTTCGAACTGAGTTCGGCATTCCACACATCTTTCATTTCAATAACCCTCGCGAGCTAAGGCATGAGACAGATAGGGATTTACTGGACCGACTAAAATCCTACCTTCCTCCCAACCCTTCGGTCAACCTATCTTTTAGTAAGATTGACTCTACGTATACCTACTCTTCGGTCATTCTTCAGAGAGGTGTGCTTCGGTTGGTCTTTTTAGACTTAGAGAAATTCACTTGTCTATATTACTTCTTTATTAACATGTTCGGTCATCCCTTGTGCAGATATGGCGAGCATGGAGGACTACGTCAACATGTTCAGCGCTGGGGCTTCGAAGGGCAAGAAGCACGGCATTGGTAAGGGAAACAGGAGGAAGCCGAACCCGAAGCGTTCGAGGAAGAATACAACGGGAGAGACTTCTGCTGCAGCCAACGTGCTCAACGCTCCCACAACTGTTCACAGTTCGGTCAGGGTGACTCAACTGAGCTCGAACCCCTCTCGGACTTCAGATTATGTCAACATCCCTCTTCCAGTGACCCAACCTCCACGAATGATGGATATTGAAGATCTCACTGTTCATACCCCGAACTGGGATGTTCTGGTGAGTGATTCTGCCAATAACCCAACCATTGCGGGTAGGATGGTTGCGAAGGCTCCAACTCCGGCTGACTTCAGTCGATACGAAGCGCTTGCTTTGTCAGACAAGGTGTCAGAGCTGAACGTTGCAGCTATGAAGGTATAATAATTTTATTTAACTTCGGTTCTCCTTTTTTGACTTGGTATTTTTACAGATGAAATTGGTCCCGAAGTACTGAAGTTCATTATGCCTATGTAGGTTGTCTCTGTTCTTGCTACACTTCCTGTAGGCATAGCGAACATGGCTCACAATGAAACGGTAGCAATTGAAAGGGCCGAAGCAGCTGCCATGGCGAAGGCGAAAGCTGAAGCCGAGCTAGAGACATTTCGGGCCGAACTGACGGAGAGGACCGAAGCTCTAAATGCTGCTAACGCCAAGGAGCTCAAATACCGTAAGGAAAAATCCAGGCTGGAGGCTGAGGTTACTAGGCTTTCAAAAGCTGCTGAAGTTGACCGAGTGAAGGCGATTGCTGAAGGCAAGGCCCTGGGGGTCCGGGAGTTCAAAGCTTCAGAGGAGTTCAAATTGACTCTTCGTCAAGAAGGCTACTTTGGTGGTCGTGGTGCCTTCAAGATGGCTAGGAAGGCTTTGATTGATGCTGGGCAGGATCCAAGTATTCTTGACAAGCTTTGCCCCGTTCTTGTTGGGAAGGATGGACTGGAGGAATCAAAGGAAGACATATATGCTGAACTTGCTAGGGCTGAGGATGAAGTACGTGGCCAGGCTGAAGATGAGGAGGACTCTGAAGAAGATTTCGAGGAGGGGGATGAACTCCCTTCAACTGTTGACCTTACCGCAGTCACATCCGATGAAGATCCTCCTCGTGTCATCCCTGCTGAAGGTGATTCTCCTATTCAAGCAACTGAGCCAGGTGAAGTTCGTGTCTTTACTCCTGAGGATGTTCCTCCTTCAAATCCTCCTGATCTTATCCAGCCTGAAGCTAGCCTGCATGAGCCTTCAGAGACTGAACTGCCTCCTTCAGTTGAAGATATTTAGCTCCTCTTTCTTTTTTTTTTTTTTTTTTTTTTTGTGTAAACGATTAAGTATCTTTTGGTAATGATATCTTTCTCTTTTCATATTCAGTTCGCTCTACTTTGTTGTGAATGCTTGAAGTGTACTTCGCGCGTGAAGTACTTGTCGTGGCCGAAGGGTTGGCTTCGGATGAAGTATACACTTCAAGATCGAAGGGTCTAAGGGCCGAAGTGGCCTAATTTTGAGACTTAGAAAATTTTTCTAAGTTTTGGGCCGAAGGGCCTGTTTGGACCGAAGGGTCTTATGTGGACCGAAGGTCTTGTTTGGACCGAAGGGTCTAAGGGCCGAAGTGGCCTAATTTTGAGACTTAGAAAATTTTTCTAAGTTTTGGGCCGAAGGGCCTGTTTGGACCGAAGGGTCTTATGTGGACCGAAGGTCTTGTTTGGACCGAAGGGTCTTATTTTGGGATGAAGAGATTATGCAACAACTTCTGAACTGTTGTTTTATTAAGCTGATTAACAAGCAACAACTTATTGAAAAATTTTTGTTCAACTAAACAAAATATCTGCGTAAATTATCAGCATTCCAAGGACGCATCTTCTTCCCAGGGTTTTCTGGGTCTTCAATCCTGTAGGTTCCTTCCTTGAATGCTTCAATTACTTTGAAAGGTCCATCCCACGTCTCCCCTAATTTTCCGGGGTGTTGTCCTGCGGCCTCCTTCTTTCTTAAGACAAGGTCCCCTGGGTTGAACTTTCTTTCTTTGACCCTTCGGTTGTAATACCGGGCCGTCCTCTGCTTGTACGTAGCAGTTCTGATTCGAGCCTCTTCTCTAACTTCCTCCACCAAGTCTAAATTATTCAGAAGTGCTTCATTATTCTCTTGGATATTGAAGTTAATGATCCTTGTAGATGGGATTCCAATTTCTACAGGTATCACGGCTTCGGAGCCAAATGCCAGGGAGAAGGGTGTTTCTCCAGTAGAAGTCCGTGCTGTTGTTCGGTAGGACCATAGCACACTCGGTAGTTCTTCCACCCATCTTCCTTTGGCACTATCCAGTCTGGTTTTCAAACCTTGGAGGATCACTCGGTTTGTCACTTCGGCTTGCCCATTAGCTTGTGGGTGTCTGACCGAAGTGACTCTGAGATCAACCCCCAATTCTTCACATAACTTCTTCATCTTTCCTCCAACAAATTGTCTACCGTTATCAACAATAAGGGCTCTTGGTATCCCATATCTACAGACAATGGTTCTCCAGATGAAGTCTATTACCTTATTCTCAGAAATAGTGGCAAGTGGCTCCACTTCTACCCACTTAGTGAAGTAGTCCACGGCTACTATAAGATATGTCCTTTGACCCGATGCTGGTGGGAATGGTCCAAGAAGGTCCATACCCCACTGAGCAAATGGACAGGGACTCTGAATGGGCACCATCTGACTAGGAGGAAGGTGGGGTACGTGGGAATGCCTTTGACACTTATCACACTTTTGAACAAGCTTTTTGGCGTCCGACACCATTGTAGGCCAGTAGTATCCACAACGTAGCACCTGATAACTTAATGTTCTTCCCCCTATGTGACTTCCACAAATTCCTTCATGCACTTCCCTTAGGGCATAATCGGCCTCTCTGGGCGCCAAACATCGCAGGTATGGAAGTGTGAAGGATCTTCTGTATAATTCTCCATCAATCAGAGTATATCTTGCTGCCCTTTTCCGGAGACTCCTTGCTTCATTCCTGTCTTCAGGAAGTTTCCCTTCAAGCAGGAATTCTCTGATTGGGTCCTTCCAACTTGGTTCAGCTTCAACCGGAGCAACTTCTAGTTCAGCCGAAATACTTGGTTGAGGAAGTACTTCAATTCTGACCGAAGTAGGTCCTTTGGCTGAACAGGCTGAAGCTAATCGAGCAAGGACATCTGCTTTTGCATTTTCCTCCCTAGGTATTCGATTGATCTCTACCTTGGGAATCTTGGCCAGTAATTTCTTAACCGCAGCTAAGTACTTGACCATATTTGAGCCTCTCGCCTCATAGTCTCCCTTCATTTGTTCAGTTACTAGCTGAGAGTCACTGTTGATCAACAAATACTTAACTTCAAGTTCGACAGCAAGTCTCAATCCAGCTAGTACCGCTTCGTATTCTGCTTCATTGTTTGACGCTTTGAAGTGAAAATGAAGTGCATGTTCAATACATATGCCCCCCGGACCGAAGAGGAGTACTCCGGCTCCGCTACCCTCTTGGTTAGAAGAACCATCAACGTAAAGGTTCCATTTTGGGTAGTCCTTTTCGGTCAGTGTCACTAAGGTTGGGCGACGACATTCAACAACAAAATCTGCTAAGGCTTGAGCCTTAATCGCATGTCTTGGTTTATATTGAATGTCGAACTCACTCAACTCAATGGACCACTTTATCAATCTTCCTGATGTGTCCGCTTCTGAAGTATGTTCTTCAATGGTTGGTCAGTAAGAACTACTATAGTATGGGCTTGGAAGTAGGGTCTTAATTTTCGAGCCGCAGTAACCAATGCTAAAGCAAATTTCTCTGCCTCGGTATAATGAGTCTCAGCATCTATCATGACCTTACTGACATAATACACTGGCTTCTGAATTTTATCTTCTTCCCGGATAAGGACTGCACTTACTGCTTGATCTGTCGTAGCAAGGTACAAGTACAATACCTCTCCATCTTTTGGACATGTTAGTAGAGGAGGATGTCCGAGGTATTCCTTTAAACCCTCAAATGCCTTCTGACACTCTTCAGTCCATTGAAATTCCTTGGCCTTTTTTAAGGCCTGGAAGAAGGGTCTACACTTATCACCCGACCTAGCAAGGAATCTCCCAAGTGCCGCTGCTCTTCCCGTTAATCTCTGAACCTCTTTCGGAGACTTCGGAGGTTCCATCTGAAGAATGGCTTCAACCTTCTCTGGGTTTGCTTCGATTCCTCTACTAGTGACAAGGAAGCCCAGGAATTTTCCTGAGCTTACTCCAAAAGCGCATTTGTCTGGGTTCAACTTCATTTGAAACTTATCTAAAGTGTTAAACACCTTTTGAAGATCTGAAGGATGATCTTCCGCCCTTCTACTCTTCACGACCATATCATCTACATATGCTTCTACTGATTTTCCTATCTGATCAGCAAAGACATGGTTTATCAACCTTTGATAAGTGGCACCAGCATTCTTAAGTCCGAAGGGCATAACCTTATAGCAATATGTCCCTTCTGGAGTTATGAATGAGGTGCTCTCCTCATCTCTTGGGTTCATCTTGATCTGGTGGTACCCCGAATAAGCATCCAAGAAGCTAAGGAGTTCGTGGCCTGAAGTTGCATCCACTAATTGATCAATCTTAGGAAGAGGATAGCAGTCCTTAGGACAAGCTTTGTTTAGATCCGTGAAGTCAACGCACATACGCCACTTTCCACTTGCCTTCTTTACCATGACCACATTGGCCAACCAATCTGGATACCGCACCTCTCGGATGAAACCGGCTTCAAGTAACTTCCCCACTTCTTCCTTGATAGCAGCTTGTCTCTCTAGGGCGAAGTTACGCTTTTTCTGTTTGACCGGTTTAGTCCCCGGTATGATGCTCAAACTGTGGGAGATGACTTCCCTACTAATTCCTGGCATCTCATGCGCACTCCATGCGAAGTTCTTTATGTTAGAGAGGAGGAGCTTGGTTACCTCCTCAGCTAACTTATTATTTAACAGAGACCCTAGAAATAACTTCTTTTCAGTTCCTTTCTCCACAGTTATTGGAAGAAGTGCTTCAACCGGTGTTGGCTTCAGTATCTTCTCTTCTTCCCGAACATCTAAGCTTCCAACTGATATGGAGGTCTTCTTCTTGTCCTTCAAGTCCGTATAGTACATCATTCGAGCTAACTTCTGATCCCCACTCACTTCTCCTACCCCATTAGAAGTTGGAAACTTCATTTTGAGGTGGTAAGTAGAGACCACCGCCCGAACCTTGTGCAGCAATGGTCTGCCAATGATGGCATTGTAGGGGGATTGAACATCTACTACAAGAAGATCGATCATATGCATAACCGTCCTTGGATAGGTTCCCAGAGTAACAGGTAGGGATATGACTCCCTTGGGAACTATGGATTCCCCTGCGAACCCATATAAAGGAACCGAAAAGTTCTTCAATTTTTCTTCTGAGATCTTCATCTCTTTGAAGGCGTGATAGAACAAGATATCTGCTGCACTTCCATTATCCACCAGAACCTTTTTCACTGTGAAATTTGCGATGACTGCTTCTATCACTAGGGCATCATCATGTGGATCCTGGATACCTTCAGCATCTTTTTCTGAGAAAATAATTTTTTCTTCATCCCTTCTCGGCTTCTTTCTTTCCTTACTTACTTCATTTATTCGAGCATAAGCCCTTCTAGCGGAGGAGCTTTCTCCTCCTGCGGCCAGACCTCCTACAATAACTCCGATTGTCCCAGCAATCCCCCTTTGGTGACGAGGAGACCTATCCCTTCTTCTTTGTCTCCTTCGGTCGTTATCCCTATCATCACCATCGGTTCTTCTTCTCTTTTCTTCTCTATCTGAAGTGAACTGCTTCAGGTAGCCTCGCCTTATGAGGCCTTCAATCTCATCCTTGAGATGCCTACATTCTTCAGTGTCATGACCATGATCCCTATGGAACAGGCAATACTTATCTGAAGTACGCTTTTCTGCCGGGGCCCTCATTTTCTTAGGCCACTTCAGTATATCCCTGTTACTTATTTCAAGAAGGATATTATGCAATGAATTATTAAGAGGAGTATAGGAACTATACCGAGGGACTGGACCCTGGTCAGTCTTCCTACTAGATTGATCATCCTTCTTTTTGTCATTCTTTCCTTCTACTCTTCCTTGCTTCTTGCTTGGAGGGGGTAAGTCTTTCTCCGTCTTTCCCAGGGCGCTCGAGCCTTTTTTGGCAGGGGCCGAGGAAGAAGAGAACTGAGAAATTTTCATCATGTCCTCTGACTGCATGAACTTATCTCCCCTAGCGTAGAGTTCTCCCATAGTCTTCGGGCGTTTTTTTGTTAATGAGCGTACATACGCTTTATCCCTTACTGTCCTTACCAGGGCCGAAATAGCTACTTCTACCTGGACATGTGGGATTTTCAAGCATGCTCTATTGAACCTTGCAAGAAATGATCGAAGTGATTCTCCATGCTCATGGTCAAGATTCATCAAATCCAAACTAGTCTTTGCCGTCCTTCGTGCGGCGGAGAAGTGAAGCGCAAGTTTCTCGGACAAGTCTCCAAAACTAGTCACACTGTGTCTCGGTAATCGATTGAACCAAGTTCTTGCTGGTCCAAAAAGGGTTGATGGGAATATCTTACACATTATCAGGGCATTTGCCCCCCGACACTCCATCATTGATTTGAAACCCTGGATATGATCACAGGGGTCAGTTAACCCTTCATACTTCTCCAGCTTTGGAACAATAAGGTGACGCGGCATTTCAGCTTCAAGTATTTCAGGAGCTAAAGGGGTCAACGTACTGTCCCACACTCCCTCCATTGGGGACACTCCTTGTAGTGCTGCAATCTTCTTGTTCATCTCATCTAGGTGTCGACCGACATCTTCATTGTAGGTAGTTCCCCTTTTAGTACTTTCTCCAATGGTACCATCGGGATTCACCCTTCGGCTTGGTTCTCTAGACCTACCTGAGTGTGAACTTCGCACCTCCTCATTGTGCGGGATTTCTTGGTTCACTTGTGTCTGTTGGTTCATGATTAGTTCAGTCAACATTTGCACCTGCTGGGAAAGTTGTTGGAATTGTTCCTGAGTGCAAGGTACTTGGGACGGTCCAGCGTCCTGGTTATGCTGGTTGGTTCGGTCAGCAACATCCCCCTGGTGTTCTACCTCCTCATGATGGGGGTGTTCACCCTGCCCCCGGTCGGGAGCATTAGGGTCATTAACTCGACGGCTTGTTTCTGAAGTAGAAGCGACATTCTTTCTCAATCTGACCATTGTGAGTTTCTTTAGGGAAGTGTACTTCCTTCCCACAGACGGCGCCAAACTGATGATGTCTAAAACAGGTCTACCCTATCAGACAAATCAGCCAAGTCAGACTGAGCTGGAATAACTAATTTCTCCTTTGCTGGTACGTGATCTCTTCCTTCCTTCCTGCACAAGGAATCGAACTCCTGCACTCTAAAATACTTACTGAGCAAGAGGCAACGCTCGAAGCAACGAGCCATCCTCCCAAGTTTAGTACCGTACTGACTTGAGCGTTGGAGAGGTCCCCCCGAGTACACCCTCGGGGCCCTACCGAAGCTTACGTTCGCTCCTTGTGCAGGAAGGAAGGAAGAGATCACGTACCAGCAAAGGAGAAATTAGTTATTCCAGCTCAGTCTGACTTGGCTGATTTGTCTGATAGGGTAGACCTGTTTTAGACATCATCAAGTTGTGAGAGTGGTTTTGGATATATCGCGGGATCCTGAAGAAGAGCCTGAGGTTGGGGTTTACAGTTTGAAGAGTGATTCATGGAGAAGGCTGAAGACCCTCCCTGGTGGTATTCGCTGCTGGTTTAGCACGTTTTATTATATGTTTTCTGGCGAATCCAATTTGAATCCTTGTCGTAATGTGTTCGTTGGTAATGCTCTTCATTGGGTGCCGCCACCGGACCCTGAAATTGGTAGGCCAAAATTGATCATTGCTTTTGGTCTTGGGAGTGACGAGTTCCACATGGTTCCGCAACCAGATTATGAATATAAGATTTGTGTGATGGAATTGAGTATATTGGGAGGTTGCTTATGTGCCTTGTGCAATGACTTGGCATCATTCGTTGATGTGTGGCTTATGAAGGAATATGGAGTGAAGGAGTCCTGGAGTTGGTTGTTTAGGGTAGAACAACCTGGAGTTCATTTATTGAAGGCTTTAGCTTATTCGAAGAAGAACAATGAGGTTCTCTTCTTGAAGGATGACCGGCAGGTTGTATGGTATGATCCGAAAAGGAAAAGGACCAGGAGGGTGAGGATTCCTGGCGCGCCAGCATTGTTTTGCGCAGAGTTGTGTATTGGAAGCCTTGTTCCATTGAGCAACAGCGGTGGGAAGGAGAAGCTGGAGCAGGAGAAAAATAAAAAACAAGAGGAGAAGAAGAAAAGGAAAAAGAAGTAAATTGCATAAACTTCCCTTTGTTACCTTTATTTATGTTATTTTCTTGACATTGATTGCCAGCCACTGTCATATCTGTCTCACTATAAGTCACAAATAGATAGTGAGATGTGGTTACAATCGAGGTGCTCACAAATTAACTTCACGAGTCCTTGTAGTGTGGTAGTCAAAATATTTTCAATCTGATGAGTATTTGGTTATTATGATACTGCAATATAATCTTGTTGTTCTGTTCTGATTTGACTTTGTATCTCACGCGACATGTTGTCTTCTTCAGGGATGATTTTCTATCACAAGGGTTCAAATTGGTTTTATGATAAGTATAAGTGGAAGTGAACGGAGGAGGTAAGCTATCGATCACTGCGTTAGCAAATTGGTACTCTGATTCGACAAGTTAATGTAATTTGATATATTGTTGGTAGAGTTTTACAAGAAAAATCCTTAAGTTCTATCAAACTAATTTGCTCTTTTATATGAAACATCGTTTTCCAATTATTATAATTATGGTTGCTACCACTTCAGCACTATTATGGTGTTGTTTCAATTATTTTAACTATAAATTGTCTTTTGTACAATACTTTGCTACAAGATAAACTTGGTTAATTGAGCCCATGGATTGCAGGAAGACAAGGTTAGAAAAATGCTTGTCAAGGAAGCATAAGTAGGTTAGGTTTTGCTTGACAAGAGGTATGATATTTTCCTATTAGATATGTAGTGCAGAAGGAATTTCTTATACGATTTTTCCGAGATAGAATTAGTTACTCGACTTTAAATTTTGAAGGCACTATAGGTCCAAAAACATGCCATGTACATAGGACTACGTTTTTGTTTGTTCCCTGACTTTCTGAAATATGGTTTTTGTTAAACTCCTTCTAGTTGAGCATTAAATCTGTGTCTTAACCTATGGTCCCATTAGCAAATTTAAATTGTAGATTTATGTCTTAATAAGCTAGGCGTACTTTGTATGATTTTAGCATGGGGTGCTTTAGGTGTCAGCCACCTCTTTGTTTTGAAAAGAAAAAACTCAATGTTTTCCCTTTGGAGCGTAGAAGGATGCATCTTGAATTCTGTAGCAACTATGCAGCAAACTTTTGTGTACAAAGGCATCCATTGTGGACTTACCTTTAGTTTTGTGTGTTTCCAAAATTAGTGGATTTTTGTTTGTAACAAATAATACTAAGATAATTTTATTATTTGGAGGTGCTAATCAAAACTTGGAGCATTTGTTAGTTTATACACAGGATTGCAGTTATATTTTATAGAAGAAAATAAATCTGTCTTTGTGCCGCTTGTAGTATTCCTTTACTAGGTTGGTTTTCAATTTCTAAAATCCTATGGGTTGGACGAGAGTCCACATCTCTATACTTGGTGTTTTCTTCCCCAAAAGATCTGAATTTGACAACCTCTTAAAATGCAACTTGCGATTTCTCTGTCACGTTCTTAGCATGACAAATTTATGGTGATGGAATGGCCATTTACATTTGATAGGCCAAATGAGTAAGCTGGGAGATCCAATCAGGGGGAGGATGTCGATGGTATTTTATCACATTACGTATCCTTCATCTTTCCATTGATTACTTGATTGTTAAAAAACTGAATGACTTGTGCAGGTTTGATGGCGAGTTGGCTGTAGAAACAGGATTTCAATATTTGCCCCCTAACCATTTATTTTGTGCCTCATTGCTGCTCTGGCTCACATGTGAACCCATGAGAAGAGAACAAAAAAGGCAGAGAGCAAACATCAGGTTCCTTGGTTGCAGTGGAATTTAGGATGTCATGTCTTGTACATACATACAAAAAGGACTAGTGTTGGTAGCTTTGTTTTATGGATTTCACCTTTAGCGTTGCTAGATGTTAAGTCTGGAATTTGTTGTTGTGGAATCCACTTTTGCTATGTACAGTTTTGTTTATGTATCATGAACGAGCAGCAGCTATGGGCTTTACTGAAGCTTTAGTTTTCTTTCAGTTGCAGATTCTGGTAGGTTTTGGAGCAACTTCTGTTCTGGGAAAGTGTCAAAAATGATTTTGTGGATCGCTCTTTATTCTTCGGTTTCTTTGTCGTGCTGATGCACAACACGCTCGAAGCGAATACTCCGATGGTGATCGAGCCTAGCCAGTTGCCGGAAACCAGCACCACCAACACGACACAATGTCGAAAAGCGTTTTATATTTTATTTTGCGTCAATCGACATTAGCCCATATGGGTGGTAAAAGTTCACCAGGGCCTTGGGAACATTCTCTTGATGATTCTTATTTGTTGCAATCTCCCTCTAACTATTCATGTCTCTTCCACTAGCACAGTCTTTTCCCTTTTCGGGCATTAATGGCCATAGTTTTGGATATTAGGGTTTAACAGAATTTACTCATGGATTTAATCCAGATTTCGGATCAAATTTCTTGGGTCTTTTGTGTGTACATCATCGTGTGTGTATATATATTTTACTATATCTTAGGTTAATTATAATTTTCAGTACTATTGCAACGAACAAGTCATTGAAAGAAATTTTGTTATCGAGTTATCATCCAATGTTTCAAAATGAGATAATTGATTGACGAATTTCACACGGTTACGGGTAAAAGTCCTGTTGATGTGACATTAAGTCAACAAGTACTTATCAACAACTAATAATGGTGAAGTTGCTAACGTGGTTGGTTCTCTTCTTCATCCCCTGTCTTCTCATCTTCTTTTTTTGCCTCCTACTCCACATCCTCCACCATCCCGCTTTTGAACCCATGATACAAGAAGATTGTATCATGGTTCGAATCCCATTTCCTACGGCACGGAAGTGGAACGGACAGGTGAAATAATGTGAGAGAAAGAACCTCCGGTTCCAACACCTCCAATTTCCGATCGGCATAATAGACAGGGTCGTGTTAGTCTTGTCATTGGTCTTGCTCTTGTTTGTTAGGCTCTCAAACCAAATCTTGTCCAAAGCTTGCATCAAAACTAGGTTAATCAAATAGAGAGAACTTATAAGGACCCATCCTAGAGAGGAGTCTGCAGAATTACTAAATTCTACTCAAACATGTTCAATACATACAAAATCCTCTGAAGTTCATTTATTGAAATCCAAAATAAAATCCAAATCCAACTCCTCTAGAAAACATTTAAGACACATTAATAAGTCTTTACGAATAAAACATGCAGAAGACTTCATTAATCAAACCCTACGCTACCAATAATCCACAATTGTATCAACAGGAAATCACTCATGCTTCGGGTGGCCACTATCTACATATTCACCTGAAAAGGAAGCAAATAATAGAGATTGAGCTAAATAGCCAGGGATATAATATCCGATAAGAACCCAGTTATCCATGAAACAAATATCCAAGTGAGCCAACCACAATAATAATCATAACCGATAGAACAGAAGGTAGAACAAGTCTACAGATATGACAATCAACTCAAGAGTGATGTAAGAATAGACAGTAACAATATGAACATGATCATGCCACAATCACAATCCAATATGCATACATATAAGCATGCAAATATATATGCAATCACACATCTCAACTCATGCGCATAGTGCCACAAATCATCCACAACCCAATCGGCAGCGCATGACAATTTAGTAACTCTCAAATACTATGCGCATAGTGTCACAAATAATCTACATCCAATCGGTAACACACGACAGTTTGAATTCTCCCTTGGAGGTTGTGGCTCTTAAATACCCCGTATCATCACGCTAGTAACAGATAAGGGGATAAATCTCATATAGTGATCACGTCTCATGATTTTGTGTAGCTATCACAACCACACACAAAGCCATACAACAACAACAAGACTATCACATCCACCCACACAACTTTCAGTCACAAATCCAGTCCATCCAAACATAGAATCACAATAAATCCTCATGCATGTATTTTCAATAAATTTCTCATGCACCCGTAAAAAAAATTGGAGACTTTTCAGATATTTTTGCTGATCTACTGCCGATACTAAGTAGCAGCAACAATTTCTATTCATTTTTCGGGATATTATGTATAGATAAGATATATCGTGGCGAATTCTTTAGGAAAAATGGGTAATGAAATATGATAAGTAATATTTTGAATAAATATTTACATAATCTTCTTTTGTCTGAAGAAATGGTTCATTAAATAATGAGTCACTATTGATATCGACACATCTATTTCGCCTTCCTCTTCGGCATCAACATTCACAACATCGCTACATTCCTAAACTACTTCATCATTAAATGAGTATAGCATCACCACATTACTTCTCCTCCTATTCTTGTTTCTTGTTTCTTCAACAAATTTGTTTAGGCAAATTATCGGGTTGGCCACAAAATTTACTGTTTGCAGAAACAATTTCAATTGGCTTAATGTTTGGAGCTGTTTCCAATGGGATTGGAGAGTTCCAACTCCGGCTCCAATTTTCTTAAAAAGCTATATTAAATCATAAATTAAAATTTGTGATTAAGTATTTTAATATTGATAATGTTAGAGTATAATAGATTTTGAAAAAAAAATTTAGATACCAAGTTCTAAATCCTAAAGCCTAAATCTTAAATTCTAAATATTAAAAATCAAGCCCTAAATCCTAAACTTTAAACTCTAAACTCTAAATCCTAAATACTAATTTCTTACTTCTAAATTTTAATGTCATTTTTAAAAAAAAATCATAATTTGATATAACTTTTGGGAGCGTTATATATCCCTAACAGATTTAGTCATTTCATAACATGTAATTGGACAACGTAATAACGAAAATCAATGTAATATAATCGGATATAGACGAAAATGTTAAGTATACAAGTCATTTTCCTATAATTTTTGGAGAAGAATTCGCCCGAATTGGAACCCCTCCCCGTTTCCAATTCCAGACTCCAGAAACCTCCAACAGCCGAGAAACCACTCCTCCAACTGTCAGCATTCCGTCGAATATTAATTGATAATCAATACCATGATTTGTGTTTTATTCAAGTGTTTTCATGATCTACAAATCACTCTCCCAAGTCCCAACCGTCACCATTCCATCGAATATTAATGGAAGGCAAAATCTCTCTCCCGAAAATGCCGACGGTACCACTAGACGTAATCGCCGACATTACAGTACGGCTTCCGGTAAAGTCCCTGGTGCGTTTCAAGTGCGTATCCAACACATGGCGTTCCATGATCGAGGACCCGAATTTTGTTAAGCTCCATCTCCAACACTCCCTCAAGACCGGCTCTAATCACTACCTCATGCTCAAATCCTATAATCTATACACAGTCGATTTCGACTCTCTTAATGCCGCTATGGGAATGGACCATCACCCTTTGTATGCCGGGCCTCAATGGCAGACGGAGGCAATTGGTTGCTGCAATGGGTTGGTTTTGTTGCGTAACTCGGAGGAAGACCTGGCTTTGTATAACTTTTCTACTAGGATGTCCCATCTGTTACCCGGAGAGCCAATCGTCATGTTCCAGCGCGAGTTGTCTCGTTGTGTTTTTTACGGGTTTGGTTATGATTTAGTGAACGATGATTATAAAGTTGTGAGAGTGATTTTGGGTTTATCTCAGGATCCTGAAGTCGAGCCTGAGGTTGGGGTTTACAGTTTGAAGACTAATTCATGGAAAAGGCTGAAGACCCTCCCTGTTGGCATTCGCTGGTTGTTTAGCCCGTATTATTATTCATTTTCTGCTGATAGAGGTTATGGTGTGCTCGTTGATAATGCTCTTCATTGGGTGTCGCCACTGGACCCTCAAATTGGTAGGCCTAACTTGATCATTGCTTTTGATCTTGGGAGTGAAGAGTTCCATGTGGTTCCGCAACCAGAGTATGAACATGAGATTTTTGAGATGGATTTGAGTGTATTGAGAGGTTGCTTATGTGCTCTTTGCAATGACAAGGAATCATGGGTTGATGTGTGGCTGATGAAGGAATATGGAGTGAAAGAGTCGTGGAGTAGGTTGTTTAGGGTAGAACAACCCAGAGTTCATTTATTTAAGGCTTTAGCTTATTCAAAGGAGAACGATGAGGTTCTCTTCATGAAGGAAGACCGGAAGGTTGTATGGTATGATCCGAAAAGGAAAAGGACCACGAGGGTGAGGATTGCTGGTGCGCCAATATCATTTTGCGCGGAGTTGTGTATAGGAAGCCTTGTTCCATTGAGCAACAGTGATGGGAAGGAGAAGCTGGAGCGGGAGAAAAATGAAAAGCAAGATGAAAAGAAGAAAAGGAAAAGGAAGTAAATTGCATAAAATCCATTTTCTTACCTTCATTATGTTATTTTCTTGACACTGATGCCAGCCATTGTCATATCCATTTCATTATAAGTCACCATAGATAGTGAGATGTGGTTACAGTCGTGGGGCTCACAAAGTAACTTGGCTAGTCCTTAGAGTGTGGTAGTCAAAATATTTTCAATCTGAAGAGTATTTGGTTATTATGATTCTGCAATATAATCTTCTTGTTCTGTTCTGATTTGACTTTGTATCTCACTTCACATGTCTTCTTCAGGGATGATTTTCTATCAAAAGGGTTCAAATTGGTCTTATGATAAGTATAAGCGGAAGTGAACAGAGGTAAGCTATCGATCACATCATATTAGCAAACTTGTACTCTAATTCGACAAGTTAATGTAGGTTGATATATTTGTAGAGTTTTACAAGAAAAATCCTGAAGTTCTACACTTCTACCACTTCTGTACTATTATGGTGTTGTTTCAATTATCTTAGCTATCAATTGTCAATTCTACAATACTTTGCTGCAACATAACTTGGTTCATTGAGTGCATGGGAATGGATTCCAGCAAGGCAAGGTTAGAAAAATTCTTGTTAAGGAAGCATAAGAAAGTTAGGTTTTGTTTGACAAGAGGCATGATATTTTCTTAAGTCCATTGTATCTAGATATGTAGTGCAGGAGGAATTTCTTGTACAGTTTTTCTGAAAAAAGAATTAGTGACTCGACTTTTAAATTTTGAAGGCACTATAGGTCCAAAAACATGCCATGTCCATAGGACAACCTTTTTGTTTGTTCCCAGACTCTCTGAAAGATGGTTTTTGTTAAACTCTTTCTGGTTGATAGTTAAATCTGTGTGTCTTAACCTATGGTCCAATTAGCAAATTTAAAATGTAGAATTATGTCTTAATGAGCTAGGCGTGCTCGGTATGATCTTAGCATTGGGCGCTTTTGGTGTCGGCTTGGTATGGGTTTTCTACCCGCCAAAACCTTTTTGTTTTGAAAATAAAACACTGAATGTTTTCCCTTTGTATGCGTAGAAGGATGAAAATAATACTAAGACAACTTTACTGTTTGGAGGCGCTAATCAAAACTTGGAGCATTTGTTAGTTTATATGCAGGATTGCAGTTGTATAACAGAAAATAAATCTGTCTTTGTGCCCCTAGTGGTATTCCTTTACTAGGTTGGTCCTCAATTTATAAAATGCTCTGTGCGGGAGTATCCTCAGTTCATTTTAACCACTGCCCTATAAGATGAGAGTCCACATCTCTATATTTGGAGTTTCCTTCCACCTAAGATCTGAATTTGACCTCCTCTTAAAAATGCAACTTGCGATTTCTCTGTCACATTGTTAGCATGACAAATTTGAGGTGATGGAATGGCCATTTACATATGATCAGTGAACTGAGTAAGCTGAGAGATCCAATCACTGGAAGGGATCTCGTTGGTATTTTGTCCTAGCTACATTACATATCCTTTATCTTTCTATTTATTACTTGGTTGTTAGAAAACTGAATGACTTGTGCAGGTTTCATGGCGACTTGGTCGTAGACACAGGGTTTCACGGAGAAAAAAAAATCATCTTCTTTGTTTTTTTTTTTTTGAGTTAGTTTTTCTTAGAAGAGAGTCATCATTTTGTGCTGCATTGCTGCTTTGGCTCACAAGTGATGACATGAACAAAGAACAAGAAAAGGCAGAGAGCAAGCATCAGATTCCTTGGTTGCAGTGGAATTAAGGATGACTTGTACATACTAAAAGTAGTAGTGCTGGTAACTTTGTTTTGGCCCATATTACGTAATGAAAGTTAAAGAAAATGGGTTCTTTATGGATTTCACCATTAGCATTTGCTAGATGTTAGATCTGGAATTTCTTGTTGTGGAATCCAGTTTTCCAGATTTTATAGTTTTGTTTATGCATCATGAAGGAGCAGCAGCGATAGGCTTTATTTCTGACCAAATATATGATACTGAAGCTTTAGTTTTCTTTCAGACTTTCAATGGCAGATGTCTGGTAGGTCGTGGAGCAACTACTGTTTTGGTATGTCAAGATGATTTATGCTTGACAAGTAATGTGGCATCTGCGGATGCTTTTATCTGGCTCAGACTCTAATAATTTGAAGAATAGACCCATATGAGTTTTATCCCTAAAAGAGTCCTCAAGTATTATGAGGTTGGATGCCTCTTGTTAAGTAAATGGAACTCCCACATCTAACCGATGTGGGATTCCTAATACTGCTGTAAAATTTTGATATATGTCGGAGATGGAGCTGCAGGAGTGGATGATTAGAGAATAGGAAGAAGAAGGTTGAGGGATAAAGATAGATAGAGGGAGCTGTAGTAAGAAGCTATATCTTTCATTAATTAAAGTTATAAATAATACGGTAGCAATTAAGGCTTAATATATAGAGAAGAGGCTTTGACCTTTTGTATGATAACTGGGTAGGTGATGGCAGCACAAAAGGTTCCCTAACCTGTCCAAGAGGGAGTCTGCAAAATTACTAAAATAACCTGGATAATCCAAAAATCATGCAACGTCCTCCTCCATAATCATTTATCTCAATTCATAATTTCATCAGATTCAACTAGCGATAAATAGACACGATTAATTGTGTCTCTATGAAAATAAAACATCTGGAATTTCAAAACCCAAATTTATCCAACAATTAAAAGACAGAATTTATTATGTCCTACGAAATAAAACACATGCGAAAGTTTTCAAATAAATAAATCCTAACAATACCCAATAACCCACAAACATATATCTATGGCGTTGTTGCACTCATGCCACCAGACACTAGTCGCCATTAACAAACTCACCTGAAAGGGGGACAAAACAAAAGGGTGAGTTAAATAGCCTAATAGGGGTATAATACCTGACAAGAACTTGAATATCTAAGGGAGCAATCAATAACAATCGAGATATAAAATGAACAACAGGTGTAGAACAAGTTTACGTATATATATCTATCAAAGTCAAAAGTGATGAAACAGAACAGGGTAGGAACAATATAAATATGATCATACCACAATCATTATCAACATTGTATATATATCAGCACCCAAACTACCCAGACTAGCAGAAACAAACCCTAAACCCATATCACCAGAAACAAGACCCAAACCCATAGCACCCAATGATAAGAACCCACCGCACATAAGAATAGTTTTTCTGTTGGTGGTTGCAGTTGATCTTTACCTACCATTAAATTAAAGAATCAAAACAATTCATCAACTTCAGGAACAAAAAAAAAGAAGAAGTAGCTTACATATACCAGTCTCTGCAGAGCATTAGCCGCCATTTATTCTTCTTCTTCTTCAATTTCAAGTAGAAGCCCTGAAAGAAATTCATCTGGACAATTAATTGGTTTGATGGATAAATGAGTATATATATGAGGAAGTGAAATCAAGTAATACACATGCATTTAAGCATACCTTTGTGGTCTTTTATGACTGTATCTAAGTTCTTGCCCTCAAGTGCTATCTTAACCGAAGGATACTGGCCAGTCATATGAATGGTCTCCAACTTGGGCGTGCTTTGGCTCCCTGGCAAGTCACCAGTGTAGAAACCAACTAGTTTTGGAAGGTTCCGCAAGCACAAATGTTGTAATTCAGGAAACAACACCTTATGAACAGCCTCTTCGCCCGTCTTCCTTCCAACTATCTCCTCCAATTCCTTGCAATGAGAAACTGATAGCTCTTCCAGTTGCTCAAGTCTTTGAGCTGTAGACCAACGGAAAAGAACTTTCAATTTGGGGCACAACACAATTTCCACCCTTTTCAAGCTGCGAAAGGGCATTAATCCAGTAGCCTCTTCTCCTGTTTCCCATCCAACAATCTCTTCTAATTGCTTGCCATCATAGACAGTTAGCTTTTCAAGTTGCTCAAGTTTTTGGGCTACAGACCAATGAAAAAGAACTTTCAATGTGGGGCACATAAAAATTTGCACTGTTTTCAAGTTGCGCAAATGCACCAATCCAATAGGGCCCTTCCACAACTGCACTAAATTATACAACCATAGTAGCCTCATTTCCGTCAAATTGACAAGTACTCCTTCCTCCTCCTCAACAGCATCCTCTACTTCTTCTTTGAGATCAAATAAGTACTCTACTGCTTTACAAGCAAATATTTCCAGAACTTCAAGCTGTCGCATTCTTCGTAACAAATTAAATGGAATGCCGATATTTAACATTTTGGGACAGCCTTCTATATACAATTTCTTCAGCCCTACAAAGGAGTAGGGCATGTCAACAAGAACCATGCCACACAACCCCCTAAAGCTCCGTAAATGCCGAAGTTGCAGTTCCTCCAAATTTAAAAAACAAGTTGGTTGTGAAATCTTATTTTCCTCCTCAGTATTGATCAATAACTCCAATTCATCGCATTCTGCAACTCGTAGTTCTTTCAAGACACCGAGACTGTCTCTGCCAACCAATAAGTAGGGAAGGATGTTTCTGAATCCATGGAAGCAATAAATACTTAAAATACTGACACCTGGCAATAATGTCTCAATCCTATTTGGAAACGCCATGTCCAGCCTTCCATATCCGCCATCGAGGTGCAAAATGTTCTCAAAAGAGTCATATACAAAATCATATCTGTTTGAGCCCACTTGAATGGCAAAATTATCCAAGTGGGGAAAGACAAAGTTCTCAGGTATCCAACTAATGTCATCTATATAAATCCTTAACACATTTAAGTGAGGATGACATTTGATCAGCTCGGCTACACTACAAGTACAAGACATGGTCTCAGTCACATAGAGTTCTTGTAATTGCGAAAAATTCCAATCTGCAGCTAGTGTTCTTGTGTAGTTGAAAAGAGATGAACAATTAGAACAATAATGCAAATCTAGCAACCTCAGGTTCTTCAGTTTCCTCAGTGCATCCAGCGGCTCTTCAAATATGCAGTATCTAAAGCTGACAACTTGGAGCATTTTTAGCTCTCCAAGTGCGCTAATGCCCCGAATAAAAATACTATGCCCAATAATTAATGTCCGGAGATTTGTGAGATGACTAAGTGATGGCTCCAAGCTTCTCTCTCGAAAGTAAGCGTTACGATTTTGATCTAAAACTCTGAGCTTTTTCATTCCCTTGAATACTTCTTCTGGCATTTCTTGCTCAAGATTGCAGTCATGCATTACAAATATCTCAAGGTTTGGGCATTCCCAAGAATCAGGGTACTTTTGGATTTCATTTCTCGTCAAAGAGATTCCAATAGCATTATATTCATCCATACTCAATTCATTTGGCCACTCTTTCAAAACCTCGCCATCTTTCACAAGATATTTATCCAATACAATTGTTTTAGCAACATCGCGGACAACATCATGCATTTTGATGCATCCTTCTATTTCACTTTCCACCAGTAAAGAAGAGGCTTTAAGATTGTTTATTATTGAATGTGCTCATCTTCTGGCGTCTTGAATTTTGTTGATTATCTTAAATATATTCAATCCCACCCCATATCTAACCAACCTCTCTATTTCAATGTTATAATCCTCTGGGAATAGACAACAAAGCAAGAAGCAAGCCTTGGCCTCCTCATCTACCAAATAATCATAGCTTAATTTGATGCACCTGAACACATTTTTTTCCATGTCTTCAACGTTTGTGGGCCTCGAATTCTCGAGCTCTAGAGCTGCCTCTTTCCATTCTTCTAAATCTTTCCCTCTCATAGCATTTCCCACTGTCACAAGAGCGACAGGCAAACCTCCGCACTCTTTGGCAAGTTTCTCTGCCACAGTTCTCATCGTGGGAGAGTTAATAATGTCTCCAGCTTGCAACTTAAATAAGTTCCAAGATTCTTGTTCAGTTAGGACATCAAGACTGACAATTCTTGTACCTTGGACACTTACGCCCATGGCAGTGCATACCTGTCTACGACATGTGGTGATGACAACTTTGCAACCCTTATGATCTTCCCCTGAAGGAATGCCGATAGTTGCAAGATCAAGTTTGGCCCAAACATCATCCAATATAACAAGGACCTTATTCTTACTTTTTAGTTGATCACATAACCGACTCGCTCTTACCATCGTACCTTTTTCTCGTAGTTCTAAACCCAATAATTCTGATATCTGATCTTGCATACTTTCAACATTAATAGTTTGTGACACCACAACCATTGCCACATTTTCGAAAAGCTTCTCTTCTTTACATTTTCTAGCGATTTCTTTCACTAAAGTTGTCTTTCCCACTCCACCCATTCCATGTATGCCCACAAAATTAGTAGAATCATCTCTCAATGCAGCCATGACCTCTTTCATAGCTAATTTAGTTGTTTCAAAGAGTACAATATCTTTGGACGCCATGGAATCTATCCCTGGAGGAGGTGCAGGCAGAGAAACATCAATATTAAATAATGCTTCTTCTTCACATAGCCTTTTTATCATCTCATTTTTGCTCACTGCTTCTTTGCTTAGCGAGTAACGTGTTTTCAGATCGGGAAACCACCCTCTAAAATATCTCTTGTTTACTTTCACATTGTCTTCCAAGAACTTTTTGGCCTCCATCTTGACTCCCTCAACCCTTGTTAACCAATGTTGAACGAGCTTTCGAATTACTTCACCATTTCTTTTTGCTGCTTCCATGGCTTCATGCACATCCTGCTCCATTTTCTCCAAGATTTCAAGTTGGTGCTCAAGAGCCACAATGTTGTCATCATACGTACACAGATAAGCAAATTGAAACTTAATCGATTTCAACGCACATTCCCCGATTTTTCCAAGGATGGAGGTCACCATGTCCATTACCCTGATTTAGAAAGAAGAATGATAGCTATCTACAGATGGAGAAAATTTATAAAGATTGTATACTACAAGAATTTCACAGATTACCAACTGATATATATATATATATATATGATGATGATGATGATGATTGATGAAATACTATCATGGATAATTTGATGAAATTCTATCTGATTTGGTTCTATATTCGTGCAATCTCTGTTTTGAAAATTTTTTTAACAGGAGGAATAAATTAAAATAAAATATGATAAGTTTATTACTCACAGGTACACAAGAAGGAGCAAGAGCATCGGTGGGCAGCAAGTGTAGGGCCAAGATAGAGACAGTTGTAACTTTTGTATTGGTCTATTCTGTTTTGTAACAAACTCTGAGTATTTAGTCTGGCAGAGTTAGTGGGTTGGGCAGTCTGGAATTGAGTGGGAGACATGTTGTCTTTTGGAGGTCCTAACTCCTCGAAAGTTAGGTTTATCTTTGTATTTTCAATGCCACTTTCTCTTGTACTTCCTTTCAATCAAATATAGAGACACAGTTCTCTGGTTTACCAATCATCCTCATTGTTGTTGCTGTGATCTTGCTGTGTTATTCTGCTGTGTAACTGTTGTGGTCTATCATTGGTATCGAAGCAGTGACGGTACTGGTATGGCCAAGACGAAAATGGAGGGACGAACAGATGCTTTGGAGAAGGACATGGGGGAAATGAAATCTGTGGTTGGCGGTCTAAAGGATGATATGGACACGATGAAGCTATACTTGGCAGAGGTGCGTGACTTCTTGAAGGTCCGCGACACCTCCTCACGGGGAAAGGACAAGCTGGAGGGTGAGTCTTCTCAACCACCAGAGGTTCCCTTGGAACCACGCACCACAGGAGCAGGGGAGTTTAACCATCGGAAGCTTGATTTACCGATATTTTCCGGTGATGACCCTGCAGGATGGCTTTTTCGAGCAGAAAGGTATTTTTCGGTGAACCAAGTGGTGGAGCATGACCGCATAGCTGCTGCGGTGGTCTGTTTGGAAGGGAAGGCCCTCAGCTGGTTTCAATGGGTTGAATCACGCACTCCTATTGTCACTTGGCAGGCTTTTCGTTCGGCTTTGTTGAAAAGATTTCGTAGCTCTCAAGAGGGGACGGGATATGAGTGTTTGGTGGCGTTGAGGCAAGATGGCACTGTCGCTGAGTACCGTGAGAAATTCGAGCTGTTGTCGGCACCTTTGAAAGACATCAGTGAGGAGATGTTGGCTGGGATCTTTGTTAATGGGCTCAAGGATGTTATTAGGGCTGAAGTTAAAATGAGCCCAAATTTGTCATTGATGGACCTGATGGAGTTGGCCCAGCGAGTAGAAGATAGAAACCTAGTTTTGGCCCAAGCTAGAGTCTTGCAACCTCACCGTATTTTCTCATCCAGTGCAAGTCGTGGCAGCGCTTCATCCCCAACTCCGGTAAAATCAGTAGAGCTTTCAAGACCCTTGCCATCCACCAAGCCGGACGTTGCTACTACTTCAGCCGTGCCAGGACTGAAGCGCGATTCTGTTCGTCACCTGTCTGATGCAGAAACTCAGAGGCGGCGTGAACGAGGTCTTTGTTTTCGTTGCGATGAAAAATTCCACCCCGGTCATCGCTGTAAAAATCGAGCTCTGCAAGTGTTGCTGGTTTCCGATAACGAAGAGGAGGAAGAAGCTACAACAGATACCCCGATTGAAGAAACCCTTCCAACTGAAGTTGCTGAGAACAACAATCTAGAGCTTTCAATGAACTCTATTTTGGGTCTGTCAACCAACAAGAGTACTCTTAAGGTGCGTGGATTACTTATGGGCCGCGAAGTAATCATTTTGGTGGATAGTGGCGCGTCCCATAATTTTATTTCACCAGAAGTGGTTTCACTGTTGGCAATTCCAGTGTTCAGCCAACGAAAATTTACAGTCCAAGTCGGCAATGGAGTTTGTGTTACGGGGGCAGGGTATTGCCGTGGAGTCAATTTTGCTGTGCATGGGGAGGAGTTCAGTGCTCACTTTCATGTTTTTGATCTGGGTAGTGCAGATCTCATATTGGGTATAGCTTGGCTACGGTCTTTGGGTGATATTTCCACTAATTATCAGAAATTGACGATGAGGTTTAGTAACGAAGGGCGAACTGTGGTGTGGCAAGGCGACCCCTCATTGTCAAAAACTGTAATTTCACTCAAGACTATGTTGAAAACAGTACGCAATGGTGATTTGGGGTTCTTGGTTGAGTTTGGAGCTTGTCAGATTCTAGAGTTTGGGGAGTGTCAAATGTCTAACAACCACATTGCTAAGGAGATTAGTGGTATTCCGCTGGAGTTACCATCTGAGTTACGTGATATCTTGCTCAAGTTTCCTGCGGTATTTACTGCTAAGGAGGGTTTACCCGTGAAGCGCCTTCATGACCATGCTATTGTTCTCCGTGACGGGGCTTCCCCACCAAACATTCGGCCCTACAGATACCCCTATTACCAGAAGAATGAGATTGAGAAGTTAGTACGTGAAATGCTGGCA
Source organism: Tripterygium wilfordii (assembly GCF_013401445.1). Taxonomy (NCBI): domain Eukaryota; kingdom Viridiplantae; phylum Streptophyta; class Magnoliopsida; order Celastrales; family Celastraceae; genus Tripterygium; species Tripterygium wilfordii. Next base: position 12,920,604 of record NC_052235.1, on the reverse strand, counting down.
GCAGGGATCATTAAACCTAGTAATAGCCCATATTCTAGTCCGGTTCTGTTAGTGAAGAAAAAAGACGGTGGATGGAGAATGTGTGTGGATTACAGGGTTTTAAACAAGCTGACTATACCAGATAAATTCCCCATTCCCATCATTGATGAACTCTTAGATGAGCTACATGGAGCTACGGTATTTACGAAACTGGATCTTAAATCTGGTTACCACCAAATTTGTGTAAGAGATCAAGACACTGAAAAGACCGCATTCCGGACACACGAGGGCCATTATGAATTTCTTGTTATGCCATTTGGCTTAACTAATGCCCCTTCAACCTTTCAATCGCTGATGAATGCCATTTTTCAGCCATATCTCCGTAAGTTTATTTTGGTGTTTTTTGACGATATTTTAATCTTCAGCTTGGATTTGTCCTTGCATTTGCAGCACCTGGAGATTATCTTTGATATACTTTGCCAACATGAACTGGTTGTGAATGTCAAGAAATGTGTTTTTGCTCAATCTCAAGTGGAGTACCTCGGTCATATTGTTAGTTCCAAGGGAGTTTCGGCTGATCCTGCTAAACTTCAGAGCATGCTTAATTGGCCAGTACCTAACAACATCAAATCCTTGAGGGGATTTTTAGGCCTCACAGGTTATTATCGTAAGTTTGTGCAAGGCTATAGCACACTTGCTCTTCCCTTGACCAGTCTGTTGAAGAAAAATGCCTTTGAGTGGGGAGAAGCAGCCCAGGTAGCATTTGACCAATTAAAAAGGGCAATGTGTGAAGTACCTGTCTTGGCATTACCAAATTTTTCTAAAGAATTTATTGTTGAAACTGATGCTTCTGGAAGTGGTTTGGGTGCAGTCTTAATGCAGGATGGGCATCCTCTGGCTTATTTTAGCCAGTCTTTGTCTCCCCGCGCTCGACTCAAGTCTGTTTATGAACGCGAGCTCATGGCTATCGTATTTGCTACCCACAAATGGAGACACTATCTCTTAGGGAGGAAATTTATTGTGCGCACTGACCAGAGTAGCCTGCGTTTTCTGTTAGACCAGCGTGTGATTCATGAAGGACAACAAAAATGGGTTACTAAACTTCTTGGCTTTGACTTTGAGATACAATATCGCCCCGGGCTTGAGAATAAAGCTGCTGATGCTTTGTCTAGAATGGGGGAGACTAGTGAACCTGCCCCTCATAACATCCACACGGGGGAAGGTTCGACAGTGCAGCCATTGTTATTGGCAGGGCTGTCGGTTGCTTCTTGTCCCACCTTGCTGGATTTACAGGATGAAGTCTTGCATGATTCTCAATTGAAGGAAATTATTCAATCTCTTTTATTAAGTCCTGATAGTAAACCTCCCTATAAGTTGATTGGTGGTACTCTTTTCCATCATGGCTGTTTAGTGATTCCAAGGAATTCTCCTCGTATTATTGCTCTCATGCAGGAGTTTCATTCCACTCCACAAGGTGGTCATTCTGGGTTTTTTCGCACCTTCAAAAGAATTTCCAATGTATTATTCTGGGTGGGCATGCGTACTGATGTTAAGACTTTTGTGGCCCAGTGTGATGTTTGTCAAAGACACAAATATTCAACTCTCAGTCCACAAGGACTCTTACAGCCCTTACCTGTGCCTACTAAGTCTTGGTATGACATTACTATGGACTTTTTGGGTGGCTTGCCGAGAGTTAAGGGGGTGGATACTATCTTGGTGGTGGTGGATAGGCTAACAAAGTATGCACACTTTCTCCTTTTGGGGCACCCTTATTCAGCTATGGAGGTGGCATTCCTATTTACTAAGGAGGTGGTTAGGTTACATGGTTTTCCTCAGTCCATTGTTTCTGATCGTGACAGGGTATTTGTAAGCCATTTTTGGTCTGAATTGTTCAAATTATCGGGTACTACTCTGAAAATGTCAACAGCGTACCATCCTCAAACGGATGGTCAATCGGAGGTCGTTAACCGTTGCTTGGCAGAATATCTCAGGCGCTTCACAAGTCAACATCCAAGGCAGTGGCCCAAGTGGGTAGCATGGGCAGAATTTTGGTATAATACTTCATTCCATAATTCTGCAGGTATGACTCCCTTTCAAGCTCTCTATGGGCAGGCCCCTCCATCCCTATTGAAATTCTCGGGAGATCTGTCAGGAATAGAGGAAGTTAATTTGCTTTTGCAAGATCGTAATGCTATACTAGAACAACTCAAGGAACATTTGGCTGTGGCACAGAATAGGATGAAACAATATGCTGATAAGAAGCGTAGGGAGGTGATCTTTACTCCAGGAGACCGGGTTTATGTTCGCATACAACCCTATAAATTTAAGTCTCTTGCGAAACGTCCTTACCACAAGCTCAGCCCTCGCTACTATGGTCCATTTGTTGTGCTAGAAAGGATTGGAGAAGTTGCCTATCGATTGGAGTTACCTCCAGGGACTACAATTCACCCTACCTTTCATGTATCTCAACTGAAATCATCCTCGACTACTGATGTTACTTCTCAAGCTCTACCAGCAACCTTGACTGAGGACTTGGAACTGTTGGTTGTTCCTGAAGATATCAAACAAGCAAGAAGGCTCATATCGGGTCAGTTGGAAGTGTTGGTTAAGTGGAAGAATTTGGATGACTGTGATAATTCCTGGGAATCGGCTGAGGATATACAGCAGCAATTCCCTACCTTCAACCTTGAGGACAAGGTTAAACTTCTAGGGGAGGGTATTGATAAGTTTATTACTCACAGGTACACAAGAAGGAGCAAGAGCATCGGTGGGCAGCAAGTGTAGGGCCAAGATAGAGACAGTTGTAACTTTTGTATTGGTCTATTCTGTTTTGTAACAAACTCTGAGTATTTAGTCTGGCAGAGTTAGTGGGTTGGGCAGTCTGGAATTGAGTGGGAGACATGTTGTCTTTTGGAGGTCCTAACTCCTCGAAAGTTAGGTTTATCTTTGTATTTTCAATGCCACTTTCTCTTGTACTTCCTTTCAATCAAATATAGAGACACAGTTCTCTGGTTTACCAATCATCCTCATTGTTGTTGCTGTGATCTTGCTGTGTTATTCTGCTGTGTAACTGTTGTGGTCTATCAAAATATAAAATCTAATTTATTATAAAATTACCAGCCGCTATTTCAGTTGGTAAGTATCTCTACCTACTGATTAAGCTGTATCTCAGTTTTTTAGTACTTCAGTTTTTCAACCGTTTTGTCGGTTGATAACGAATATTTTAAGAATATAAATACTTACCAACCGATGATTTATCCATTGCTGTACGAAAAATAATTCCAACCAAAAATATAATTGTTGAAATCGATTTTTCGGTTTCAAATTACCAACTGATTGTGAAATGGTTGGAAAAGATATTTTCAACGAAATATTTTTTTTACCCACCAAAAAAAATTCCAACAAAATGTAAAAATTTTACAACCAAAATATCAGTTGCAAATTACCAACCGATTTAAGAAACGGTTGGAAGAAAATTTCCAATGAGATATTTACCAACCAACAAATATCGGTTGGAAAATAGATTTCCAACCTATGCAGTGATTGGAAAATCGCTAATTTCTTGTAGTGGCAGAATATAAAGGAAACCATTAATCCTATCCATCAAAATTTATCCTCGACTCTAGAATCTAGATCGTCAGTGCTTGTAAGGTCTCTCTTGTGCATGTGCATTAGTGCCTGTGTTTGTATGCTGCATTATTGATGTAATATTAGATATAGTCTAGTATGGTACACAAGGCTCTTGTGATTGTGTGGCATGTTAAGTTCTGGTGAAATATTGAACTGAAGACAACTAAGGAGACAAGGGAAAATCTTAAAAAAGAATTTCAGGGTGAGAGTTAGGTCACTAAAGCTGCTAACACTCAAAAGAGAGTTTGAGCTAAAGAGAATAAAGGACGGAGACAATGTGAAAGATTACTCTGTAAAATTGGTTGGATGCAGGAGCAGAGAGCTTCTATGAGAAATGAAAAAGTTTCTAAGGAGCACCTGGACTCGTATATGTATTCAATTTGAGTAGGGATAATGGTAAATGATATATTTTTAGACATAATGCTAATGGTAAATGATCTAATGGTTTTTCATAATGCCGCTGGATCTATGGATGGAGAATGTATAAGTGATTTAAACAATTTTAACATACTATAATTGAATGGTGTAGGACAAGATTTGCATTATTTACTTAACTATTAGGAATTATTATTGTTGTGTTATTAAGGGGTTTTTTTTTGTAGTTAATAGGAATTTTAGTCAAATTATTAATTGTATTTTACTACCTAGTACTTTTTGGTAATTTCATGTCTATATTAGAGTTTTATAGTTTTAGTATCTATAAGGCTATAGAAATCTTCGGCAAAAAAAAAGAGATGTAGAAATCTTCGGCAATAAAAAAAGAAGATGAATGATGAATTAATATAATATTTTGGAGTTTCTCTCCAAATTTTTTTGGTGGATTCCAAGTTATGTTGGTTTATTTGTGAACTAATCAAACGATCATTACGTACTTCCGCACAGCATTAGTAGGTATCAGAGAGGAATTTAGCCTTTCAAGATGGCCAACAATGAAGGAGGGAAAAAATGATATAGTCATTGAACGGAAGGTTAATAATTTTTGGGAGGTATTAGAGGAGGTCCAATATATGCTTAATCAATTCAATGTCAATTAGAATCAACTGATCAATGGGTACTGCGTTCGTGACGTTGCACGAAACCAACCTATTGATTCATGTTTTGACGCAAAGAATGTACAAGATTCATGTTTGTAATTGCAACGATATTCCTTACTTTAAAATGCTCAAAATCCAAGATTACTTGAATTGGTTGTTTGATTTGGAAGAATATTTTTCATTATATGAAAATCATGAAAGAGAAGAAGGTCGTTATATGGAATTCACAAAAGAGAAGAAGGTCAAACTTGCATCAAATAAACATAATGAATATGTAGCAAGCTGGTGAGATGAAATACAACTTAATCGAATTTGACAACACTAGAATGAAATGGTTGCTTACTATTGAATTTTTTTTCCTTATTAGTATGAAATTTTATTTAAATTGAATCAGCTGATGGATCAATTCTTCGATGATTATTACTCAAAGTTTGATGAGGATGGCAAATTGTTCGACATAAAACAAGAAACTTTGAAGGTTAAGGAAATTATCATTGATTCAATTTCACAAGCATCTGAAGAGCATCCAATTCAGATGATAGTGTTAAAATTGAATTATATGATAATTCTGTGGAGAAAAAATCACAAGAGGTTGAGAACAAATCATAACAAGTTGTTTCTTTGGAATAGAATATTACAAATTCAACCAATGGGAGCGAAGATGTTAAAGGATCAATTCTTTGTGGGTATGTGAAGACAATTTTTTTAGTCAAATCTTTAACTCGAGGGCAAGTTATTTTTTCAAGTGGAAGAGACTAGTGTATGATAGGGTTTGTATTATTTACTTAATTATTATTGTTGTGTTATTAAGAATTTTGTTCTTTTAGTTGATAGGAATTTTAGTCGCATTATCATTTTAAATTTTACTGTTAGTATTTTTTGGCAACTTTATGTTTCTTAGGCCTTATAGTTTTAGTATTTATAAAACTGTAACCATCTTCGGCTAAAAAAGATGAATAATGAATTAATATACATTTTGAGGTTTCTCTCAAATTTTTTTCATGGATTCCATGCTTTCTTGCCAGATTTAAAGTTTTGTTGGTTTATTCATGAACTAACCAATCGATCCTTACTTCCGCAACATGTCAATGAAACTCTTTATTTGGTGGATAAGTTTTTCACTTTCTCCTTTGCATGAATAAAGTAATCACAACGTCAAAAGGCAATTTTATTAGCATCCATGGCCAATCGCTTATCGAAGAGTTTATTCCTATGAAACGAAAAAATATCTAGAAGTAAAATCGAAAAAGATGCACAAGATGAAAGAACAAGATGAAAATTTTAAGAGACAAAGCAAAGCATAATGTTTATTCCCTCCCTTTCATTTTTCTGTGTTTATCTTCTCCTCTTAAGTCTTATCATGAAACCATTATATATGCAATAAGAAATATTACGTACGGCAGAAGAAACTACTGCTAGTAAAGGATGACAAGGATCAGATGATAAGAGCATACCTTTGTGATCTTTTAAGAAGTTTGCAATAAAACTTGACAAATACTCGAGCCCGCAGCTGCAGAACATGAGATGAAAGTGAAAACACAATAAGATAGGATGCTTAATTATTCTTTATTATAATTCACTCTCTTAGCATGTAATCCATCTGAACCCAAAAGCTTACACTATTAACCATTTAAATTCGAGTGTTCAACTAAAGTAAACTTTTAAAACGACACATGCCCCAATGCCTCATCCTTCTTCATTCGATACGTCAGAGACGAAAAAGAGACAACAAAAACCAACAATTTTCTTTTACCATCAAAGCTCCCCCTCCCCCTCCGAAAAAAAATCCTCTTATTTTCCTGTGTATTATACTCTCTCAAGTCTTATTGTTCAGGGAAATCACAATACACACATATAGACATACAAAATCACATAACAAATTATAAGGGAAAAAAAAAGGGCAGATGAAACTACTTGCAATAGAGGAATAAAGAGTCAGAGCAAACCTTTTTGTGATTTGTAGCTAGTTTGCACTAAGAATTTCAAATAATGGAGATTGCCGCTGCACAATGTGGGATGAGAGGAAAACACAATAGGGATGCTTAGCTCTTCTTTGCTATTTCAGTATGTTCATGAAGCATAATTCTTTGCTTTCAGGGGTAAAAAGGCATCATATATACTTTATAGTTTCTTATGGGGAGGGATAGGGATAACCTAAAATCAAAGAAATGAACAAATTAGATGTCTTCCTGAAAGGGTGGGATTTGTTTACTTTTATTTTTCAATATTCTTTGAGTCTGATAAGGTTACATTAAAAGGGGACAAGACATTAACCATAAGATGGGGAACCAATGATGCGAGATGATAACTGGAATTATTAATGTTTGTATGAAATTGCATCATGTTAATAATGAACAAAGGAGAGACAAACACCATAAGAAACACATTGCAGATGACTTTGCCTCACTTTCTGTTTCGATTCAAAAATGAAGAGTGAGTAGAGTTAAAGGGAGGGAGAGTTATGGGAGGGCGGATTATTTTTACCCAACTTTACTTGGGCAAGAAGATAGAGTTAATGAGAGTTAATAGTTGTGAGTAACAAAAATACCCTTATTATAGTTGGGATGTGTGAACAATTTTTATGGATAATTTAAGAAATAATAGATAAACTTTTCTCTCACGTCAAAAAACCCCTAATTTAAGGGTTACAAAATGTTGAATTGGAGAGTTAAGTGAGGGGCGAACTTTCCCTCCATTACTCCACTTAACTCCCTCCCATGCAATCCAAGCAAGGTGAATTTACTCATAATTTCTTAACTCTCCTTAACTTTAAAATATCAATCCAAGCAAGCCCTAACAATCAATGAAATGAATGAATTAGATGTCTTCCTTAAAAAGCTAAGATTCATAGGTAAACATGATATACTCAGACCTTATCCCCACATAATATGTAAGAGATTGTTTATAAGAATTAAACCTATGACATCTAGAAGCGCTAGCTAAGATTCATAGGTAAACATGATATATTCGTACCTTTTCCACACATAATATGTGGAGAGATTGTTTATAAGAATTGAACCTGTGACATTTGGGTTACCCCACCGTAATTGTACCACTGGGGCATATGTTCGTTTGTAAGACTAAGATTCATAGTATTAACGGTATTAGAGATTGGTGATTTTGTCACTAACAGAAGGCTTTCTAAATCACAACGAAATTAATGCATCTTGTCGTGTCATCAAGAATGTAAATAATTATATTCTATGTATGTCTGTTAATAGTGGATGGGAGATAGTAGTTTTATGTTGTGATGATCTGAAGCCTTCTAATAAATTTCCTTATAGGTGGGTTATCCAAAATACAAAGTAAATCTTGCCGAAATTTTGTTACAAATTTTGGTACATGTGTTTTATTATGAGGTTGATGATCCCCATTTAATATGAAGTATTGGATGTAAAGTGAGTTCTACATATGTATTTTTAATAAATGGCTGTTTTAATGTCACATACGTTTGAGGGTCACAAAATGGGGAATGTAGCATTGTTCTTATTAAATATGTAATGCCCCGTCCCAATAGAGAGTTTTTGAAAATACTAAACTAACCTCAACGCAATAAAACAACTAGCAACGTTAAGACAAAATATATAAAGTCTAATGAAATTAAATACGTGGAAACTCAAAAAAAATCCTAACGCTAAGGAATCCTAACCTTACAGTGTCATGATCCAAAAAATAGGGCACGTGGCCGGTGCATTACCCCAATGGATAGGGGACATTGAGGCCAAGCAAGCCTCAAAGCATATAACAAACCATTTCAATCAAATAGGAAATCATATTTTACATAATATCGATAAATCCAAAATAACTTCAGGGCCTATCGGCCATACATATAAAAAAAATCCTATATGTAGTTAATGGAGCTTCTAAGATCATTGATGTGAAATTTTAGACCCACTAAAAATATAGCGATTCCAAACCCAAATGATACTCGCAAGTGCACGAATCAGTTGTAGTGTACAAGTGGCAAATACGAGTGTTGTATCCACAATAACTGAATATTAAATATTTACAATTTCAACTCCTCGTAATTATCAGTGAAAACAAAATGAATGATAATTAACACAAGTAGACAAACACTAAGGATTCGATTTCACCAACTCTATTGTATTTAAATTATTTAGCTGACAATTATCATTTCATTTATGCATATCAAAGATCAAGTCCCTTAATTTATGTAATAGTCATGGCATCTAACTTACCATGTCTATCCTTAATTGCAACCATCCATGGACATCTGGATTGGCTAGGACAATCAAGAACACATTAGGATCTATAGTAACTTATGTAACGATCACAAAGACCCTAGTATATGCCATTTATGTCTAGGTAACTCTGGTATTAACTGCAAGAAACAAGTCTCAAATTGGACATGGGAGTGATGGAGGCTACGTATGGCCGACCATGTCAGTGTAAGAAGATGGTGCCGTAAATGTAAATGTAGTAATGATGCAAGTGTAGATACGGGTGGGTGTAAGAGAAGATGGTGATAGTCGGTGATAGAGAAGATATGGTGAAGTTTAAATGAGGTGGTTGTCAATAAGCAAGGGAGTTTTGCCCATGGCAAATGTTTACTGTGGAGATGATGTTAATGCATGAAATGATGTCAAGAAGAGATATACATATATGTGTATATATGTATAGGTGGGAATGGTAATGGTTTTGACATATCATGTGATGGGCTTTGGCAAGTGGCTAAACGTGGGCTAGTGAGCCAAATTCGAGTGATGTGCTTCAAGTGAGAATCAAGAAATGGGTCAAGATGGTAGTTGACACAAGCAAATGAGCTCTTCACGAAATGGATCAGCAAATGTTGAATATGGGTTGGTATGAATTGGGTCTGAAAATATAAAAACAAATATAAAGTGATTAAGAATGATATTTGTACTTTAATGGTGTAATAATCACTTTAAACCCTAATTATGTGACAAATGCCTTAATAATTCATTATTAAAAATGTACATTTTTGGCACTTATCAATCATATATGTATACAAAATAAAAATTTAGAAAATATCATAGAACCTTCCTGCACAATGATGTCGGACTCACCAGAAATGGATGAAACTCTAAGAAACTGAAGATGGTACAGGATTTGCCGAATCTACTCTATCTGAAACAAAATGTCAACAAATAAAGCGTGAGTCACAAGACCCAATGAATGAATAATGACTCAAATAATCCAAGGGGGACAAGCATAATTGAAAAGGTTCAACAACAAAATAATAAACCAAACTAGATATGGCCTGACAATCAAAATCGTGATCGAACATTTGATAACACAGGAGTGCCCTATATGAAATTAACAAAATCTGATTATTATATCGGCATACGAGTCAATGGCAGGAATCAAAACACAAGTCAGATGCTTGTCCCAAATATCTTACTCGGCTTGAGAATTATCGAAATAAATGTTTCAACAGATTAACGCTACGAATATGGCGTTTTGAAACTAATGATAACGAAGGTTATGAATTGCACAATGAATGGGAGTTTTATCGTCGAACTATTTATCGAATCAACAATGCATTATTTAAGGCATTATCCACTCACCTAATACACTCCACTCCAGATATCCGAATACTACTCTTCCCTCCCAAGTGTCCAACAATTTAAAATGATCGCTCAATTAACTTAACTGAAGCGTTCACTTTATTTTCGAAAGTACCTACAAATTGTTCCAAAATTTAATCATACATTTTACTGAATTTCGGCAGCGTAATGACGTACGTACACGAAACCCAAATTATCCCATAATTCAGAAAATCCCAACACTTCATATAAGTTTCCACAGCTTCAACATCTACATGTGCATACCAACCGTCCTTCAAATCTTTGTCTTAATTCCTCTGTTGTGGAATGGTCCAGAATTGGTTCACCAAGAAACTTAAGCAGCCGTATGTAAACTAGGGTGAGACTGACTCTTCAAACTAGGGCGTGCAAGTCCGTCCTTAACGGTTCGATCAATTTGTGTTTCTTAGTTTGCTTCATCCTTGAAGTTCTCTTACCACCACTGGGATAAAATCTCAAAACTTGAATCTAGAATTTTCGAGTACCATGGAGAAAAGGACATGCCGAATGAATAGTACGTGTGGAGGAGAAAAAAGGTGGAGTTCATATTTGTATTTGCGCACACTAGCCAAATTCCATTCTCTCCCCTTGTTCAATTTGGTCTTTTAATCACCCAGTTTTCATTCCTATCAAGTTATATACACACACACCACACTTAGTATCACTTCATTCGTTCGATAATTGTCAATAGACAGAGCTGTAACAAGAAGCTATATTTTTCATTAATTCAAATTACAATGCGGTGGCAACTATGGTTTAATATATATAGAGGTATATAACGGTAACTTTGGGTAACGTTGGGAGGTGTGTCAAACGTTCATATTTTAACACAAACGAATGATTGTGGCTCCTCAAATTCGCATATGTATTGGCATTCTTGCATTCCTATGAGTCATACCTCCCAACGTTATTGATGCTGCTCATGTAATGCTTGGTCAGGCTAGATATCCTCCTACATCTTTCGTTTGCTTATTATTACTCTATTGTGTCCGTCTGCTTATTACTCTTTCGCATCCATCAGTGGTGGATCGCTCTTTATTCTTCTTCTGTTTCTTTTCAATACGTTGTGAATCCAAACCAAATTGCTTCTAAAATAGGCTTTGTGAATGAAAGTAGTGGTCGAAAAATTAGAGAAGGGGATCTGCAAAATTATTAAAATAACCTCAACAATCCAAATATCATGCAATGTCCTCTAGAATCATTCATCTCAATTCATAATTTCATCAAATTCAACTACATAAATAGACATGATTAATTGTGCCTCTATGAAATATAAAACATCTGGAATTTCAAATCCAAATTAACCTGAATTTATCCAACAATTAAAATACATAATTTATTATGTCCTACGAAATAAAACATACGAAGGTTTTCAAATAAATAAATCCTAATGATACCGAATAACCCACAAACATATATCCATGACGTTGTTGCACTCATGCCATCAGGCGCTGGTCGTCATTAACAAACTCACCTGAAAGGGAGGCAAAACAAAAGGGTGAGTTAAATGGCCTAGTAGGGGTATAATACTATAATACCTGATAATTACTGATTATCTGAGCACGCAATCAAATCAGATTATCAATTAGTAACTGAATTCCCTAGTGTGATTTTAGTTTTTTTTTTTTGATATATCTACAAGTTTTTATTAATACTGAAAGATAAGAAGAGCCAAGCCCTTAAACCCCAGAAGCAACTAGCCCTAAACCCACATCAGCCAATGACTAGATTCCAGACCCAAAATACCCAGACTAGCAGAGACAAACCCCAAACCCATATCACCAGAAACAAGACCCAAACCCATAGCACCCAATGATAAGAATCAAAACAATTCATCAACTTCAGGAGCAAAAAAAAAAGAAGTAGCTTATATATACCATTCTCTGCAAAGCATTAGCTGCCATTTATTCTTCTTCCTCTTCAATTTCAAGTAGAAGCCTTGAAGAAATCATCTGGACGATGAATAGGTTCGATAGATAAATGAGCATAAATAGGAGGAAGAGAAATCAAGTAATACACATTTAAGCATACCTTTGTGGTCTTTTATAATTGTATCTAAGTTCTTGCCCTCAGGTGCGATCTTAACCATAGGTAAACGGCCAGTCGTATGAACGGTCTCCAACTTGGGGGTGCTTTGGCTCCCTGGCAAGTCACCAGTGTAGAAACCAACTAGTTTTGGAAGGTTCCGCATGTACAAATATTGTAATTCAGGAAACAACACCTTATGAACAGCGTCTTCGCCCGTCTCCCTTCCAACTATCTCTTCCAATTTGTTGCAATTACTAACTTTTAGCTCTTTAAGTTGCTCAAATCTTTGAGCCATAGACCAATGGAAAAGAATTTTCAATTTGGAGCACCCGTGAATTTCCACTATTTTCAAGCTGCGAAAGGGTATTAATCCAGTAGCCTCTTCTCCTGTTTCGCATCCAACAATCTCTTCTAATTTCTGGCAATCAAAAACTCTTAGCTCTTCCAATTGCTCAAGTCTTTGAGCTACAGACCAACGGAAAAGAACTTTCAATTTGGGGCAGTACTTAGTTTTCACCCTTTTCAAGCAGCGAAAGAGCACTAATCCAGTATCCTCTTCTCCTGTCTCCCATCCAACAATCTCTTCTAATTCCTGGCCATAATCGACACTTAGCTCTTCAAGTTGCTCAAGTTTTTGGGCTACAGACCAATGAAAAAGAAGTTTCAATCTGGGGCACTTATCAATTTTCACTATTTTCAAGTTGCGCAAGTGCACCACTCCAATACGGCCCTTCCACAACTGCGCTAAATTATACAAGCGTACTAGACTCATTTCCCTTAAATTGACAAGTATTCCTTCCTCCTCCTCAACAGCATTCTCTACTTCTTCTTTGAGATCAAATAAGTACTCTACTGCTTCACAATATGATATTTGCAGAACTTCAAGCTGTCGCATTCTTCGTAACAAATTAAATGGAATGCCGATATTTAACATTTTGTGACACTCTCCTATGTACAATTTTTTCAGCCTTATAAAGGAGTAGGGCAAGTCAATAAGAACCATGCCACACAACCCCCTAAAGTTCGATGAACGCTGAAGTTGCAGTTCCTCCAAATTTAAAAACCAAGTTGGTTGTGGAATCTTACTTTCCTCCTCAATATTGATCAAGAACTCCAAGCCGCATTCTGTAACTCGCAATTTTTTCAAGACACCAAGACTGTCTCTGCCAACCAGTAAGTGGGGGAGGATGTTTCTGAATCCACTGAGGCGAGATATACTTAAAATACTTACACCTGACAATAATGTCTCAATCATGTTTATGTGCAGCCTTCCATATTTGCCATCGAGGTGCAAAATGTTGTTAAAATAGTCACCTACAAAATCATATCCGTTTGAGCCCACTTGAATGACAAAATTATCCAAGTGGGGGAAGACAAAGTTCTCATGTGTCCAACTAATGTCATCTATACAAATCTTTAACACGTTTAAGCGAGGATGACATTTGATCAGCTCGGCTACACTACAAGACATTGTCTCAGTCACACAGAGTTCTTGTAATTGCGAAAAATTCCAATCTTCAGCTACTGTTCTTGTGTAGTTGAAAAGAGATGAACAATTAGTACAAGAATACAAATCTAGCAACCTCAGGTTCTTCAGCTTCCTCAGTGCATCCAGCGGCTCTTCAAATGTGCATAGTCTAAAGCTGACAACTTCGAGCATTTTCAGCTCTCCAACTACGCTAATGCCCCGAATCAAAATTCTTGGAATCGAAATTCTTGAACGAAAATACGTTGGACCAATACTATGCCCAATAATTAATGTCCGGAGATTTGTGAGATGACTAAGTGATGGCTCCAAGCTTCTCTCTCTAGAGTAATAGTTATGATTTTGATCTAAAACTCTGAGTTTTTTCATTCCCTTAAATACTTCTTCTGGCATTTCTTGCTCAAGATGGCAGTCATGCATTAAAAATATCTCGAGGTTTGGGCATTCCCAAGCATCAGGGTACTTTAGGATTTCATTTCTCGTCAAAGAGATTCCAATACCATTATATTCATCCATACTCATTTCATTTGGCCACTCTTTCAAAACCTCGCCATCTTTCACAAGATATTTATCCAATGCAATTGTTTTAGCAACATCGCGAACAACATCGTGCATTTTGATGCATCCTTCAGCTTGACTTGCCACCAATAAAGAAGAGGCTCTAAGATTGTTGATTATTGAATGTGCTCGTCTTCTGGCATCTTGAATTTTGTGGATTCTCTTAAATATATTCAATCCCACCCCATATCTAACCAACCTCTCTATTTCAATGTTATAATCCTCTGGGAATAGACTACAAAGCAAGAAGCAAGACTTGGCCTCCTCATCTACCAAATAATCATAACTGAATTTGATGCACTTGAACACATTTTTTTCCATGTCTTCAACATTTGTGGGCCTCGAATTCTCGAGCTCTAGAGCAGCCTCTTTCCATTCTTCTAAATCTTTGTCTCTCATAGCATTTCCCACTGTCACAAGAGCGATAGGCAAGCCTCCACACTCCTTGACAAGTTTCTCTGCCATAGTTATCATTGTGGGAGAATTAATAATATCACCAGCTTGCAACTTAAATAAGTCCCAAGATTCTTGTTTAGTTAGGACATCAAGACTGACAATTCTTGTACCTTGGACACTTATGCCCATGGCAGTGCAGACTTGTCTACGGCGTGTGGTGATGACAACTTTACAACCCTTATGATCTTCTCCTAAAGGAATGCCGATAGTTGCAAGATCAAGTTTGGCCCAAACATCATCCAATATAACAAGGATCTTATTCTCACTTTTTAGTCGATCACATAACCGATTCGCTCTTAGCATCTCACCTTTTTCTCCTAGTTTTAAACCCAAGAACTCTCCTATCTGATCTTGAATACTTTCGACATTAATAGTTTGTGACACTACAACCATTGCCACATGATCGAAAAGCTTATCTTCTTTGCATTTTCTAGCAATTTCTTTCACTAAAGTCGTCTTTCCCACTCCACCCATTCCATGTATCCCCACAAAATTAGTAGAATCATCTCTCAATGCAGCCATGACCTCTTCCATAGCTAATTTAGTTGTTTCAAAGAGTACAATATCTTCGGACGCCATGGAATCTATCCCTGGAGGAGGTGCAGGTAGAGAAACATTAATATTAAATAATGCCTCTTCTTCACATAGCCTTTTTATCGTCTGATTTTTGCTCACTGCTTCTTTGCTTAACGAGTAACGTGTTTTCAAATCGGGAAACCACCCTCTAAAACATCTCTTGTTTACTTTCACATTGTCTTCCAAAAACTTTTTGGCCTCCATCTTGATTCCCTCAACACTTGTTATCCAATGTTGAACAAGCTTTCGAATTACTTCACCATTTCTTTTTGCTGCTTCAATGGCTTCATGCACATCCTTCTCCATTTCCTCCAAGATTTCAAGTTGGTGCTCAAGAGCCACAATGTTGTCATCATACGTTCTCAGATAAGCAAATTGGAACTTAATCGATTCCAACGCACATTCACCGATTTTTCCAATGATGGAGGTCACGATGTCCATTACCCTGATTTAGAAAGAAGAATGATAGCTATCTATAGATGGAGAAAATTTATAAAGATTGCAGAATATAAAGGAAACCATCAATCCTCTCCATCAAAATTTAACCTCGACTCTAGATCGTCAGGGCTTGTAAGGTCTCTCTTGTGCATGTGCATTAGCGCATGTGTTTGTATGTTGCATTATTGATAAATCTTAAAGAAGAATTTCAAGGGAGTGAGAGAGTTAGGTCAATAAAGCTGCTAACACTCAAAAGAGAGTTTGAGCTAAAGAGAATGAGGGACCAAGAATGTGGTTGGAAATATGCTAATAAGTATGCCGGAGAGGTTTGAAGCTAAGGGGTCTATAGTTGAATAATCATGTGATCTCAAGAAGCCCTTATGCTTGAGCTGTGCAACAAACTACAAGCGCAGGAGCAGAGAGCTTCTATGAGAAATGAAGAAGTTTCTGAGGAGCACTTGGACTCATATATGTATTCAATTTGAGTAGGGATAATGGTAAATGATATATATATTTTTAGACATAATGCTAATGGTAAATGATCTAATGGTTTTTTATAAAGCCGCTGGATCTATGGATGGAGAATGTATCAGTGATTTAAACAATTTTAACATACTATAATTGAATGGTGTAGGACAATATTTGCATTATTTACTTAACTATTAAGAATTATTATTGTTGTGTTATTAAGGGTTTTGTTTTCTGTTCTTAATAGGAATTTTAGTCAAATTATTATTTTTATTTTACAACTTAGTAATTTTTGGTAATCTCATGTCTATTAGAGTTTTATAATTTTAGTATCTATAGGGTTGTAGGAATCTTCGACAAAAAAAAGAAGATGAATGTGTAGCAATCTTTGGCAAAAAAAAGGATGAATGATGAATTAATATAATATTTTGGAGTTTTGCTCAATTTCTTTTGGTGGATTCCAAGTTATGTTGGTTTATTGTGAACTAATCAATCGATCCTTACTTCCGCATTGCATCAGTTGGTACCAGAGTAGGATTTAGCCTTTCAAGAAGGCCAACAATGAAGGAGGAGAAAATGATATAGTCATTGAACGAAAGGGTTTTTGGGAGGCATTAGAGGGGGTCCAAGGTATGCTTAATCAACTCAATGGTGTTCTTGATGTTGCACGAAACCAACCTACTAATCCATATGTTTTGATTCAAAGAAGGTATAAGATTCATGTTCGTAATTACAATGATATTCCTTACTTTAAAATGCTCAAAATCCAAGATTGCTTGAATTGATTGTTTGATTTGGAAATTTTTTTTTCATTATATGGAAATCATAAAAGAGAATAAGGTTGTTACATGAAATTCACGAAAAAGAATAAAGCCAATTAAACTTGCATCAAATAAACATAATGAATATGCAACAAGCTAGTGGATGAAATACAACTTAATCGAGTTTGACAATGCAAAGATAAAATTCAATCTTGGCCTCGAATGAAATGGTTGCGTACTGTTGAATTTTTTCCTTATTAGTATGAAGACATTTTATTTAAATTGAATCAGCTGATGAATCAATTCTTCGATGATTATTACTCAAAGTTTGATGAGGATGGCGAATTGTTCGACATAAAACAAGAAACTTTGAAGGTTCAAGAAATTATTATTGATTCAATTTCACAAGCATCTTAAGAGCATCCAATTCAGATCAGTGTTAAAATTGAATTATATGATAATTCTATGGAGAACAAATCACAACAAGTTGTTTCTTTGGAATGGAATAGTACAAATTCAACCAACGAGCGTGAAGATTTTAAAGGATTCTTTGTGGGTATGTGAAGACAATTTTTTAGTCAAATCTTAACTCAAGGGTGAGTTTTTTTTTCAGGTGGACGAGATTGGTGTAGGGTAAGATTTGTATTATTTACTTAATTATTATTGTTCTGTTATTAAGAATTTTTTTCTTTAAGTTAATAGGAATTTTAGTCACATTATTATTTTTAATTTTACTATTAGTACTTTTTGATAAATTTATGTTTATTAGACTATATAGTTTTAGTATTTATAGGATTGTCACCATCTTCGGCTAAAAAAGATGAATGACGAATTAATATACTTTTTTGAGGTTTCTCTTAATTTTTTTAATGAATTCCTAACTTTCTTGCCGGATTTCAAGTTCTGTTAGTTTATTCGTGAATTAATTAATCAATCCTTACTTCCACACCATGTCAATGGAAATCTTTCTTTGGTGAATAAGTTTTTCACTTCCCCTTTGCATGAATAAAACAATCAGAATGTCAAAAGGCAATTTTAGTAGCATCCAATCACTTATCGAAGAATTTATTCCTATAAAATGAAAAAAATATCTAGAAGCAAAATGGAAAAAGATGCACAAGTTGAAAGAACAAGATGAACATTTTAAGAGACAAAACAAACAATGATGTTTATCCCTCCCCTTCATTTTTGTCTGTTTGTGTTCTTCTCTTAAGTCTAATATATTATGAAAACCATTATATATACAATAAGAAATATTACGGTAGAAGAAACTGCTGCTAGTAAATTAGGGATGACAAGGATCGGATAATAGGAGCATACCTTTGTGATCTTTAAGAAGTTTGCAATAAAATTTGACAAGTACTAGACCCTGCAGCTGCAGAACAGGAGATGAAAGTGAAAACACAATAAGATAGGATGCGTAATTATTCTTTATTATAATTCACTCTGTTAGTATTGTAATTCATATGAACCCAAAAGCTTATGCTATTAACCATTTAAATTCTAGTATTCAACTAAAGTAAAATTTTAAAATGACACATGCCCTATCCTTATTCATTCGATACGCCATAGATGAAAAAAGACAATAAAAACCAACATTTTTCTTTTACCATCAAAGCTCCCCCCACCCACCCCCCAAATCCTCTTATTTTCCTGTGTATTCTACTCTCTCATGTCTTATTATTCCAGGAAAATCACAATAGACACATATAGACATACAAAATCACATGACAAATTATAAGGGGAAAAAAAAAGGGCAGATGAAACGACTTGCAATTGAGGAATAGAGTCAGAGCAAACCTTTTTGTGATTTGTAGCTAGTTTGCACTAAGAATTTCAAGTAATAATGGAGATTGCCGCTGCACAATGTGGGATGAGAGGAAAACACAATAGGGATGCTTAGCTCTTCTTTGCTATTTCAATATGTTCATGAAGCATAATTCTTTGCTTTTAGGGGTAAAAAGGCATCATATATACTTTATAGTTTCTTATGGGGAGGGATAGAGATAACTTCAAATCAAAGAAATGAACAAATTAGATATCTTCCTGAAAGGGTGGGAGTTGTTTCCTTTTATTTTTCAATATTCTTTCAGTCTGATAAGGATACATTAAAAGGGGACAAGACATTAACCATAAGATGGGGAACCAATGATGCGAGATGATAACTGGAATTATTAATGTTTGTATGAAATTGCATCATGTTAATGATGAAAAAAAAGAGAGACAAATACCATAAGAAACACATTGCAGACGATTTTGCCTCACTTTCTGATTGGATTCAAAAATGAAGAGTTAGTATAGTTAAGAGATGAAGAGTTATGGGAGGGCAGACTATTTTTACCCACCTTTACGATAAGAATGTAGAGTTAAGAGTTGTGAGTAAAAAAAATATCTTTATTAAAGTTGAGATGTGTGAACAATTTTTATAGATGATTTAGGAAATAATAAACACAATTTTCTCTCACCTTAAAAAAAACCCTAATTGAGGGGGCTACAAAATGTTGAATTGGAGAGTTAAGTGAAAGGGGGGACTTTCCCCTCCATTACTCCACTTAACTCCCTCCCATGCAATCCAAGCAATCTGAATTTACTCCTGACTTCCTAACAATATATAGCCTAGGGTAAATGTGCAGAAAGAATAAGCAAAACTAACAAAGCAACAACGATATGTATGAGGCAGAAAATAATGCATATGATCATATGCCGCACAACAACTATTAGAAATGCACATATATATATATATATATACACACAAATATATACACGCACATGCTACAATCAGTCACCACAACATTTACGTACAACTGTCCAGAACATTCATAGGAGGCTGTGGCACCTATATGCACTATTGTGCTAATTCCCAATATCATCACACAGGTAGCAACTAAATAAGATGGAGATAAATCTCAGACATTCATGACGTCTCAAGGTGGTGTGTAGTTAGCACGACCAGTGCAAATAGTCTAACTGCAACAACCAACTACCATCAATAATACCAACACCACTAGTGATACCAATCCAACAACCAACCAATCAATACAACAACAATAATGCATGAATTCAATAAATCTAACATACACCCAAAAAGATAAAAAAAAAAATTATTTTATAAAATATTTTATTTACTAACTATTTTATTTTTCTTGGTCATCTTGATTTTTTCTGGCTTGCACTAGTCCACTAGGCCTAGCCAATTACGCGTAGGCCTACTTATTTAAATGGTCAAATTGATCAACTATAATATATGATCAACTTTTTAACAAATTTGGTCAAATATTTAAGTTTGATAAAATGAGCTAATTTTAAAAATGGACTTAATAAAATTTGGGCCAAAAATACATTTGATAGGTCAAATATTTGAAATGGTTTGAAGAATAAAGATTGGTTTAAGTCTTCAAAATGAACCCAATTCTTTAAAAGAATCGAAAGTCAATCCCGAGTCGAGCATTCTCAAAATGGATCAAAAGTCAAAAATCGATCAAAGTCCATTTATTTGGGTTACAGGCCAAGCTTATTGAATGGCCCAAAACCTCTCACTGGTCAAGCCCAATTCTGGTCCACCCTCCAAGCCCACCATCCTGAACCCGTCTCATGCACTCAATGACAGTTGAGTTACTCTTCACTAGAATCCCTTATAATAATTTGAAAAATGAGTAGAGAAGAAATATTGATCCAATAAACACTTGAGATATTGTCACACATTGGACCAAAGGCCCATGTGAGTTTTGTCCCTAAAAGGGTCCTCTAGCGTGATGATGTTGGACACCTCTTATTAAGTGAATGAAACTTTCACATTTAACCTATGTGGGATTTCTAACAATCCCCCGCACTTATGGACTCATACGAGACCCAACAAGTGGACTATATGGGTTAGAGTCCTTCATGTGGTACCCCATATGGGTGGTCCATATTCGACAGGCCCACAAGTTAACAAACGCCATCAGGTGGAGTTCTCGAGGATCGAGCAAATGGTCCGATACTATATAATAATTTGAAAAAATGTGTAGAGAAAAAAGGTTGGTCCAACAAATACGAGGTATTATCCCACATTAGGCCAAAAGCTCATGTGAGTTTTGTCCCTAAAAGAGCCCTCTGAGGTTAAGCCCCTCTTAATAAGTGAATGGAACTCCCACATCTAACCGATGTAAGATTCCTAACATCCGAAAGGGCGAACAAGTGACCCAAACGGGTGGAGTTGACTCCGATACCCTATTAGAATTTTCAACCCAATACACATCAACAATATTGTCTGCTTTGGGTTGTCTAGTTCCCGTGGATACATCAGGAACTCATGGCTTTGCATTCCCAAGAGGTCACCCATCTCAATAGTGCTCGTGTAGAAACACGCTTAACTGTAGAGTTACTGTGAGATGTTCTCCTCCAAGAAAATGCATTTTTTATGGTAAGGAATTGAATATATCTATATATGTTAACACCCTTTGAAGGCTGTTTGAACACGTAACTCACAATTATTGTGTTTCCCGACAATATGGACGTCGTCTTTGACAGCGGAGGATGATCACGTCGATGGTTCCCAATTGCCTTTGCGGTACTCGTAGGGCCACTGTAATGGCAACTTGTATGATTAGAGAGAGAAGCTCACCACACTAGTGTTCTTCACGACTCCGCCAATGATTTGTAGTGATTTTGGATTGTTCCACGAATCCAACTCTCCCTTAGTCATGTTTCACCCTACCCAGTTCATCAATAATGGTTGTGATTAGATGTTGCAAGTACACCCGTGAGTAGAGAGATAAGAAGAGTAAAAGCACATTACCTGTCCGCTTCTCTCTTGTCCGGCAATGAAGACCAGTTGTCAGGGAGGTCCGGCTATGGTCTTAGGTCTATCAGACAATGAAGTTGATTTTCATGGGATCAGTGGTAGCTGCTAATGTTTTTAGGGTTTGTAGACATTTAGGTGTGGCAGTGAGTGAAAGAGGGTATGTATTTATATAGGTTTTACCAAATTCTATTTTTATCCCCTCAATTTCCATTAATTCACATATTTTGCATTTTATAAAGTCTTTAGAGTTATGGATATTTCAAAGAATAATTTTTTGGGGGCGATACCAGAGTAGTTTGTCAGCCCGCGGTCCTCGTTATGATTCGTGAAACTATCAAACAACAAATTTTGTTGTCATGTCCATGATAGTTTCATGGACATTTTTGTTTTCTACATGAGTTTTGTGGTATCTTACGTTGCGGTATCCACTTCCTTCATATGATCTTTTGTGGGGAAGTAGTAGGAAGCTGCTCTGGTCGTGTTTCTGATGTATGGAGGATGGTAATGCTCATGAAATCGTGATAGTCTCTGCTTTGTGAGTTTTCAAGCTTCATGGCTGAAAATATGTGATCATGCCTAACCACAATCATTTCATTGCTTCTTCAGCACGAAAGAACATGTAAAATCATGGCCTTCTGTTTTGCGTAGGACGAACGCGACTTGAACTTCATGGAGCCGTGCTTCAGCTGGAAACAAATTTGAGAGAAAACTGGAACATTCTGCTAACAAACTTTCGTTTCTTCAGGATTCTCTTTGATGTAATCCTGCTGTAATCCTGCTAAAATCTCGGTAGTTATTCAACAAACCACGTTTGAAAAGGATTTATCTTTTAACACCACAATAAGGATTTATCCTTTAACACCATAACTTCCTGATTTGTAGCATTAAGAAGTGAATCTTGAACAACCCTAATTTCTGGGAATTAATTCCTTAATTTTAGGCTCGCAACCAATTAGAATCTGCAAAATGAACAATGGTTCATTGTTTCTGCCACGTGTCATTAGGAGATTGGTTAGTAAAAGATTCTCATGGTCTCTACCACGTGTCATTAGGAGATTGGCTGCACTTGGTAAACCATGGGACTCGCCTCGCCACGTGTGATCAGAAGTGTATGGCTCAGATTTGGTACAAAGTAGAAACAATTACCTATTGTGTACCGGTGTGGGTCGTTGCCAATTCATAACTGATGAGGACTATTTGCACCCAAAGTTAACTAAAGACACCCCAAAATCACAAAAAAACTTCCATCTAATAACACCCCAGCTGACCCTACCATTCTTTCTCCTTCTTCACTTCACTCTCCATCTTCTCATACAACACTAGACCCATCCCTCCGAAGACGACAAAGCCTTTCACAGCGTCTTCGACGGAGAGATCCCGATAACGCTGGATGATTTGCAGGCAATTCTCAATCATACCCAGAACTTCTTTCTCGTTCTTGAGCCAATTCGAATCAATAACATCACAAGACTTCATTGCCATCATTGAAGGATATTGAGGGGAACTATTCTTTGCCAAATTGATTGTTGCAAAGCTGCCATGACCGATTGCTTCTCCTCGAACCCACTCCATGGAAGCAGATAAGAGAAAAGAAGCGGCTTCACAATCATAACTGTTGGTGCAAGATGACTATATATAAGGGGAGAATGGTTGGGTTAATTTATGTAGAACAAGTCTTTGTGAAATTAACAAAGAGAGTTATTGGTGACGAATGGTGGGGGAGAATGTGTTTGTGTTTGTGCCTGAGAGAGTTGTGGTGGTTGAGACGACGGTTGCTAGTGAATCAAGTTCTGACTTTGATCCTAGTGATCGAAGATTGGTGGGTTAGTAATGGGTTTGGACATGTTGCTCTCTATCTGTTTGACAAAAAGTCTGTGAGAGAGACTATCAATGTGGGTAAGATATTTTGTCTAATTTTATTTTTAAATTTTCTTTAATCTCAATCGTCGATAAGATCCAATAACTAAAATTATGAGATGCAGACTATAAAATTGAGAAAAAATTAAGATTGAGATGTATTCATAAATATTATATTTTTAATTGAGGTTTATTATGTTTTTGATTGAATTTATTTAGAAGGGGTGTCTTTAACTAACTAAGGAGTCTAAATAGTACTCATCTTGGTAACCCTCCTGCTATCCTTGTCTACAATCGTTAATCGATGGAGTCATTAGTAGCCAACTACGACTCTTCAGACGAAGAAGACGAAGCGAAGCAACCTTCTTCAGATTCTAATTACAGGGCTTACTCTCTCTTCTCCGCTCTCCCTAAACCCGCACAACCCACAAACGCCCCTCTCTCCGATGACGAAGAAATCCGCAAATCAGATAAACGTAAACCGTCCTCTCTTTTCTCTTTTCTTCCTAAACCCAAATCACAAGACTCGGAGGAATCTGTCTCTAATCCCTCACCCTCAGAACCAAAACCCAAGAGGGTTGTTCAATTCAAGCCTCCTATGATTCCCTCTTCAGCAAAGTTTACGAATTTCGAAGAAGATGAAGACGAAGAAGATGAGAACCTAAAACAGCGTAAGAGACGCCAAGAACCTGTGCAAACTTTGTCGGTGAAGTCCTTCTTGTCGAACATACCGGCGCCAAGGAATTCTACAACCTTGGGTGCTCTACCATCGGCCTTGGGTTCTGGCCGGAGAGCCATGGTGGAGACGGAAGCAGTGGATTTGACTTCGCATGAATCAGTTATGGATCAGAGCGTTGGAAATCAAGTGAATTATGGAAATCAAGATGATGTTGGCCATCAAAATGAAGGGAATTATATGAATCATGCTACTACTTATGATGAGAGCTATATATCAAGTACTGATCAATATTCTGGCAATGGCGAGGCTTCAAGCTATTGGGGCCACGAGAGCTATGGTAGTTATGGTAGTTATGGAAATCATGCTGATTCGGGGCAGTATGAGAATAACTGGGTAGATGGCTCCATAGCAATGGTGACACAGGCTACAGGAGTAAGTGAAACTGCAGTGCTAGTGCCGGGGAAGAGGAGGAAGAATGAGGTTCCAACTGAAATGGTGGAGGTGAAGCAAGATGAGTTAATGAAGAATCGGCCCAGAGCAGACCAGGTCAAGTTAACTGGAATAGCTTTTGGGCCTTCTTACCAGGTATGTTTTGAGGATTCTATTTGTTGTTTGATTTTATTTTTTTGTTGAATTTATATCAGTTATATTCTCCTGTTAAAAATTTATTGGAAGAACTAAAATTTCATGAAGCTTAGAACGGTCTGTTTGTTTTCTTTTAAGAAAGATTGAGCTTCCATTAAGTTATGGTGATACTCAAACTGGTGAGCCAATCCTTGGGCTTTTCTGTGTGTTGGTGTTTGGGTGCTATAAATCTTTCTGAACAATTAAGTTGAATGGCTCCTTTTTAGTGGCGAAGTTGGATTTTATTTAATTGAGTTTGTCTAGGTTGTTGGGAGTTTACAATTCAAGATGAACAAATATATGATATATCGTAGGTTATCTTTCTCAGTACTTTATAGACGGTTCTGTCAATATTTTTGGTATTGATTTTGCTTAAATTAGCTTTTTCCTATCCATTTGTCTCTGCTCCCTGGCACATACATAATTGGCCAAA
The DNA here is from genome assembly GCF_013401445.1 of Tripterygium wilfordii. Classification (NCBI taxonomy): domain Eukaryota; kingdom Viridiplantae; phylum Streptophyta; class Magnoliopsida; order Celastrales; family Celastraceae; genus Tripterygium; species Tripterygium wilfordii. The sequence continues at coordinate 12,895,247 of NC_052235.1, read as the reverse complement.
TAATTAGCAATTAGGGCCGTCATCTCAAACCCCATTGGGAGCACATGCACGCGCACAAACTTATAATTAAATGATGGGTAGTGTTCTAGCAATTTCCAAGGGGTCATGTTTGTTGTCTTTCTGACCCCGCAGAGCATGAGGGCTAAAGTTTCATGAATGACCTATTATAAGTGGAAAATGATGTTACTGGACCTTTGACATATTCAATTGCATTATTTGATCGTAAGGCATATTGTTACACTAATATGAATTTGGATTGCAATAAAAAATAACTCGATGATAGTATTCTCCAAGTGCGTTTGAGTTGTCCAAAATGAGAGTTGCTACAGTATATGTTGAATCTCTAGAAGATGATAATGACGTAGTAGAATAGAAGATTTGTGGGAGGTTTGAGAGTTCTTCGATTGTTTTAGAAGGTAAGATGGTAGTGACTTGGGATGACTTCTGAAGTTGTTTTACAGTTAGTAAGCGCTGGTAATCAGTGTAATTAATGGGTAAAATGGTAGGGATATATTAGCCTACTAGGGCAATTAGTATCTTTACTATAAATTAAAGGAACAAAAGGAATGAAACTGATGCTGTTCTGGTCTCTACAAAACTTTGACGTGAACCACTCCCTGTGAACAGTGTTTTGACTTTCGAGGAATTTTTATGGACATGGGGAGAAGGGATATGTTGGGACTTTTGAAATCTGAAGTTCAAGCTATTTTTGGGTTTTTAGGCATGACAGAAACAGAAAGTCAAGAAACACATTAGAATTCTCAGTACATTATCGAACAACTTCTATGTATTATTTGCATTTACTAGTCCCCTTTGTATGGTTAACCAAATCCTAATTGAATGTGAAAAGCAAAAGACTTCTAGATTGAATTAGAAAAGAATTAGTCTTGCTCATCCTAATGAGAAAGATATCAAATCTCTATTCGGATATTTTTTTTTTCCTGAAAAAATGCTTCTCGTAACTAATCAGGATTTCTTTGATTGGTTTTGACAATGTTTTATTTATGTAGTGAAGGGAATTTTGTAATTGTTTTGTTTGTTCAGGAATCAGGGGTTTTCTTATTCCTTTTTGTAAATTTTGGATTGACGTCTTTCAGTAATTAGGAATTTATGAAGGAAACGACACCATATTTATATGGCTCCCACAGTTGCAGAGGGGTGCAACAAGGCTGCATGCACAGCCTTGTTCATGCATTGCAACGGGACTGTTCCCATGGGAGATTAACTTCCTTGTGAGGGTTGGTCATGGTTAGAAGCTACAAACAGCTGGCTGTTACTCTCCATTTGTTGTCAATCTTTTGGAAATAAGAAAATTGAGTATTTGCTTTCGTTGGTGGCATTCGTTCGTACACACCCCCACCCCCTGAATTATTTCTCAAGTTACTTTTCATTACACGCAAACATTTCTTAGTTTCAGTTGAGTAAACTAAGACTCAGTGGTGTTCAACCATGTATCTTTTTACTCTTATCCACCTAAATCCAACCCTTTCACAAACTTTTTTTACTTCACCAGCTTGTGTTGAGTATACTAATTTTCTTCCAATCTCACCGAGGAATGTCCTTTCACGTTGTTCAGACACTGTTATTTGGCTCATCTCAAGATTAAATAGTAGGACCCCAATTTTCCCAAACTTGGATAGCCGAGAGCACTTGTAGAACTGGTAATCCTAATATGTCTTGAAACAAAGAGATTGGGTAATTTAGCATTCTAGATTTACTGAATTTTCTATGAGACTGCTTTGTGAATTACATACAGTGGCCTAAAATTAGTAGAAAATATAATTTTGGACTCGTATTTTAGAATCTACATCGTATGATATAGTTTTGAACTCATTGTTTAGAATCTATATCTTAGGTGGTGTAAGAATTCTATTTCTTGAAAGTATAACTGTGACAAAACATTCTTTAAATTATACATGAAGCAGTCTAATCCTTTATGCAATGCTTTTCCAAGGCGATTTATTCTTGAGCCCCTTGATTGATGACTTAACAACATCATTGCATTTCTGTCAACATTTATTTTGACACCTGTTAGTGTGTGAGGTTTATGGGCTTGATTAGTACTTGGGATATGAGCAATTTGTTGCTAGGAAAGTCATTCGGCTGCTAACTGCATATTCTAATGCCATTAAAAAAAAAATAGAGGGAATACCTATATTTTTCATTACCTTAGGTATCAAGTTTGTTGTTGCAGATTAGAATCAACATCTACATAAGCTGCCTGTTCCACATTTCACGAGCTGTGATATCCTTGCCAAGTTGATGAGTTATCCGCTTGCTATTATAGGTCCTATGCCGCTGACTTACATTTTTTTTTTGCTGTCGTATTCAGCCTACTTCAACCAAGGGAAAGCCTACAAAACTTCACAAAAGGAAGCATCAAATTGGTTCACTATTCTATGACATGAAACAAAAGGAGACGGAATTGGCAGAGCGACGGGCCAAAGGTTTCCTAACCAAGGCTGAAACACAAGCGAAATATGGGTGGTGATTTCTTCTTAAAATTCTTCACTGAGACTTCATAGATGTTCCCAATCGAGGTTTATCTTCCTTCGAGAGACTGTAATATGGATGTTGTGCATGTTACTAAAATTTGAGATTCATTTTATGGTTCTACTGAACCCTCGAACTCAGTTCAAAATGAACGTTGTGTTTACTCGCTATTTTCTTAAAGACTTTCGATCGTTCCCTGCTCAACTTCGTAATGGTGGTTATCACCGAGGGCACGATTCTCTGAAGGATGCAGTGTAGTGGCACTATTCAATTGCTGGAATATCTATCCAGAACACTGAGCAGCTCCACCAAATGCATCTCCGTAGAGATAGCAATTCCCAAATCTCTCTGGAGAAAGCATAAAGGAAATTTCCTATGTACATAATTAAGTGCCGACTGTATTTGGTGTATTTGGAGTGCTGGAGACTGATGTTTGTACATTTCATTTTGCCAACCTCACATGGAGGAACTTTGAATAGACTACGTTCTGGGGTATTCATCAACTTATTATTAGTGTTTTTTCTTTTTTCCTTCTGTCAAAAGTGCATGCATATAGGCGCTAGAAAATTATGGAATAGCACTAGCATCCTTTTTTAAGTCACCCGACCCCGCCCCAGCCCCAGCCCCAGCCCCAGCCCCGATCCAGAAAGGAAATCAACAAAATTCCTGACAGTCGTCTTGTCTTGTCTGTTCGGGATGATATGAAACATGGCATTTTCCCCTCATTAATCTGGTAAGTTAGAAACCTATTCACTAATACTAAGATACCTTCATAATTGACATAGAATTTACAATGAGATGCAAACAAGTCGGATCACAGAATTTACCAATCCCGAAACAAGTTCACTAGCGATCGACTTTCTTTTTCTTCACAAGCCTGTATTGGTTTCTTCAGGAAGCTTATCATCCCCCAACAAAATGATTCTGCAGTTACATCCTAATGGGCTTAAAGTCAATACACCAGACAAGTTGGTGTTCAAGGAGAAGAACGAGAAGCAGAGTTACAAGTCGAGCATCGAAGGCTCAAGATTGATAAAAGCAAGTGCTGGTTTCTGGCTTTCTAAGCTCGATCAGACGACAGATATGAGTGATGACTAATGAGTAGAAGAAGTATTTAACTAATGTACTTGTCTAATACTTTATTATTACACTAACAATTAACATGCGCTGCGCTACGCTGTGGGTTATTGCATTTCTATTTCGTAGTATTATATAAGTGATTGTAATGTCAAATAAATACTACTTGGAATGACTGAATAATGCAATTGAAGAAATGGTTTATATATCAGTTTAGTAAGCTTGCATGCTAATAAGAAGGGCCTTTACAATAAGCTAGCAACATTCTCTCTCTTTCTTTATCAATCATACATATCTGCACCATTGTGATGAATCGATTCTCATCAACAGTGCTCAACAGAACATTCTCTTGTGTATCGCAAATGTATGTGACCAAGCGATTTAGCAAGATATCAATGAATCGAAGACACATTAAGATAAAATCATAAGCCACTACATGATACAACCCTTTTAAGAAGTGTCGTTAATTTATCAATTGACGGCGCTTATTATATCCAAAAGCCCCGTAAGTTATACACGTTCGTTTCAACAAACGCCATAAAATATGTTAATTATAGCACTTCTCATTATAAAAGACCATATATTATTATTGCAAAAGAATTAAAGTGAAGAAGGATTGAACACTTTAACTGATGATGAGATTTTTGGACAAGTTTTTGGCCCAGAGAAAAATGAGAGACTTCGTTTGTATGAGACAAGGACAGGCCATGAATTATGTATTTGGGAGGCAGACCGCCCGAACTGAGTTGTTAAGACAACCAGAGGAAGCAATGAGAGAAACAGCTGAAACAAAAGGAAAAGTGGAGGAGATGCAGAAAAAATGATGAAGCAATTGCACAGATTGAGCAAGCGGCATGCACAAGATGCAAAGATGCGTGCTCAAATTGCACTGATAATTGCTTTTACTACAACAAACTTCTAGTTTTATTATGCAAGTTAGTTGTTTTAAGACTATATCAAGAACATATTGCTTAACTATTGCCAACAATTTTTAAATATTTAAATTTTGTTGTGTTTATGAACATTATTCAAGTTTCTTGTTGTTCAAAGATTCGTTTGTAGATGATTATCAAAACCAGGAACAAAACTGATATTGCGAATATATTGTGAATTTATAAAGTGCCCTAATAAGTGACTAAACGGCACTTACAGAGAGTGTCATAACAAAATTTGAATTTTTTGACACTCAATAAAAGTGTCGGTTATGAAGAATATATGGCGGCATTTTTCTCTAAAATGATACTTATAAAAAACCAAATAACAAAAAAAAAATAGAATTTGAAGTATTTGGCGCCACTCAGAAAAAGTGCCGGTGGTTATTATGTATATATGGCAGCACTTTCCTCTAAAACGACACTTATAAAGAGTGTCATGACAAAATGTAGCAAAATTTGAAGTATCCAATGAAAGTATCGGCTATTAAATACATATGGCTGCACTTTTGTCTAAAAAAAAGTGCCCTGATAAGTGACTAAACGACACTTGTTATAACCAAAAATAACAAAATTTGAAAATTTTTGGCACTTAATGAAAGTGTCGGTTATTAAGAATATATGGCAGCACTTTCTCTAAAACGATATTTATAAAAACACAATAACAAAAAAGCAATAGAATTTGAAGTATTTGGCGCCACACAAGGAAAGTGCCAGTTACTAAGTATATATGGCGACATTTTTGTTTAAAATGACACTTACAAAGAGTGTCATGACAAAAAAAAATAACAAAATTGAAAGTATTCAATGAAAGTATCGGCTATTAAGTACAATTTGTTTAAAACGACACTTATTAGAGTGTCATAACAAAAATAATTATTATTTGGCAATCAATAAGAGTGTTGGTTTTAATAATATATAGCAGCACTTTAGTATACAGCCACACTTACTAAAATACCACTATTGGCAATTTCAATAATCACTGTTATTAATTATCGACATTTTATCTCGTGGTGTTTTTACAGCACTTTCTTAAGTACCGTTTCCTTACCAATGTCGGCACTTTATATTCATTAGTGGTATTTTAAAATGCCAGTAAATAAGGTGATTGTTGTAGTGATATCATTTGAAGCCGAATATCACAACCACAAGTACTAATCAATTTGAGGCTGAGAATATATTTTACAAAAGTTATCATAGTAGTAAATCATTCAATAATAAAACCATTAAACTCCAGCTGCACAAAAGTTAAACTTACTTCAATAATAGGGCATGTAACATAAAATATTCATTGAACAGCTCAATAGTGCCTTCCAAGAGACTTCGGATCTTGTAATATCTAAGCATATATGTACAAAATTACATTGTGAAACGGGTCGGGGGACAACTGGTACAGCATGTATCGGTTTTTAGTCCTGTGCAAGATGTGAACCGTTGGATTCTAAAAACTCAATCCAACAGTTCACATCAAATGCCCCAAATTTTGAATCCCAAGTGACTTGAACTTTAAAATTTCATCTCCTTCTTCCTTTACTCTCTCCCGACTGTTATACTACTCTCTTCTTTCTCCAATGACAGCAAATTCAGTCGACGTCCATCTTTTCATCTCCCAGGCCAACCTCAATTTCTGCACTCCCATAACATAACCCAAACAGAGGTGGAACCTAATATTCTATGTAGCATTTTGAGTCTGGTCAACCATAAGCGCAGAACATCCCATAAACCAAACAATAACAGCAAGCTAAGTTGTCAATAAAAAATTAGAGCAAGGAAACTTCAAATGCATTATCATTTATACAAAATAATTACGAGAAATGGAGATCAAGAAGGACCAATTTTGTATGCAGCTTAAAATACATTATGTTGGTATGAACCTGAGGACTTGAAAGGGTCTTATCGTATTTCCTTGACATTTTAAAGAATATGGCAGCTTAAAGCATGGAATGGAAGTTTCAGAATATTAATGGGGACTTGGGCTCTATGGAGACCTTGTTCGTCATCTTAAGTAAAAGATTGGGGGTTGCTTTAAAATGTCCCAAGCTTCTCATCATTTCCCACAGATCTGCATGCCTCCTCTCAATCGAAGCACTAGATGAAGAGTTGATTCCTTCTCCCGGCGAAGATCAGTCTCCGTCGTCGTCGAACAAATAAGAGAATAATAGAGTGACAGTCGGAAGAGAGTAAAGGGCTCGCCTGCTAAGTGCTAGAGTGTCCAGCTACACAAGTCCAACCATGTCTTTGGCATTGTTCACGTATGATGGTTATTCCATTGCCGTTGTTGAGAAATGACAATGGTTGCCGTTAAGAGGGTAATTTAGTCGAATCTCGCCAATCACAAGGTCATGTATGTCTCTATGATTTGGTGGACAAACCTAGATAGTCAGTATATGGACAAACTCACAAACCCTAGCTAGATAGTATATTCCCATACTTCTCAATCTCTATATAATCACAACAAAGTTCAAAATTAATTATATCTTACAACATATCTTCCCTCTTATCAATAATGGCTCCTCACAATGTTCCCTTGTATTTTTTGTGCTTTTCCTTGGTCGCCATCTTGCAATCCACATTTGCACAATCCGACAACTATATCATCCACATGGATCAATCAGCAATGCCCAAGGCCTTTTCTGATAAGCACAGTTGGTATCTGTCCATTCTTGCCACCATATCTGATACCACCAACAACACCGAAATCCTTTCGTCGTCTAAAATGATCTATACATACACTCATGTGATGAATGGTTTTAGTGCAAGTCTCACACCTTCTGAGCTTGAGGCCTTAAAAGGTACTCCTGGTTACATTTTTTTCATGAAGGACTTACACGTCGAAGCGGACACAACTCATACATCTGAATTCCTCGGCCTGAATCCCAAATTTGGGGCATGGCCAATGTCAGGATATGGGCGGGATGTCATTGTTGGAGTTGTAGACACTGGTGTTTGGCCTGAAAGTGAAAGCTATAATGATCAAGGGATGAGCAAAATCCCATTAAGATGGAAAGGTACATGTGAAAGTGGCACCCAATTCAACTCTTCATTGTGCAACAGGAAGCTAATTGGAGCTCGTTACTTCAACAGAGGCCTAATTGCACATCTACCAAAAAATGTGACCATAGCAATGAATTCTGCCCGCGACATTGATGGTCATGGTACCCACACCTCCTCCATCGCCATAGGAAACTATGTTAAGGATGCTTCATATTTCAGCTACGCATCGGGAACTGCTATTGATGTAGCTCCTCGTGCACATGTGGCGATGTACAAGGCTCTATGGGAGGAAGGTCCATCTGTTACATCCGATATAATTGCTGCAATTGATCAAGCAATAAGTGATGGCGTAGATGTGTTGTCCATGTCATAAGGAGCCTTTGGACATTATAGACCATTGTATTTAGATCCTATAGCCTTAGCCACATTTGCAGCAATGGAGAAAGGTATATTTGTGTCCACCTCGGCAGGAAATGATGGGCCTTTAATGGAGACAATCCACAATGGTATACCTTGGGTGCTAACCGTTGCTGTCGGTACAATTGATCGTGAAATGGGTGCTGTTTTGGGTCTTGGAAATGGAGTGAAAGTCACAGGCTCTGGTCTTTATTTAGGGGATTACAATTCAACCCAATATCCAATAGTATTCATGGATGAATGTAAGAATTCTATTGAGTTGAACAAAATTAAGGAAAAGATCCTTGTGTGTGAAGACAAGAATGAAGATCTTCTTGAGAGCCTACATACTCTACATCAGCAATTGAATAACATAGAGAAGGCCAACGTCACAAGAAGTATTTTCATAACAAATACTTGGCTTTTCCTCCCAGCCTCACTTTCTACCATATTCATGAAACCAAAAGCTGGTGAAACGGTCAAAGACTACATCAAGAGAAACGAAGAACCAAAAGCAAGCTTGGAATTTAGAATTACGAATCTTGGCACGAAACCACAACCAACCGTTACTGACTACAGCTCAAGAGGACCATCAAAAAGCTGCCCATTTGTGTTAAAGCCAGATATCATGGCTCCCGGTGAGAAGGTGTTGACCGCATGGCCTTTAGACATTCCGATTGCTAGGCACAATTCGGAACTTGTCTTCAGCAATTTCAATATACTTACAGGTACATCAGTGGCATGTCCTCACGCAGCAGGAGTTAGGGCGCCATCAGGTCTGCCATGATGACCAGTGCTGATGTGATGGACACGTATAGTCCAATTAAAGACACTGGTCACAATTTAGAGATAGCATCTCCTATTGCCATGGGAGCCGGTCATGTCAATCCAAATAAAGCACTAGACCCCGGACTCATTTACGATGTGGGTGTGAATGATTATGTGAATCTTCTTTGTGGAATGGGGTTCACAGCTAACCAAGTCAAGCCATCACAAGGTCATCTACAACCAATTGTTCTTCTCCATCATTGGACCTTAACTACCCTTCATTCATTGCTTTTTTTTTAATGTGAATGATGACTCCAAATCAGATATGACAATTGTGCAAGAATTTCAGAGAACAGTGACGAATGTGGGTGAAGGAATGTCTACCTACATTGCTAAGGTCCCGGCCTTGGAGGGGCTTAAAGTCAGTGTCACACCAGAGAAGCTGGTGTTTAAGGAGAAGAACGAGAAGCAGGGTTACAAGTTGAGCATTGAAGGTCCATATTTGATGAAACAAGAGCAGGTTTTTGGTTTTCTTATCTGGGAAGAAGTTAGAGGTAATCATGTTGTGAAAAGTCCAATAGTCGCCACAAGCATCAACTCGGATATTATTGGTTAGAATAATTATTTAACTTGTTTACTTTTTCAAAATCCTGTATAAGGCTGCTACTTGCAAGTCATGTGATGACATTTCAGATGTCTCAAATAATAATGTAAATTGTTAAACTTGCTATAAGATTAACTTTTGGGTTACAATATTCACGTGTTGTGGTTTCAATATTATGTTATAATTAGTAATTTATATTTTTATATAATTATGTTAAAATAGAATTATATACATGTGTTGGTTGTTTTCTGCACCAGACATGAGATCTTCCTATTCTGGCTCCTAGGGATAGGAGTGTTTGATCTTAGAATGTGATCATGTGTGTTGCGAGCGTGCCAAAACTTGTTGTCAGTCCCAAAAAAAAAATTTTGATATGGGATTTGCGCACTAATATGATCGGTCACCAAATGAATTGTGTGTAATTTGAGAAAACAAAACTACTAGTTCGATAGTTCGACGGTTGCCTTCTTGAAAAGTACATAAAATTTACCTATTGCCAAGTAAGAAAAGTAGATGATAATAGACTAACACTAGAAAAGTACTTCTATTAAACATAATGAAAATAACACATCGTTGGAATGCATTAGGTTTTTCATTGAAAATACATCCTAGAATGTATGAAAAAACGTGCTTTAGAAGCTAAAATAAACATGATAGCCGGGGAGGCTATAGTCACGGGGGCATGAAAATGAAATAACTGGGCTAAATTAGTTGATTGGAGTCATATTAATATAAAGAATAAAGTTTAAAGAAGCAGAGTCTTTGTTGACGCGTGAGGTCCTTACAAATCATTATTCTTCTTCTTATAGTCTTCTTGGTCTTATGGCGGTTATCATCTCCTAGCTTCCAAGCATAATCTTGCCACATCATCACTACAAGAAACTACATAAAAACAACACTCATTGTCGGCGCTTTCTTGTAAAGCGTCGACGCTCGTTTTCTATTACGACACTTTGTTACAACACGGCCGTAAAAATGACACTTGCTTGGTTGCGGGGCGAAGTAGTGGATTTAAATAGTGAAACAAGTGGGCTTCTAAAATCGGAGACACTAATATGGTGCTCCATTTTTGCCAATACAAATGCATATGTTTGGCTTATGATAAGGAGGAGATGATGCATCGAAAAGCTCTTTTTTTGGTTTAGCACACGTCTTCTGCTTTTGCAAACTCGTGGTTTTATTATGTAGGTTGGTTGTTTTAAGATTTTAATTTGGTGAACAATTTTGAAAATAACATATGTTAGTTAAAATGGTAGCATATATGATGTCTAAAATGTTGGGACTATTTGTTTCAATTTATGCTGGTAGCATATATGTTAGTTAAAATGTTGTGAAAAATTATGTAAGGGTATTATACATTTTACCTTAAACAGAATAATTAAGGATTTTTATTTAAAGAATTATTTAAGGAATAAATAAATAAATTGTTAGCAAATTAAATAAGGAAAATGATATAAAACTCAAGATTTTGTGACCCAAGACAGCCAAAATCTACATGGCATGTCCATGTAATCATTCAAGCTAGACAACTTTTAAAATTCAAAAGCTTTTCTCTCATATCTTTTATCTTTCAAGAAACTCTCTCATACCCACACACTCTCTCTCTATCTCTCTCTTTCCACTCTCATAGCCTTCTCTCTTCCCATCACTACAGGAGCTCAAGGTCGACTGTCTGGCCACCAATCGGGGCGTGCAACCCACCAAACTGAAGCGTCGGAGCATCTTGACTCATCCCCAACCTTCCTTTGCTGCCAACAACCACGTATTTCACCGGAATCTAGCTATAAAACCGTGGGAAAACGAAGCTTTTGGAGCCCGATCCGACTATCGTAGGCCACCACTTCATGAACCAGCACCACCATTGGAATTGCCTTGACAAGCTCTACATGTCCTAGCCCTAGAACGGGCGGAATAGTCGTCGGAATACTTATTTCATTGATCTTTTTATGTCATTTCATTGATTTTTTCAACGCCAATTTCAAGTGGGTATGCTCTGAATGTTGAGACCTTTTGCTCAAGTGGGTTATATTGGGGTTATTGTTGAACTATTTTTGTACAAAAGGTATTGTAAATTAGATGGGTTTTGAGGTGGATTAATATCTTTAGATTGTACTTATTTATTCTATAATTTTTTTGTCATTTTTGTTGTTCTGAGATTGATTCTTGCACTTAAAATAATGGATTTTTAGCTATTCCACTAATTAAAACAATGGAATAACGTTTTGAGATTGATTCGTGAACTTAAAACAATGGATTTTTACCTATTACACTGATTAAAACAATGGAATAACGTTCTGAAATTGATTCTAGACTTTAAAATAATGGTTTTTCACTTATACCACTGATTAAAACAATAGAATAATGTTCTGAGATTGATTCTTGAACTTAAAACAATGGATTTTTGACCTATTCCATTGATTAAAACAATGAAATAACGTTCTGATATTGATTCTTGAACTTAAAATAATAGATTTTTAGTCATTCCACTGATTAAAACAATGGAATAACGTTCTGAGATTAATTCTCTAAATTAAAACAATGAATTTTTACTAAATTCCACTGATTAATACAATGGAATAACGTTCTGAGACTGATTCTTGAACTTAAAATAATGGATTTTCACCATTTTCACTGATTAAGAAAAATGAAATAACGTTCTGAGATTGATTCATGCACTTAAAATAATGGTTTTTCACCTATTCCATTGATTAATACAATGGAATACCATGCTAAGATTGATTCTTGAACTTAAAATAATGTATTTTCACCTTTTTCACTGATTAAAATAATAGAATAATGTTCTGAGATTGATTCATGAACTTAAAAGAATGGTTTTTCACATATTCCACTGATTAATACAATGGAATAACGTTCTGAGATTGATTCTTGAACTTAAAACAATGATTTTTACTCATTCCACTGATTAATGCAATGGAATAATATAACATTCAGAGATTTATTCTTGAACTTAAAAATAATGGATTTTTAGTCATTCCACTTATTAAAATAATGGAATAACGTTTTGAGATTGATTCTTTAACTTAACACAATGGTTTTTCACCCATTCCACGGATTAAAACATGGATTTAGTTGTTCCACTAGTTAAAAACAATGAATTTAACTCTCCCAACGCACCACTCCTAATTCAAGTGGTTCTAACAAATGAATTTAGCTATTCTACTGATTTTAAACAATGAATTTGGGTATTACTGTGGTTCCAACAAATGGATTTAGTCATTCCACTGGTTCAAAACAATGAATTTAACTATCCCAACAACACCAGTCCTGATTCAAGTGGTTTCAATAAATGGATTTTGCTATTCCACTTATTTTAAACAATGGATTTAGTTATTCCACTGGTTCAAAACAATGAATTTGGCTATTCCAATGGTTCAAACAAATGGATTTAGTTATTCCACTGGTCAAAAATAATAAATTTAACCATCCCAACAACACCACTTTTGATTCAATTAGAATCAAAAAATTTACTTTGCCTAAACACACCCAACAACACCCACTTCTGATTCTACAAAAGTAAAAGGTTTTTGTTCAAGAAAAAAAATAAAACCTATAAGTGGCATCTAAAATTGAAAAGATTGGAAAGAAACTACGCATACAGAGTCAATGGATAAGAAGGACTAAATCACTTTTTTAAATCAATGAAATAACTATATATCTTACATTAAAATCAATAGAATGACATCCAAATCAATGGAATGACTAAATACATTAGTTTATATCAATTGAATAACCAGATGTGTGGAAACAAAAATAATGGAACAACATATGAAATCAATGGAATAACTATTCCGGTGACTTTTTCTACCGTCCAATGGCTGAAACATGTAGAGCTCAACAAGACAAGTTCAATGGTGGTGATGGTTCGCAGAGAGGTGGTCTATTGTGGCCAAATCGGGCTCCAAAAGTTTCGGTTGACCGCGGCTTCAAGCTGAGATTCCGGCAAAGTAGGCTATTGTTGGCAGAAAATGAAGGCTGGGGGTGAATCATGACACTTCGGCGCTCCAGATCGGTGGATCAGCGACCCTCTACGGTGGTCGGCCGATCAACCTTGATTTTAACAGTGAGAGAAAGAGAGAGGGAAATGAAAGAGAAAAATAAACAGAGAGAGAACATGAGAGTGATGGGTTAGTGGAGAGAGGGTGTATTTGTTTGAAATTTTTAAAAGTCAAAATTTCTCTCACATGTTTAGTCAGCAACTTAGTCACATTGTCATCTAGATTTGGGCTCTTTTGAACTACTATTACTTGAGCTAAGTATCACTACCGAGTAAATAACAAAGCGAACACTATTTCTTCATCTATGGACTATGATGCGGATGAGGCGAATGAATTGGAGGACGAGAGTGACATATCTGAGTCACTTCATCTATGGACTATGTTGCGACACTATTTCTTCCACAGCTCTTCGATTTGCTGAATATGATGATAGAGAGACATGAATCTGATGACAGAGAACGAATTAGTAACCAAGTCGAGTCATTGGTGCAGTGAAGTGAAGTTTCTTATCTTCTACGGGTTGGCTCACCAAGTGAGCTTTTACTATGAAGTTGTGAATTTTTTTTTAATTTGTTGGCTTTTGATTAAGTTTCGAGAGAGAAATAGGGAAGTTGTAAAATTGGTTATGGTTGATTGAAGAGTTCGGCGAGTTTCTCTTCTGGATATAGAGAGCCCAACGCTATGGAACCATTTCAGTATGCTGGTAAAACTGTTCATTTTGGGGCTATTTCAGAATGCTACCAAAATGGTCCCAAAATGCTACTCCAAATTATGGTGCATTATTTGGTCTTTCGTGGACAAGTAGCATACTCCTATGTGACTCATAATTGTCCACCAAACTGAGAACAATTTGAAACCAACGAATATTCAAATGAATATGGGAAACCAAGTCCTATTACAAAAATAATTGGCCCAACTATTCCTCTATTTTCTCTTCTAATTTGCTCTCCATCTCACTCTGTTGGTATTACAAAGGGAAAGAAACAAACCAAAAAAAAAAGAAGCTGACTACATAACAAGATAGAACAAGAAGATTAAAGATTAAATTTGATATTCAAAACTCTAATAGGCTTATTAGCTCAACAAGTTAACCATGTGATGCGAAGTACTCGTAAAACTACCTTTGACCACCCAACGATAAGTTAAATTTTAATAAAATTAAGAAAAGGATTTCAATTGAAAGAACTTTTGTGTTAACATGATCACAAGTGGAGGTAATAGCACTTTTGGATACTGAATAATTTAACCCAGTTCAACTCGGAAACTCATTTTTCAGACGTTTCAAAGTGGGAGTCCAATTTTCATGTTTGTTTCAAAACACTCACACAAGCAGCTTTCAACTTATTCGGGCAGTCTACTATCCTAGCTGGCAAAATATTGTCAAATGTTGCACACATGGCCTGACAGTTGCTGACATGGAATAAAATATTGTATTTTTTAATTTCAAGTAAATGAAGATGAAATCCACACCATACACCTGTATAGCAGTTATTAACAACCTCAAACTAATTCGATTGTTCCAAAATACTCACTGAAATTGTGAAATTGGACCATATAGGTCACAAAATACCAAATCTTATATAGAATAAAGCCAAATCATCGAGCATCAATCCATTACTCAAAACATAGCTTTAATGATGCTGCTAAGTCCTAAATATTAATGCATCAATATAACAAAGTTGTCCAAAATACATACAAAAGCAGTTTGCATCATCAATGAAACATGAAATCCTAACTACAAATGCTATATAATAATGTTATATAGATTATTTTCCATTGTTTGTGGCACTTTCCTGAGTTGAGTTTATCATTTCCTTGTACCTAACAGTGGATGTAGTGGCTTGGAGTGTGAAATTTGTGTCTAGATGCCTCCTAGCACTCTCCTTGGTCCACTTTCCAATCCAAGGGTTGCATCCTCAAATTCTTGCAAAGTAGTGAACTCCATTCTAAGTTGGAATATAAATTCTTGTTGAGTAACCTTAGGATCCAATTTTGGATTAGTCTTTGTACACATTCTCACTTCATCATCACTGTCTTTGTCATACAACAAACAATCATAATCATCTGACTCATAGACCAATTCTAGGCCATTTACATCAACATCACCTCTGCCCCTTCTATTGGTATTTAATCCTCAAGCTTTTCCAGCCCTATCACTATCTCCAGCCCCATCACTATATCCATCCACATCCCCTTTCAAATCTCCTTCACTATATTCATTCCCATCACTATCCGCTCCCCCTACATTGATATTCTTTTCCAAACTTGACATATATGCATCTAAAACTTCATCATCTCCATCATCTAGAGTTATGACTTGATTACATATTTCTCCAACAATTTAGTAAACAATTTGACAGAAAAAATGTGACAATTCAATTAAAAATTAACTTATTTATTGAAAAAACAATGAGTTTATGGTCTAGTTAGACCTATATAATCCAACACAAACAACTTGAAAATGTATTTTAGCCTAAGACCAGCATGACTTTCTTTACCTTTAAAAGTATCCTCTCGGTTGAGAGGGATTGGACTATATTTTTACTTATAAACTGTTGAAAATCCTAACCTTATTCACATCAAAGATATTGTCCGCTTTCTTAAAACGAAATGTTTTAGACTTTTAGTTCTACCTTCATGCTGGGCCGTCCATCTGCGTTGGCTTTTCTGACTTATATCTGATTTTATTAGAGAAAAGGTGCATACGGCGCTTCTCTTTGTAGCGCAAGCGCAACACACTAGCTTCTCTCACTCCACCACTTTCTGAGAATAAATCAAAACAAAGATTCAGTGCTCCCGGCACGTGATAACCACATAACTCCGTAACGACAGTAACTAATGTCGTTTTGATGCAATTCCTCACAAACAAACATTATTATGCCAAAAAGATTTCAAAAAGAAACACTTTGTTTTCTTTTTTTTTGCTCTTATATTAAGAGACACCAATGCTGACAGCCTAGATAAGGCAATAGCATAAAAAAAAAGTTTGGGGTCACAGGGAAAAAGATATATGAGGTTGATTCACCTAAGATTGATTCAAATTTTCAAATATGCCAAAATGAGAATAAAATACATATTCATCTTGCAATCTTTTATGTAACAAATAAATTAGACCTTTCAAAAAAAAAAAAATAAATAAATAAATTAGAAAAAAAATGATAATAGTTTTATGATAGTGAAATGAAAATGTAAAAATCACAATAATTGACATCTAATTATACAGTTATCCCAGTTATTGAGTAAAAAAAATATGATAGTAATTTTACGATAGTGAAATGAAAATGATATAGATCACAACAATTGATATTCTAGTTATACATATAGTTATCTCAATTGTCGGGTTGTAAGTATATAATTCAAGTGAATTTACGAGCTTCACAGGATGCACGTAAAATATTATGCGTATAACTCAGCAACGAGAATAACTGGAATATCAATTATTGAATCTTATCATTACAGATAGTAAAAAAAAGTCCACAGTTTTATGGGTTCCACAAACAAGCAAGAAACAACACACTGAGAATCGAAAAGCTAAACCCAGAAACATACAGAGACATCGTTCCCGTCGGAGGATGGCGTTTCATTGGAGAACGGAGAGCCTCGGTCGGACCAAGCGTTTAAGACCTCGTCGTAGTTCAATTTCAGTAGCAATCCCAAATTCGCTGAATTTTCTTCGGTCAATTCTGGGTTCTTCAATTCCACCTTTTTCTTCTTCTCGCCCGATTTTGAATTAGAATTCGAATTGTTGTTGATTCTTGGAGAGAGTTGATGCACATCTATAGTCGGAAAACTCCACCAATTCCCATTATTGATATGTCTGAAAGCCCTAATTCCTCTCTTTACTCCGAACCCATACCCCAAATTCCTGCCCAAGCCAAGTCCAATTGGAATGGGATTCCCACCATTGTCGTTGTTGCTGCTGCTCGTGCTCAGATTCCCCATAATACTATCAATTCCCTCCTCAATTTCCTCATCTAGAATTGATTCCGTATCGAAATCTTCACTGTACTCCTCGCCCAATCCAATCGAATTCCCACGGAAATCAATCTCCCCACTACTCTGGCAGCTCAAACTGGCGAGTTTCGATTCGATTTGGGAATTAGGCTTTTCAGGAACCGGATGATGGAGCAAGAAGCCACAGTTGTCGAAAACCCGAAAGGGGAGGAACAATTCCGAAGACTCCTCGAAGGAAGGCTCATGGGGTCTGATGAATTTGTGGGGTTTTGAAAGGTGTTTGATGGAGAAGATGTTGGGGTAGACAGTGGAAAGGAGAGCAGCTGCTTCATTGTAGGTCTGATTTGGTCGTTTTCGAGGGGTTCGAGGCTTTCGAGTAGTGATTGCTAATGGAGAATCACTTGATTTAGTGATTGTTGAAGAAGGTGAAGATTTTTGTGATGTTCTTGTAGAGGTGGATGGGGATTTCACAAGTTCAAGGTCCAATCCATATGCCCTTCCACTCCCACTTAAACAAGACATCTAGACAAACCCACAAAAGCGTGAAATAGAGTTTCAATTCAAGCTCAATAGGAGTGACTGGAATTGAAATTCAAGGAATTGGAGGGCAATTCTAAGGCCCAAATTGGGGAAGAAATGAAAAAGCTCAGTAGGGAAAGAGAGCATCTTCCATGGAAAAAGTGCAAAAACCCTGAATAAACCCTATAAGAAGTACAAAACAGAGAAAACGCCAAGGAAGATTATAATATAACACAAAAAAGGAACTCCCCAGAAATTATATATTACCAAAATATCATTCTTCTTTTCGAAATTGGGTTTTGAAGAAAAAACCACCTAGAGCTTTTACAGCACACAGAGAGGGGTTTTCATTGAATGATAGAATTTAGCAGAGCTCTATAGATAGAGCACATAAAAGGGAAGGATCCGTTGGGGTATCTGTAGAGACCAGGCATGTATAGCAGAATGAAGCAACTGAAGTGAGAAAGTGTTTGAAGGGATGAGATGTATCAGAGGAAGAGACAACAGGCTTACAGTTCTGAACCGCTGTAGAGTTTTCTCTCTCCATCCCTCTTTCTCTCTCCATCTCTTCACTTTTGGCAGTTCAATTATTTTATCCTAGTTATTTACTCCAATGACCTTGCTCTCATGGCTACGAAAATTAAAACATGCCAATTTTGGTGCACAAATGGAGTGGCTTTTTTGTAATTAAATGATTGTGATAAGGTTAGGTTGTTCAAAAGAATGTATAATCCCAATCATGGGCAAGCATGGATTTCCTGCTTGGATAGTCCCAAGTTTTGCCACCCACCCATTTTAGGCCATACCACCTGCAAAGTCCAGATTTCATGTGAAAGATTTCTTATCTGCTGATGTGGCAGAGGTGATTGGTGGGCTAGGATTTTAGGGCTTACGTGGCATGTCATTTAGTGGGCCAAGTGGATTTTCACGTGTATCTATGAAGGGGATTTGGGTTTCTGTAAGAGTATGACTATTTGCACCCCACAGTTTACTAACGACACCCCAATTTCTCGTCAAAAAATCTAATATGATAACACCCCATTGTCCCTATAAAGAAGCGCCAAATCCTCTAAAGCTTCGCCTCCTCTATTCTCCTTCATTCCCTAGAAACCCACCCAACGACGGAGGCGTAAAAGGCTGAACCAAGAAACCAAAATCAATCCTTTTATGGCAACTTTGTTTATCCTACACAACCACTGCATGTTATAGCTTCAACACACCTACCATTACCAGACACACATACAAGGAGAATTAGAGAAAGAGACCTCAAGAAGACTTGAACTTTCTCCTCATTGCTTATCCCACACTCCCCCTTCAGCTTCCACTTTGAAGTGGCTCTTCTTCTGTTTCTCTAAAAAAGCCCAAACAGAAATCCTAAAATCACACGAACCACTCCCAAACCAACCCCAAATCTCCTTCAACGACGAGTGTTTGCTTTTGCTTGTTCTCCGGCTTCACCATCTCTATCTCTAGCTCCATCCTTTGCCGAAGTGGATGGAGAGGTGGAGGTCACTTAGAAGTGGATGGAGAACTTACGAAGAGGAGGAGGATGTCGCAAATCTAGGGTTTTGGGACTGGGGTGCTAATTGAGTTTTAAGGAAAAACAGAAAAAGGGTTACATTCAGTAATGTTATATTTTTTTACTGGGGTGTATTAAGATTGGGGTTAGTTAGTAAAATTTGGGGTGCATATAGTGCTCATCTTTGTATAACGATTAAAACCTTTTTGGTGTCTTTTTGTGGGGGTTTGTGTAGCTTATGGAGATTATACGTTGGGCTTATTAGGTTCAGTCACATGTGAATACAAAAAAATAAAACTATTTTAGAGCTTTTTTTTTGAAAAGCGGAAGAGAGATTCAAATTTGGGTCACCAGAGTCAACATACCATCCTTATCACTCCAACTAGTGGCTCGGGTGTATCTATTTTAGGGATTTTTGCACTCTCTTCTCCTCCCCTATGTTTGGAATTAGCATTTATAGGTTTAAATTCTTGTCAATTCAATAATTCTATTTTTTTGAATGCTTATTTTCATTTGTATTGGGAAAAAAAAAGGAAAGAAATGAGGGAAAATTTGGTTACAAAATTCAATGAAGAATTTTCAAGAAAAGTCGTTGAGTTTAATTTTTCATTGATTTTTTGTTTCTTTTTTCTTCAAAAATAGTGGTATTTTCCAGAGAAAATGAAACCATAAAAAAAAAAGGACAGGAAGAAGCAAAATAAGTTTTAAAAAAGAAATAAAAATGAACAGAAATGTGTGTAGTGTGATTTTTGTCTTTCTAGGATTTGGGAGTCTTAGTTTCTTTTTTTTTTTGCCCGTTTCAGAGATATTTTCCAGAATATTCAAGAATAATAGAATATGGAAGACATCTGTATATAGATACTTATATTTTTTTTACTTTTTAAAACTATCCTATATGTCAGAAATTACTAACTTAACCCTGAATACATGCTTCCTTCTTTTATTTAATTTATGCCTTTTTGGTTTTTTTTTTTTTTGGTTTAAAAGGGAAACACATAAGATTGAGAGCAACTAGAGAGGTCAATGTATTGAGAGAGAGTATGGTCATTGTGAACTTGGAAGAGAATGTCTACAATGACAAAGACCTTGGCAGTGTTTGGGAGGGCGTTCACGTGAGCTTAATCCTTAGCTGTATCGTTAGCGGTATCAGTTATACCAAACGGGTCTAATAAGCTAGCTGTAACGCTCTATAAACGCTCGGTAAATCGCTCCTAAAAATAATCTCTAAAACAAAGCTTTTGAGAGAGCGGTTTATCTAAAACTCGAGCTTTGTTTGTTTCACTCCTCCGTCATGAGTTCTTTGCACAGAAGAGAGGTGCGGTTGCGATCTCGAGCTCATGCTCATCACCCACCACAATGAGGTTAGTTTCGTGTGCCGATCTGGCTTTACATATGCTACTGGTATCCTCGTCGTCTCCGTCTTCGTTCAATTTTCTGATACTGGTCGATTTTCATGTTAGGTTTTTGCTTATACCGGTGGTTACATCTCCGTCTTCGTTCGACCCAAGGAGATCACAAAGCCACTTGATTTTTTGGCAAGAACCCATAACTCTATCCTTTGTTTGTAGTGGTTTGATTGGAAGTTTACATCTGCGATTTGTGTGTTTCGTTGCTGTTTATGGTTTTCTTGCTCTAGTTGGGACCTTGTATTTGTATAGATTGGCTTCGGCAAAGTTGTTCTTGTGAATTTAGGGTCAACATTCTGATTTATGATTTGTGATCTTAGTTGTTTGTATCTTACAAGACTTGTGACTTTGCTTAGTTTAAAAATCAGATGGAAATGCCCTGTCTATTTGCACCTTGAGGCTTGATTAGATGGACTTGTATTGTTTAGCTTGTGCAAATTGTTCTTGTGAATTTATGGTCAGATTATACAGATTTTGTGCAATTTTCTGAGTTAATTTGTGGGCAATTTTAGGCAGTTTTTTGTGTACTTTCAGGGCAGTTTGTCTGCAGTTTTTTTGGGTAGTTTCTGGACAATTTTTGTGCAATTTGATCAATTTTCTCATTATATTCTGGGCAGTTTTCTAGTTAGTTTTTGGCAGTTTTTGTGTAGTTTTTTTTCGGCAGTTCTGTGGGTAAATTCTATGCAGTTTTTTTGGGCAGTTTTGTGGGTAAATTCTGTGTAGTTTTTGGGTAATATTTTCCTATGAGTTTTGATTTGTTTTGTTTAGTTGTTTGCATCATTTGGTTGTGTTCAATGATGCTAAAGTGATCAAAAGCAATTTGATTTTAATTTGGCTTTCATACGCAATGTATGAGTAAATTATGTTGATTGATCATTATCATATCTCAGGGAGCACCTAGACTTTTAGTTTCTCATGTTTGTCTTTTATATGTATACCTAATGTTTAGATATGTCAAGGAAAGGGAAAGATAAAATGGCTTCATATGAGGGTCGTCATAATGAGAGAATTAAATGAGATGATTCGAATACTTGTGTCTTGGTTGAGATATGTGTTGTTGCTATGAAAGCTGCTAAGTGAGTCCCTGGCACTCGTATACCAAAACTGGAATGGGAAGAACTTGTAGTCCAATTCAATGCTAAAACAGGACATAATTATCAAAAACAATCATTAAAGAATAAATGGGATTTGCATAGAAAAGACTGGACATTATGGATGAAGATGACTACCCAGGATACGGGTGTTGGGTGGGATGTTGTTACTGGCACTATAAATGCAAGCGACGAATGGTGGGAAGAGAAAATTAAGGTACATGTATTATAATAAATTGTAAACTATATTTTGCTACCATTATTGCATGTATTTCTAATGAATGCAATTTTTTTTTACTTTGCAAGGGAACAAGGAATATGCCAAGTTCCGTAAACATGGCTTCAATAATAAGGCGGACGTTGAATTCTGTTTTTCTGGAACATATGCTACTGGTTCAGCGAGATTGACACCGTCTAGTGGATACATACCAACTCCAAAATACCATTGTAGTGATGGTAATCAGAGTACCCAACCTGACAATGATTTGGATACTTGGTTTGGAGAAGGATATGTGCCTGAGCTACTCAACACATCCAAAGATTCACCCTACCCATACACTGATCCACCCAATGAAGTACACCTTGGAGAATCACCTAAAAAAGTTATTGAGGATGATGATATTTCTTCTGCAAGTTCACCTTCTAAAGGTGTTCCGGTGACACCATCTCACACATTCGGATCATTAGGAAAGAGATCATTCAAGGGTTCGGTTAGCAGGAACTCAAGTAAGAAGCGATCGGTCACCAGAGCCGATGAACATGAGACAATGCAGAGGTTGGTATATGCTGTGGAGTCCCATGTGTCTGTGAGTAACTCAGTGGTAGCACCTAGGGTTCGCAACGTCACTAAGACCACTGTGGCTGTGGCTATGGATATTTTGCATCAGATGAGGAAGGAACATGAAATTTCTAATAAACTTATTATCTTTGCAGTTGAATTGTTTTCTGATAATCGTGTCAAAGCGAACATGTTTTGCAACTTGGCCCCTGATTTGAGGTTGCCATATCTGGAGCAGACATATGAGGAGAGAAGCAATATGGGTGGTGTGTGATGACATTGACTTTGGTTGCATTTTATCATTTTTTTTTGGATATTCCAATCTAGGTTAATGATAGTATTAAGATGAAAAAAAGAATATTTTTAGCTATTATCTATGTCTAATGAATGGAATATTTTGAACAATTATGTATGTCTAATGAATGAAATATTTTTAACTATTATGTATGTCTAATGATACATGTTGTGATGTTTCACCATTTAAGTTTTGATACAGATTGTGCTTTTTATTTTTCTTTAATGCATTTGATTACTTTGAGCACAACTCACGGATATTCCTTTACATCCAGGCAACAACACAACTGATATGGGTGGTGATGAGTTTGATGAGACTGATGATGATGATGAGTATGATGGGATGGATGATGATGAGTATGACGATGAATGGGAATTGAACTGTAAAAGGAATGATGATTTTATACTCATAGCGTCTGTAACTGCAGCTGCAATTTATCATCGGAGAAGACGGGCTGCTTATTGTGATAAGATGTCGTGCAGGACAAATAAATTACAGGGTGCGAAATGGGTAGCTGAAATTTTACATGGACACCCAGATAGATGCTACCAGACTTTTAGGATGAAGAAAGAGATTTTTCGAGACCTATGTTATCAACTGAGGGATAAGTACATGTTACGAACAAGTAACTACGTTCAAATACCAAAAATGGTTGGGATGTTCCTCTTCACATTGGGCCACTGTGCAGGGAATGGATTGGTGCAGGAATGTTTTCAGCATTCTAGAGAAACAGTTAGCAGGATGTTCCATGAGGTATTGCATAGTGTGTACTTGTTATTAGTGGACATCATTAAACCGCGGGAGAACCAGCTTGACGAAGTCCCAGTTAGGATTAGGGGTGACCGAAAATATAGCCCCTTTAAAAATTGTGTTGGTGTCATTGATGGAACACATATCCCAGCTATGATTCCTAAACCTGACAGAGGTCGATTCATTGACAGAATGTAATGGCAGCTTGTGACTTTGATATGCTGTACATATTTGTGTCGGCTGGATGGGAGGGATCAGCACATTGATGCACGTGTGTTCCAGGATGCAATTTCAACACGGAAATTACGATTTCCAATGCCACCTCGAGGTAAGTCTTACTTTATGTAGTTATTATACTTTCTTATGACATAATTTATTGTATATATAATTTATTTTTATTTGTTTTTACCTTAAACAGGAAAGTATTATCTGGTTGATGCGGGGTATCCTAATAAGACCGGTTTCTTGCACCCTATAAAGGTGAGAGGTATCATTTATCTCAGTTCGAAAATGGTCGCCGAGCAACAGGTCCTCATGAGGTGTTCAATCACACACACTCGTCACTCCGAAGTGTAATTGAAAGAATTTTTGGGGTTACCAAAAATAGGTTTCCTATATTGAGGAAGATGCCATCTTACCCCTATGAAACCCAGGTTCAAATTGTAATTGCGTGCATGACACTTCACAACTTCATTCGATGGAGGGTGACGAATGACGAAGAATTTACAGAAACGGATGAAGGGGCAAGTAGTTCATCTCAAGAACCAACTACTGAAGATGTTGTTATTGGTGTTGATGATTTGCGCGATGACAGGACCATGTCCTCTGTTCGGGATAAGATTGCAGATAAACTTGTACGTAGGAGGCAGAGGTAGAGACAATGAGTGCTTAGAGTGGTATTAAATTTATGTTGTAGTATTTGAATTAATGTTGTAGTACTTAATTTAAATGTGGACATGTAGGTTTATTTGTATCCAAAAAATTGTCAATTTATTCTTATGTGGTGTTCTAAAAATAACAACTCCTTTATTTGGTAAATAACCAAACAATGCACAATTCAGTACAACTTATAAGCTTTAAACAACTTTTGGTTTTACCAAACACCTCACAGCTTCTTTCACAGTTTTAAGCTCAGCTTATTTTTCACAACTTAACAGTTAGCGTTGAAAATCAACACAACCGCTCTACAAGAGCAACTTGGAAATCTCAGTCTTTGAAGTTGGATAAACACCAGAAGAACCCACAAGGGATTTCAACGAATTCCAAGGGACACGTGACTCTCTATTGCATTTATTATCTTCATTGTCAAGAGAACCAGAAAGAACTGTAAACCCTAAATCACATTTGACAAAGAAGAGTCTCATTAATCTTATATTAATCTTATGGTATTCAACCTTTTTTTCTGGTAATCGAGAATTATATGGTATAAGTTTGTTCTTTGAACATCTGATATGTGCCTAATATTGTATTCGAGTGTCGACTAGCCCTAAACATAGGGGGTGGAACCATGTGTATATAAGGGGGCAGCTGCCCCTTTTTAAAAAAAGGTTGATTAGTAGTAAGTCCCTCAAATCAAATTTTTATTCTAATAGGTCCACTATAATTTTTTTCAATCCATAAGGTCCAAAAGTGGATAAGATTTATTCCATTAACGAAAAAATATTTGAAATTATTTTTTTATTGACCATACTACCCTCAACCCTTGTTTTACTTCTAAATTTCAACAATTAAATATTTTTCTAACATTAGTGTGATTGGACAATCATAACTCACTCATTTGAGCCTCGATTGAGATGATTTTTATGGCGTTGGAAAGAGGACTCAGAGCTGTGTTTTTGACATCAGTGTGTTCGATGTCAGTATGTCAGGATAGTCATAATTCATTCATTTCATCTCCAATTGTGATGCTTTTTGTGGTGTTGGAAAGAAGACAAAAAAAACCCATCGAATTGTGTCTAATACAGTTTTCGATATTTAAATATTTTAAAGGTCAAATTGAGGCTCAAAATTTACTCAACGAAGCTGTATTTTGACATCGGTGTGTTCGAACTCAATATGTTCGGATATTCATAACGCATTCGTTTAAACTCCGATTGAGATAATTTTTGTGGCGTTGGAAAGGATATTCAAAAAATCCATATAATTGATACAAATATATTTTTGAATATTAGAACATATAAATGTCAAATCTAGGCCCCAAGTTATCATAGTATTTTTGATGAGATAACTCCACCTTACGTGTAGTGCAGATAAATCAAATTTATATGTAGTGCAAATAAACTCATATGCAATGCAAATAAATCAAATTTATATATAGTGTAGATAAATTATTTGCATTACATAATGTATATAAATTCATTGCAGTGTAGATATATTTACTAGATTGAAGATAAATTATATGCAATGTAAATAAACTACTATGCAGAGCAGATAAATCAAATTTATTGAAGTGCAGATAAGTTCATTTCATTGCAGATAAATTTATTGCAATGCAGATAAATTCATTATAGTGCAGATAAATTAAATTTATATGTGCAGTTTTTGATCTTAGAATATATCGATGAATAATCTTGTTTGAAAGAGTTTTCCACGCTAATTTAGAATATGTAATTTTTTTCAAAATCCATTATATATTTTGAGAGAAAAAATCATAAATAAAAGGCGGCTTGCCTCTATAATTTTTATTCAACTCAAAACTTAAATCCTTCAACGAGGTTACAATCTTAAATAGTAAATGGAACAAAACCCTAATCAAACCCTACCCAATTTTAACGGAAAACAAACACTTAAAAAAGTTAATAAATAAAATTACTCCTAATGAAGAAGATACTTGACTCCTAAAAAATAATACTAACTGATTCACAAATAATACATTTCCTAAAATATAAAAATCAAATATTTCAATCTGCATCATTCTCCCATTGTTAGAGAAAACTCGACCTTGAGTTTTGAAGAATTGTAATAGGAAAGCTCTTGACTTTTTGATCACCATTGTTGTACCCAAAGTACAAAACCACCTTGAACTCTTGAATAACTTAGAAACAACATTAACAAAAATTTCTCTCCATGTGGTTCTTTAAGTATTCTAGAATAACAAAGTTAATGAATTCAACATGCACCAAAAGATTGTCGAGACTTGGTACTTGAATGATGTCATACTTATCCTCCATTAATTATTCTTTAATCTCTTCTTGTACCAAAAATTATGATTCATCTGGATAAACATAAAAAATTGACTCACCTTGTTCATCCACGAACTCCAAGAAAAGTTTGGTTAAACCTATCACTTCTTTTTCACTTTCATTAAAGGTTGGTGTTGATGGTGCATCCAATCCTTCCTCGATCTCCAAGTAATTGTCATAAACTGATAATCCTGCCTCCTATCGCCGTGGATCAAGACTTCTGACTTGTCTCCTTTCCCTCGGGCCCTTATCCCCAAAAAGGGTTATCGAAGACTTCGTTAGATTAGGCCTCATTTGCCTCCTGCAAATTCGATGGCGGGGTTGTTGGTGGAGATGCATTGCGGCCTCTAGCCGTTGCGCCAACAACTCCAATTGTCTTATAAATCGAATTTCCAACTATTCAAAGCGTTGATCCATATTTGCATCCTCCCTTGAATACACCTTCTCCAAAGTCGGGTGCTTTTTGATAGCTTGTCTCCTTGGCGGGATGACTAGGAATGTGCAAAGCTCCAATGCCAACTGATGCAGGGTGGCGTGCAGGAAAGAACGCCCACTTGGATCTGTTGATTCGATACATGAATATTAGGAACAAGTCTACTTAGATTTATTGATTCAACACACGAATACTAGATTTAAAGTTTCAAGACTTTGTTGACTCTAATTAGTTCCAAAGAATTGAAAATAAAAAGTGGCTCGCATCTATAATTTTTATTCAACTCAAAACTGAAGTTCCTCAATGTGGTTACAATTTTAAATAGTAAATGGAACGAAACCCTAATCAAACCCTACCCAATATTAACAGGAAACTAACACTTTAAAAGGTTAATAAATAAAATTACTCTTAATAAAAAAGATACTTTACTCATGAAAAATAATACTAATTCATTCACAAATAATACATTTCTTAAAATATCAAAATCAAATATTTCAATTTACATCATTCAACTAATGCAAGGCGACGTGGAAAGAACGCCGACTTGGACCTGTTGATTTGACACACGAATACCTGGAAAAAGTCTACTTAGATCTATTGATTCGACACATGAATACCATATTTAAGGCTTCAAGACTTTGTTGATTTTAACGAATACCAAAGAATTGGAAATAAAAGGCGGCTTGCCTCTATAATTTTTATTCAACTCAAAATTGAAATCCCTCAATGATGTTACAATCCTAAATAGTAAATGGAACGAAACCCTAATCAAACCGTACCCAATTTTAACGGAAAACAATTAAACAAACACTTAAAAAAGTCAATAACTAAAATTACTCTTAATAAAAAAATATTGGACTCCTAAAAAATAATACTAATTGATTCACAAATAATATATTTCCTAAAATATCAAAATCAAATATTTCAATCTACATCACCAACACTAATCTTCCACAACTTTAGCAGCCCACAACTAACTCCAAACTATACCAGCCCATAACTAAATTTTAATAACTTAGTATCTGCCCCACTATTAATAGCCCATAAACTAAGAGTGTGTTTGGATTGAGGGACTTGGGGGGAAGGGAAGAGAAGGGAAAGGGAAGGAAGAGAAGGGAAGAGAATGGAAGGGAAAAAACATTTCCCTCTCTCATGTTTGGATAGATAAAAAAAAGAAAGGAAAAAAAAAAGTTTAATTTACTAGTTTATCCTTATTTTTTATGTTTAAGTGTTATGTTCAAGGGTAAAATTGGTTTTAAACTTATAAGTAAGTTAATTAGTAATCTCTTCCCTCCAAATGACTCCATTTTGGGAGGAAAGAATTTTGACAAAAGTTTAATGAAATCTTCCTCCCAAATCCCCTCAAATCTCTCCCCTCAATTTTTTATAAATTATCCAAACAAGAGAATTGGAAGGAAACTCTTTTTCCCTTCTCTTCCCTTCCCTTCCCTTCCCTCCACTCCAAATCCCTCAATCCAAACACACTCTATGTCTCCCAACTCTAGTGGAAAGATTTGGGCCCGAGGGCACAACACATGACCGAAGAAGATTTCAGAAGTTGTGAACGAAGTGCAGGTTGTGCTGTGTGCAGCAGTGACTGGCGAATCGACGAGGCGAGGTATCTTCTTTCACTTCTTCTTAATACTAAACCAAGTTTGTTTTTGGGAAGCTTTCTCATCAATCGTCATCTCATGTGACTACAAGATTCACTTTCTTCCTGGTTTATTAAGGCTCAAATTCCATAATTTTGCTGCATTGCCCTTGAGTTTGACATTTGACAGCATATACTTCGCACTCTGAATCAGTCGACGTATGAGGTATCTTCTTTTTACTGAAATTATTTAGCAGTCTGATTTAATGTTATTACCTTAATGCTTTCATGATTATGCATATTTGTCCTATATTTAATGTCAATTTTCGTGAGTGTTGTCTTGTTTGGGGTTTAACAATTGGAAGAAGAAAGAGAATATCTTGAATCGTGAAGGGAAGTATAACAAACATTCACAATGATAAAAGACAAATGTAATGATTTAATGAAGCAGAAGCAGAGCATTTCTCACATATTTGATAGTAAGACAACTAAAGATAAGATGGAGTATCGAACGTTATTGACTGCTTCTCTTTGTTTCTTCTCCTCTTTTCCCTCTCTGCTTCTCTTCTTGTACTCATGATATGTCAATGGAGTTCTAAGAGCTCAGGTGCGACTTCTATCCTCATCTTCCTGCAGGGTTGACTTTCCCAAGCATTAAACATTTTGTGGCCAAGTGAATTTTTCATTTTAATAGTCATTTGTCTGTGTTTTTGTCTATATCCTCCAGTTCAGAGCATTAAATATTTTGTGGCCTTTAATCCTGTAATTATGATTATCTAAATTTGCGATAGATGTTCTAGACACTATCATGAGAATATGATATGGTTCTCTTTCTGTCATCTACATAGATAAATTCTTGAATACTGTCAAACAAAATAAATTAGGATACATTTAATAAGCTGCAAATGTGATGCTACCTTCTTTATCTTGATTGAACAAATTTTAGTTAGGCTAAAAGTCATAGATACCCCTTGTGATTGAGGTCATTCTAACTACACCCTCTCTTATTCAAATCGTTAAAATGACACTTCCTATACTCTGTTTAAGTATCACCGCAGGTCCCCCATACTCCAAATAGTGGCCAATGGATAGAGAGACCTGCGGTGATGCGTTAACAGAGTATAAGAGGTGTCATTTTAACGATTTGTATCGGATGGGGTGTAGTTAGAAATGACCTCAACAAGAGCGGGTGTTGTTGTGCCTAGAATATACATATATTAGATACCCCTTTACATGCATTTTCTTGTCATTTTGAGTGAATTGAGGATTGATATTGCCTAAGTATTTCATTTGTACACATTTCAGGTGTTCAAGGTATGCATTGAAGAAACGGAGCAAAATCGAGTCAGAATCATGTGAATTTTGGAAACAGATACTTTTCCTATCGATTGAGCTTGATTTTCAATCGATCGGGCTTGATTTATGATCGATCAGACATTATCATCACTTGTAATTTAGAAGACAAACTTTTTTGATAGATCACAATCGATTTCCGATCGATTGAAACACTATTCACAACATGCATAGATTTCTCGAAAAAATCCTCAAACTCAATTGGGTCTGACTCAAAACGATCCCAATGACTTCTTAAAAATACATAAGGGTTTTGGAGGGTATAAAAGGGTAGAGAATAGGGTTCTACCTCATTCTTGGAAGCTAGGGATTGAAGACATGCGAGGGCAGCCATTGAAGCTTAGAGAAGAAGGAGGTTTTCTCTCTCTCTCTATTTTCCTTGTATTAATGATTGTCATTGATTCTTTTATTGTGTATTTGAACTCTATGAGGAACTAATCCTCTAGCTAGGGCTCTAATGAAGCCCCACCTTGAATATTGAAAAACTTGATTTGTGATTCTTGATTCCTCTTTCTTGTTGATTATTTATGGATGTTCTGAATGCTTTCAGATGCTTGATTACCATCAAAATAATATTTTGCCTAGGTTGAGACTGGAAGGAGATACCTAGGGTTTGATTTACCATAGATGACATAAGTTGCATAAACCACAGTAATATAGGGGCATGGCCTATGCAGTCGCTATGTGATTATCGGTAGTTCTTAATGGGTTTTTGATATTTGAGTCCGATTGTTACGAATAACAAGGATTACTATTGAAAACACTGTTGATGTATCTAGGAATAGAACATTGAATAGGAAAGGAAAATTGATTGTCAATGATTGAATAGGGAATTGAGGATTAACGAATCAAAGGAATTTAATTGGATATATAGGTTGTGGTGACATTAGTTGCCTTAGTGTTTGCTTTCTTGAATTCAATTCGTGCTTCACTAGTTAATTGCTTCTAAGTTACTTGTCTTAGTGTTAGTTCACAAACAAACTCAATTTTCGATTCTCCATCTAGCATAACTTAGCTTAATTGATATTAATTTGAATTGTTAATACATCCTCGTGGGAATGATAATTTACTCTTCACTTTATTACTTATGCGATTTGTGCGTTTGCAAACATTTCACATCAGGTGTATACTACTTTTAGCCTTTAAGTTATTGGGCTTTGCCTACTTATATGATTGGCCTTCAAAGTTAAGGATGTTGTTGAGCCACCATTCCTAGTAAACTAGTTGTTTAATATTTTTATTTTGTTTATAGTTTAATTTTATTTTGTTTTTAACATCTTGGGGCTTATTTGGAGTACACAAATTTTAGCTATTATATAATATGCGGCAGCGCTACATATCCCAAACAAATTAAGTCATAACAAGCGTAACATGTAATTAGACAACGTAATAACGAAAGTCAATGTAATTAGACAACGTAATAATGAAAGTCAATTATCTTAGGGCTCTTGACAGTAGAAAAAATTATCTTAGGGCTCTCGACGGTAGAAAATTTGTTCGCTAACTTTTATATTTTGATAAATCACTTCATAAATTTATACTATTAGCATTGACACACCTGAATTATTCATTGGAAGTATTGACCATCTCTATTTTCCCGAAAACTCTATATATCCCTTACAATTCTTCCATAATCGGCCATAAAAGTATTATCTAATCTAATTACATTGAATTTCGTTATTACATTGCTAATTACATTGGCTTTCGTTTTAATTACATTGAATTTCATTATTATGTTGTCTAACTACATTGACTTTCGTTATTAGGTTGTCTAATTACATGTTATGACTGATTATGATTGAATTTGTTAGGGATACGTATTGCTCCCACTATTTTCCTGTAGAAGGCAAAATACCCTTCATTTTTTTTAAAAAAAAGGTCATAAACCTGATTGTATTAGGTTACTCAATATATTGAGTAATTGAGGCCCATAGACACTCGGAGCCACCATAAAGGTGGAATACAACCTAAGGACTAAAAAAACAATAACAAAGTAACAAAACATAAACACTAAACTGGAAATAACCTTCATTTTTCGTTTGGAAGTAAAGACACTCTATCAATTTTAACCAATAATTCCTATTAATAGTATGTAGAATAATGACATGTTGATGATACTGTACTGGTTAGAAACTAATGAGAATGCATGATTAGTTAGAAACTAATGAGAATGCATGAGAAGTCAAAGATAAATGTTCTATTGTTGAAAAGAAAATAATAACAATAACATTGATAACATCTTGTATAAAAGTACAAATATTTGCCTATAAGTCTTAATTTATTAGTGAAGTAAGTTAATTACGATCCTAAACAAACTAGGATGAGTTAATGTCCTTCATTAGCCAATCAGGAATATGAAAACCGACTACTACTGGGATTATAACAACTCCACTGAAGTTTTTCTCACTATAAATACCTATCGCTAAGGCTTAATTCTTCTCATACAAACTTGTTCAATTGTTTCAATCAACTGATCATTGCATACACACGCTTTTCTGATTCCATGGCCAACAACAAGACAACGTTTCTTCTCCTTTTCCTCTTCTTCTTCTTGCTTTCAACAATACTGCTCCCTGCGAAAGCCAGCCAAGAAGACTCCAACATGCAGCCCACACAATATGGCAGTAGTGAAGTAAATATATCTGGAATTGTGAGTGCCCTTGCTCATAAGGCTCGTTACGAGTTCGCATCACAGACTCTGGAGGCCACTCTAAGTAGTCTAATAGGAAAGAAAAACTCAAGTTTTACCATATTTTGCCCAAAAGACAGTGCCTACGCAAGTTTGAGGTACGCGCCGCCTCCGCCGACGCTTGTTGCATACCATATTACCCCCAATAATCTTCAAAGAGAGGATTTGGAGTTAAGAAGCGATACTCTTCGAATGTATTCAAGGATCGATACACTTCTTCAAGGACATCCTCTTGTGGTGACCACTCAATTACCGAAGGCTAATTCGGATCCCAACTCCCAGGCTCAACTCAACCTTGTCAACATAATTGATTGGAACATCTACGATGATGGACACATCATTGTTCATGGAATTGATGGCTTTTTCGATCCCTCTGTTCAAGCAATTCTATTTCCATGGCTGGAACATGATGAAACCATCGAGCGTGAAGAGGAGGGTTCTTTCGATATTGCACACCATCCACTGGGTTTTCTAGCCATATTTGTTCTTTGTGTCTTCGCCGTCTCTGAACTCGTTTTTTGGGCATATTTATGTGGTTATGGTCGTCGTGAAATCGCCACAAAATAGATGTGTCAGTCAGTCTAAAGCGTTTATTAGATGATCTAGATTTTTGATTTTGATGGGAAAGTTGTAATATCTTTATTGTAAGGCTTGAAAGGAATTGGACTCAAAAAATTGTATATTTGCAACAATAATTTAATTCATAGGAAAAACGTTTTGATGTATTTGGCACGACTATTTTCCGAATAATAAAGTTTCGGAGTCAAAATTGCATGATCCTTGACATTCTCCATGCATATTTGTCTACGGTAGACTCCTTAGAATTTACAAACTTCAGAATGGACTTTAATAGGATTTTTATAGTATTTGAGTCCACCAGATCATATCCTACATTGATGGGTAACTTGTCAAAAACTCTGCTCTTCCACCCTTTAATTAACATTACTCTTTTAATCTCTCGTCTCTCAAGTATTTTTTAAAGAAAAAACGATGTAAAATTGAACAGAAAATAAATAAAATTGTAGGAAATTTGCTGATAAAATAAACATAAGGTAAAAGATCCAAGCACTCGATTTTTATCCTTAGTTCCTCGTCATAAAAATAAAGGAAAAAAATAAGTAATGTCGAATTGAACCCTGTGCATTTGACGAGGACGTAAAGGATTTAAGAAACTTTCGAATCTCCAGAAACTGATTTAAGGAGGAAAAATAAGGGTGCTTCTATTGAGATGTAAGGCCCTAAGAAAGAACAAACTCAAAAGTTCATATATTTTCGACAAGTATTGCGAAATAATGAAGGAGGTTGTATCCAACTCCAAATATTCACACTTTGAATTTGTACAATTTCAAATGTAAAAGATAACCCAAAAAGATGAGAAATCTGAACTGAGGCAAAAACATCTCATTGCCGCTGTCCAGTTCTGGCATCCCCTCCAGCATCTACTGAACTGCCTTTGTTTGCACAATTCAACTTTCGCCGTTTAGCCACTAACCGATGTCTCAGCTACACAGTAATGAAAATGTAAACGACCAAACTTAAATCTAGAAAAGAATGCTTGACCATGCAAAAATAATACTTGAAAAAATTGCACACAGAGAGGAAAACCAATGTTGAATTCTTGACATATTAGGCTGAACAAGTCATTCATAGGGACACCCGTGACGCTAATAAAATACATGTCGAGACAGAAAATTGCTGCTTAGATCATAACATAACCAGTAGAGGCATCCTTAAGACATTGAATCTATGGCAGACAAAGACTTCCTCCAAGATAATTCAGAAAAAATTGCAATAAGAATTCCATGAAAAAAGACCTATGAATCAAAGACACATCTATTTGATTTGAGAATATTTAAGGTTTTCTTCAAGTTCTCTTTATGGTGCAGGAACGAAACCAAAAAGATTATATTCCTTTCAAAATTTAATGGTCATTGTAAATATCCGATCCAAAAACTGACCATATAAATAGATGCAACTTTCAGATTTCCACTTCGAACACTATGACCTTAGACGAGAAGGCTGCAAGACTCTTAGAAGTTTGTTTCGCTGTTTTTCATTTCACTTTTTTATATGTAATGCTCGTTTTTGTAAATGCAAACAGAAAGTCAGTTGCAGTACCGCCAGTATCAAAGCATAGAAAAATCCAAGGCCTACTAATGGTTAGCTATGGTAAAAGAGTAAAGAAGCCTTGTGAAGCTTGAGTTCATAGAAAAAGCCACAATAAAATACATTCCCCACAGCAATACCAATTACATCTTTCAATTGTTTTTTCGAATGGAAGAAATAAATTTACTGCAGAGA
Organism: Tripterygium wilfordii; assembly: GCF_013401445.1. NCBI lineage: Eukaryota > Viridiplantae > Streptophyta > Magnoliopsida > Celastrales > Celastraceae > Tripterygium > Tripterygium wilfordii. The sequence continues at coordinate 12,860,106 of NC_052235.1, read as the reverse complement.
CACCAAATACATCCTTAATTGTTCTATGTTAATTTTTAAACACAAACCCAAGAAAGAGAATGAGGTAAATTAAGCACTGGTAGTGGTATGCATTATCCTTCATACTCCTCTTTGTGACAAAGCATGTCAAACCCTCTAAGAAAATCCTAACCTGGACTCTCCTTATTTTTTTGGATCCAAAAACTGTTCTTTTAGATAAGCCGCCTAACCCAAAATGATATGGCGCAGTATTTTCTCCTTACCACGTGATGCAGAAGATCATGAACCATTTCCAACGTATATAAGGACTTTGGATATAAATTTTCTTATTATCATCTGATAGATTCACAAGCAAATACAAGAAGAAAAGACTGGTTTTCGAGGAACCAGTGACCTCCAATGGTTTTCGAGGAACCAAAACCTCCCAAATACTACCTTTCCAGACCCCCCTTCCCAAACAACCCATACCAGACCCTTTATACAACCCTACCCAGTACCCACTATGTCTAATTACCAAATTATCCATACTTTTCCATACAATTACTTGCAATAGATGCAGGGTTCTATCAATACCCCCTCCACGAGAACCACCTTGTCGTCAAGGTGGGAAAAAAAAACAACTTTTGGATCCTCCACGGTCAAATGGAAAAACACTAACCCTTCTAATTTGACCCATAATGATGTCAGGCCCAATAGATCTTGCAAGCCCAGAATTGTAGATGGTGGCCCACTTGCAATTTTCACTAACTCCTTTGATTGCATTCAGTCCAAGTGACTTAACAGGCCCTAAAGTTGTGGCCCACTTCCAATCTTTTGCACATGCTTCCACCAGAACCGCGACTCCTTCTTTCTGCTCCATCTTCGTTACGCAACTGCGAGTTGCAGGTCTCACCCTAACAACGGGAGCATGAGATGGATCTTCGCCGGGTAAGTCGGGATTCAGGAGATCGAACTCCCTCTCTAGTGAAAATAGCCTACCTCTCTGTAGTGCCCTCCGCTTTGCAATTGATTCACCTTCAGCTTTCTCCAGCATGGCTTCAATCTCACTCTCCTGCCTACTGACACTTCCTTCGCCCTTGAGGGCTGTCATTTGCGATCCATTCTCTCCACCATACTTCAATCGCACCAAATCTCTCAGCTCCATCATCAGCTCTTTCACCAATGCGAACTCCTCCTTCAGATCTGCCATTTTCGTCGCAAAAGAGTCATTGGGCTCCACCATGCTTGCCGTGACCTTGTCGAGGATGACCAGCTCCGATACCATTGATAGATTCACAAGCAAATACAAGAAGAAAAGACTGGTTTTCGAGGAACCAGTGACCTCCAATGGTTTTCGAGGAACCAACCGACATGCTCATACACGCTCATCACCCAAGGCCCAACCGACACCCACCCATATGGGCCGGCTGTACCCAAGGCCTCCCAGCCCATACTAGAAAACCTTGGGTACTAAGGGAGGCCCATACCTCCCCCTATAAACAACACCTTAGCTCCCACATCTTTCGATGTGGGACAATCCTATCAATACCCTCCCCTTCAAGACCAACGCCCACGTTGGTCGAGCACCATGGCCGACCACTCCGGCAGGCGCACCCCCGTTGGTCGAGCACCATGGCCGGCCACTCCGCAGGCACGGTCCCAAGTTGAAGGCGCAACAGGATCATGCTTCGATACCATTGATAGATTCACAAGCAAATACAAGAAGAAAAGACTGGTTTTCGAGGAACCAGTGACCTCCAATGGTTTTCGAGGAACCAAAACCTCCCAAATACTACCTTTCCAGACCCCCTTCCCAGACAACCCATACCAGACCCTTTATACAACCCTACCCAGTACCCACTATGTCTAATTACCAAATTACCCATACTTTTCCATACAATTACTTGCAATAGATGCAGGGTTCTATCATCATCACCGCAATCTTTGCATATTAGAGGTATCATATTGTTATGTAATTTCTTAGTCTCTTAAATAAATTCTAAGGATATTTTATAATCCCTTATGTCTCTTGTTTATGAGAAGTGGGAAATGCTTTAGAGTCTATATGTACTTATGCACACATACTTCATAAGCTAATAGGATTGTTTTTCGACGCTACATGCTAGTGTCAGTTCTATTCCGCATATCATAGTTCTTTTTCTTCCTTGGCATGCTACAAACCATGTCACTATTAATCACAGCATTAACAGCCCCTAATTTTTCTTTAGAATAACTTTCTACATGTTTTAAACAAAATTAAGCAATCCTTATGTTTCTGAAACCTGAAATCTTTAAGATGCAAGTTCTTAGCCCTAAAGTTTCTCTAATCTTAGATTGGCCAAAACCACCCATAGGACCGAAATTCTGTACCTGTTTGACATCAGCTACACATTAAACAAGCACTTGCAGCACAAAATACACATTAGACCCCCCTTCCTTTCTCAAACTCCTTGACAGTAAGAACACTTGACAGAACAGTTAACCATAAAATGCTAAAAAAGTCATTGGAAGGAGCATCAAGTCAATATGCAATTGTCCATGGGAACTCCATATTCCAAGGATGGAAAACAATTTTTAAAGAATCATCGTAGTATAAACTGTTTGTCCATGTTCTTACATGAAAACATCACATACACTAAATCTGTCAAAATGCGTGTTCAGTTTAAATCATAACCAGCCACTAGCAGCACCAGAAAAAGCCATTAAGAGACCAGAAATATTAGTTCAATTAGTGCAATTGAAGTTTTGACAATTAGATTGACATCCGAAAATGCCATTGTCAAGTCAATAAATACTAGTCTTATGTAGAAATAATTGCAATCAGTTTTATTAATCTGGTTTTATAGGCTCCTCAAATACAACACCAGGAGGCTGTTGCCTTGATTATTCAGTATGACAGTACGTAAAGAAATCTCCAAGTCTTAGGATATCATCTGATTTTCTTTTATGAAATTACCAAGGAATACAAGTCAATTTCTTTCACCTTATATCCGATGCAGATGAAAGAAGGTTCATAGATCATATAATCCTAGAATTATGGTTTGCTTGGGAACTCAGTCTTTTATAGCTACTTCAAGTCCTATTGTTAAAATTTGTCTTAATTTTTAGTAGGGGTATGGTTTTCCAGGGTTGCCGGAATTTCAAAATTATCATGAAACCAAGTTTTTGTTAGTCTTCTATCATGTTAATTTGTAACAAGTCTTAGATACACTAGCCTAATTCATTACTTTTAGGAATTCTAGTATATATTTTTGTTTTAAGAATATTTATTTATTATTAAATGTCTTTAGCATTTGTGAAGAATTGAACATTCAACATGTTCCAAATCCTAAGGAATTCTAGTATCTTAAGATTACCAAGGGCGGGGAGTCTTTATGTATGAATGCCAAGGAAACCTAAGCAACAGGCTGGGTCGGGGACATGCAGGATTTACACAAATCTTATCACCCACATAATATGTGGAGTGGTATCATTCTTCTTTCTTTCCTTTAATTTTCCTGCACTTCCAGACCTGTTCCTACTGCTTTCAAGGCATAAATTTCTTGTTTCAAAGCCTAAATAACCCCACAACCTAAATCCAACAAAGATTATTGAAAATCTACAAAATCCTTGGAATTAACTTTTGATATGTATTATTCAAAGTCCAAAAATGGTTCCAAAATTAAACTTTTACGACCTTATTCCATCCTCACTACACACCTGAACTTTAACCACTAGAAACCCCATGTTCTTAAATTTCTTAAAGATTTGAAACTCCAAATTATACCCTAGGAAACCTTCGGAATGAGGACTGCTACTGCTGTCATACGTCAGCATCTCTCTGCTGAAGGTATCTTCGGTTTTTTTAAATGGAAAAGAATTTCATTCAAAAGGCACAAAGGTGACAAAGCACAAGATCTTGTAAATTTAGAATCATCAATTACTTACAAATCACATTCTGTAAATGGCATGTAAAATCCCTTAATCATGAAATAAATGTTGCGATTCTTGGTTAGCTAGAGATGGTTAAAATCATGGTAAATGTGGCAAGAAACTGAAGGCAGTCCATGTTTCCCCAAACAACCTAAAAATGACTGAGCAGAAAGTGGAAGAAAGAGCAAAGAAATGACTATGGCCGAGAAGTTGGTAAAAAGGTTAAACAACTCTCATGCATAGGGCTCCCACAATAGGTGGGTCAGGGACACACAGGATGTACACAGATCTTACAACACCATAATATGTGGAGAGCATGTTTCCAAGAATTGAACTTGTAACCTATAGGTTGCACTTGCACCCTTGTAACTCTACCACTAGGCCATATGCTTGCATGTTAAAGGTAAATAACTCTCATGCACAAGGCTCCTGTAGTGGACGAGGTTGGGGACAAACAAGATATACGTAGACCTTACTCCCACATATTATGTGGAGAGGCTGTTCCAAGAATTGAACAGTTGCACCTCCAGCAACTCTACCACTAGGCCATATGTTCACTCATAAAAGGGAAACAACTCTCATGCACAAGACTCTACCCAGGTACAGGCTGAAGTATGGATTCAACAAAATCAACAACCACAATCCAATCGTGGATACATCAATATGGGGGGAAAAACTATGCAAAACAGTATTACTGTCAACAGAATATCAGAATAAGTAGTTCAAATGTGAGCAGGATATAAGAATAGCACATGACATACCATCTCAACATACTTTAGTTGCTTCAGAACTTCTTCTGTTTCTAGCTCCTGAATCACAGACAACATACAAGATCAGACACAGAGTGATTGAGACAAAAAAAACAAAGACTCTGATTAAAAAAAACTGACTATCACTGCAAAGCATGCAAAAGACAGATATAAAACAAAACCACATCATGTGCAGTTGACGCAGAGAGAGCTGAAGGGATTTCCAAGGCTAAGATGGATTTATTGGGGTTCCAACAATATTGCAATTATGGAGTCAAGGATATTACTAGAGTGCTTTAGTCTTAAGGAGTTTCCTTCAATATTTAGGAGTTTAGGGTATCCTTATTGAGTTAGCAAGTCTATATCTTATTATGATTTGCAAGATTGTTTCTTTTCCAATTACAAGTAGAAACTCCTTTACTTTTACTTTTCCATATAGATAATTCAATTCTCTCAAGAAGATCATTTGTCATCAAATTTTCTTTTAGGAAATATTTTCAGGATGCTTTAGTGAGACTCTAAGTTTATCGTTTTTCGTATTTTAATTAACTAAACAACCCAGAAAACATGACATTACAGCGTTGTCACCGTTCACAGTAACAGAACAGAAACTATTCTGATTGTAGATCAACTTCAAAACTGTCCTACATCAACAGAATTCTTCTGGTGCAAGCTTTACAATAGATGAGGCAGCAATCAGCAAAATGTGGTTAAATGTTCAACTTTTAAAATGAAGTTAGTCACCAAACTAATTCCCGATAATTTGATACAAAAAAAAAAAAAGAGTTGCCTCTAAATTTGTATATCAATAAATATGCAGTTTAGAAAAAAGAATAGCAAATTTTATTACTTTGCACTAAAAAAGAATAACAAAGTTGCCTCAACTGACTTGACTGCTTTCTGTTTGATAAAAAGATATTTTTGACCAGATTATACATCAATGTAAAATGCAGGTCAGTTTTTGTCATACTGAAAGTCGTAAAAAAAATTTCACAGATAGCGAGTAATAAAGAGGCAACATGAAAATTTCGAAATCGAAATGATCCAACTCATTCCCTTTTGTAGCTGCACATAGAGTTGAGTCATAGACCACGCCAGTAGGTTGAAAATATACGGACAAAGTCAACGGAAAATATTCACAGATGGCAAAGTAAGAAAGAGACAACATGAAAATTTTGAAATTGAAATGACCAAACTCATTCTCTTTTGTAGCTGCACATAGAGCAGACCATGACAGTATGTTGAAAAAATCAACAATATATTCAAGTTTGGTGAAAAAGGAAATGATGAAGAAGCTTCCCCTCATTCTAGACTAAAGAAGAAGCTCCCGAATCGGCACAGGGCCAAATCAGCAGCAGAAGAACTGTACTAACCTGCCGCCGGGGACTTTCTCAGGGCTCCGCAGGAGAAGAAAGAAGGTCCGGGTCAAATTGATAATGAAGCGAGGGTCCCCCTGACTCCCTATTCTCTCTTAAAGCTTTATAAAGCTCGGCGAGAAAGGGTTGGTTAAGAACTATTGACTGTAAACCATAGCAGTTACAGCCACTAGATGGAAATGTTCGCCATTGGAATGAAGATGGATGAGTGGGCACTTGATTGAGCCTGGAACTGATGAAATGAATGATTCTTTCCCTTTGTAGTCATTGGTCCTAATGCCAAGAGCAGTTCCAGGTAGCCAGTGGATTAAGCCATTAATCATGGGTCAACAACGGAACGAAGAAGTCAAGTAGGTTCCTCGAAGCCGGGTAATTTATTCCCACATGTTATTGAACAAAGTGTACTGGACACACTTTTATTACGATAAATTATAGAATAGATATGGATAGCAAAGATTCAAAGCCACTTGCCTGACAAACATATGTTCATTCACCAACCTTAAGCAAAACATAGACATTTGGCTCACTAGATGTAAAGGACATGAAAATCCCTATCGGGAGAAAGAAACCTAAAAACTTAACGGTATTTACTGATAAGCATGGGAATATTCACATGTCAATATAGATTCTACTAAAAAACAAACTAGGAAATTCTTGATGTTTTCTTCTTCTTTTTTTTTCACTCAAACATTTGATTGGAACTTGGAACGTCTAATTGTCTATGCATGCATTATTTATGTATGCATTGAAGCTAAAAAATGCCTAAAAAAGTTAGTAAAATAAAAAGAATTACGAGCTAACCAACCATCAGTAGGCTTCGATTGTGAAAGTCAACCTAGTAGCATAAATCAAATCCCAGTTTCAATTGAAAAGGCTTCCTCATAATTAAAGCTCAAAAAGTTAGCATTCATCATATACCTAGTCCCAAATCCCAGCTCAGATTTTCGACAAAAAAAAAAAATCAAAACGAAATAATGTTTACAAACCAGATCTTTCTTCTATTTTGGTAATGATTTACAAACCTAACCCATGACATATTCAATATTCCAAGTTTCCAACAAAGAAATGATTTAACTAAGAACAGTTCATGTGGAAAAAAAATGTTTCAAAGAGTAAACGTCGAAATAATAGAGTGATTTGGAAGAATATGAAGTTAACTTCACCTGAGGTACAGCACAATCTGCATGGATTGGATCCCAAAGAAAAGCACAGAAGCACTCCCAATTATCAGTTTGGGCTTCAAAAAGCGGAGCCCTAATATTATTAAATGTTTTCATTGTTATGCATCTTAAAAAAAGGTTAAATAAAAAAAATAAAAAAAAGAGGTAAACAACTCCCGTAGTGGGCGGGGTAAGGGACACGCAAGATGTACGCAGACTTTACCCCCACATATCCCCACATAATATGTGGAAAGACGGTTTTCAGGAATTGAACTCATGACCACTAGATTGCATCCCTGCAACTCTACCACTGGACCACATGCTTGCTTGTCCACAAAGGAATTGTTGGCCTAGTGGTGGCCTGTTCATTAGGGCTTGAACCAGGGTAAAGTTCCATTTTGGAATCCCCTCTCACTAATAACAATAATAATAATAATAAAAACCATGATATATCAAAAAAAAAGATTCATTATCTATACCCATCACTCTAAGCACATAAAATAATTGAAAGAAACCAAAAAAAAAACAAGAATAATGAATCACAAAAAGTTGGCAACCTAGCACAAAATTACATTGCATAACAGTAACTAAATAAAATGGGGATAGCAATTAACCAATAATTAAGAGAAAGTCAATAATTACTAAAGCCATCATATAAACTCGTTTGTGGCAGAGTGTGGATCATCAAGCCAGTAGAGGACTGGACATATATCTGGACCCAGCGACCATATCCAAATCCAAGTGACATTGTGTAGAGATTCAGGTTCAGGAAAGTATTGTATGGACCAAGAAACTTTTTTGGTTAACGAGATTATGATATCATTTGCTTGTTCAATCTAGCAGGCAACAAGAGATGATGGGTTCATGTTCTTAACAATACATGAGATGGTTTATGTGTATTTAGGGTTTACAGTACAAATTAGAAGTCACGGGTTTAATTTCCAGATCTTTATGTGTATTTAGGGTTTACAGTGCAACTTAGAGAGGTCACAGGTTTAATTTCTGGAAACAGCCTCTCCACATATTATGTGGGGGTAAGATCTGCGTACAACTTTCCCGTCCCTGACCCCGCCCACTGCGTGAGCCTTACGCACGGGAGCTGTTTAACATTTTAATACATCTTTATGTGTATGCTGAACAGCTCTCTCATATCACTGGCACAAAACTTGATAAGAATGTGTTTTTTCCTAATAGTTCGCAATCTTTGCTTGCATTTTTTTTTCTGTAGTAAAGAATTTAGGTTGAAGTTTATAGTTTATTTGGTAGTCTTAGTAGGGATGTGTTATGCGGATTGAAGGAATTGACCTTATTCATATCATTGAGAGCTATTTTATACAGGATACAAATCACCCATTTTGGCAAGTCAACTATACAATGAATAATTGACAGCTAACTATTGACAGCTAACTAATTGACAGCTGTATACAGCAAATACACGCTAACTAACTGAAGGACTTGCTAACTCATAATTTGAAGGAATTATGAGTAGGGAAATAGTGGGATAGCATTTTGAAGGGCCGGTAAATTCGTTTGACAAACTTAAATCAAATAAGTTGACATCCTCTCGGTTTTATATGTTGACCGGACCTCTATTTTGAAGTCCTAATACCACCTAATTAGGGGGTTCTAGTGTCTAGTGTCTAAAGTAATGCATTTGTGTTTAAATATAGTAATTTTACCCTTATAGATATTTCCCTTTGGTTTTCCAGGAAATCGGGCTTAAATGACTGAATTGGGTACTTTCGGAGCTAAATGAGGAAGCTGGAATTCACCAAGTGTCCGACACCTTACGTACTGTCCGGACACTTCCTTCACAAATCAAGACAGAGGCTTCACTAACTTGGAGGACGCTTGAAGTGTCCGGACACCCTCCTTAGGTGTCCGAACACTTACTTCACAAAACTCAACAGAAGCAAGCCCAAAGACCCCTAGTATGCTCGAGTGTTCGGTCACCTCAAGAGCCGTCCGGACACCTACCACGGATCTGTAATTTTCTGCACCAAAGCTTCAAGGGCATTTGGGCTAAATCATGTATGTAACCAATGGGAAACCTTCTTCACACCATTCTCTATGCTTTGCGCCAAACCAAGCCCTAAAACTCTTCAACCCAAGCTAAATATCGTTGGTTCTTTGCTGCTTGAAATCGAAAACCAGTAATGGAAGAGGCGGAGAAAGCAATTTGCACAGCTGAGGTAACGAGGTGGTTTTTGCGAAACGGAGGAGAAGAAGTATTTGCGATATTTGAAGAAAGATGAAGAAAGGGAAAGGTTAGGGATTTAGGGCATTGTTAGGTAATGGGCTTGGGTAGAAATAAGAGATGGGCTGGGTTTGGGTAATAACTAGGTTTGGGCTGATGAGCTGGGTCCAAATGTACTCAGGGTTGGGCTTCGCTAAACATAGAAATGGGCCCCCTTTTTAATATATATATTGAACTGCTCCTGCGTCCGAACACCACAAGTGAGTGTCCGGACAGATTACTTCATCAGAATTTGGTTGCTCTCTGTCACATTTTGGCATGAAGTGTCCGGACACTCACTTGTGGTGTCCGGACGCATAAGCAGTTCAATATATAAAAATAAAAAAGTGGGCCAATTTCAATGTTTAGCTAAGCCCAAGCCCGAGTACAGTACATTTGGACTCAGCCCATCAGCCCAAACCTAGTTATTACTCAAACCCAGCCCATCTCTTATTTCTACCCAAGCCCACTACCTAACAATGCCCTAAATCACTAACCTTTCCCTTTCTTCGTCCTTCTTCAAATATCGCAAATCCTTCTTCTTTTCCTCCGTTTCAAGACAAACCACCCCATTACCTCAGCTGTGCAAATTCCTTTCTCTGCCTCCTCCATTACTGGTTTTCGATTTCAAGCAGCAAAGGACCAACGGTATTTAGCTTGGGTTGAAGAGTTTTAGGACTTGGTTTGGAGCAAAGCATAGAGAATGGTGCAAAGAAGGTAACGGTCCGTGACTCAAATCTTTGGGGTTTTGCTTTGTTCATTGGTTTTGCACTGGTATGAGTTTGAATTGGGTCTATTCTCATTATGCTCCAAATTGCTGGGTTTGGTGAGAATTGGAGGTTGCTTTGAATGATTGCTTGGTTTGCTGTGCTTTTGAAATCTCAGGATTTTTTCTAGCTAGTTGGGCTAGCTTGTGATTCTGTTTGAAACTGAAGTGCTGGACTGTTCTCTTAATTTTGAATTCGGGGAGCAGAAGCAGTTTGTTTGGGTTGTCTTCTACAAGTTTGTGGACTGCAGTTTGGTGCAATTTGGAGGCTATTTTGGGGTATGTTAAGGGCAGTAGTATGCTGTGTTGCATCTCCGCTGTGTTGGGTGGAGTTGTGTTGTTGGATTTTTGAAGTGTTATTGCTGGTTATGGGCAGATTTTTGTGCAGGTTGTTGAAGTGTTAAAACTGCAGGTTTTCTGGGAGTTAATTGCAGATTTTTCTGGGCTGTGTTTGGGGAATTCTGTGCAATTTTTCTGGCTGTACTTTACTACATTTTTGGGAAGATTTTGAACTCTAGTTTGCTACTGATTCTTGGAAATATATTTTATGCAGTATATACTGAATTCTGGGATGGTTTGAGCAGAGTTTCTAGACAGTTTTTAGTGCAGTTTGCAGGCTGTCTGAGTGTAATATTTGCTGAACATTTTTTTTTTTCGGGTGATTGGAGTTGCTGTGTTGGTGCTGAATTTGTTTGCTAATTGCTGAATATGTCTTGCAAGAGGTCTCGGGCTGCAAAAATAGTGGTGTCAGTGAAGGACGAGCTGAAGCTCCTCCCACTTTTATAAATGCCGAAGCCAAGGAGGATTACGAGAAATATTGGAAAGAAAATCAGTGGTTGTTGAGCGACAGTGGAAGCTGGATAACTTTCAGGGAATAGCAGTGGGGAAATTTGATGCGCTGAGTTGGAAATCTCGGATTGTGGCATTGTGGTGAAAGACACTTGTGGAATTTTCTGGACCATGCCACCAGAATTTAGTGAGGGAGTTCTTTGCTAACATTACCAAGTCATCTCTTGAGGGGAATTGCTTGTTGGTTTCCACAGTAAGAGGGAATCAGGTACTCATTACAGTTGGAAGGATTGATACTTTCTTCAATCTACCCCCTTTTGCTCCAGACTCTCAGTTTAAATATGGAGACGAAAGTGATGATTGGGATATGATTGTGTAAACGTTGTTTGTGTTCGGTACTAAGTGGGAAAACCGAAACATCTGGAAGGGATTACTGAAATGGGAATACGTACCATTGCATGAATCATCCTGTTACAATCTATTTCCCCAGGGCAGGAGTGCAAGTGTGGGCAAGGATAGAGCACAATTACTATATGCTATCATTTTTGGGAGAAGAATAGATATATCTCACTTTATTTACTGCCACATTCATAATTACTATTTGAAAGCAGGAGACTCGCAGACTAGTATCCCATTTGGAGCGCTCTTGACAGCTATGATTAGGAAGGTCGGGGTTGTATCGACGATGGACATAGGTACGGCCACCAATGTTCTTGGGCCTATTGATCGTATATGTATGGGGAAGTCATGGGGGAATAGGACGAGAGTCTTAGCACAGCCGCAGGTTGATGATTTTGATGATACGGGAGTAGGTGAGGGCTCGTCTGTTGGACAGTCGGGGCACCAGTTGGTAATTGACAAATTGATAGAGGTTCGCACTGATTTTGAGGGATTACAGTGGACAATCGAGCAGATGGATGAGAGGCAGCAGCAGACATATCATATGGTGAGAAAGATACACAATATGCTGCAGACCATTGTTTCCAGGCCTCCAGTCCCTCCTCCACAATCACCTACCCCACCATTACCATCACCAGCAGAGGATTAGACCTAGAGTCCATTTTGAGAGTTAAGCTAGATTGAGGCTTCCATATATTCTGATTATCATGTATCAGCCTAAAACTCTCTGCTACCCTATGTTATTTTGTTTCATTTCTGTTGTCTTTATTTTGATTGCTCAGGATTGTGGATATTTGGCATGTACTATTGTTTGGATATTATGGTTGTCGACTGTTATTTCAAATTGATGCATTCATGATATGTCTTCAACCATTTTTGAAGAGTATGGTATGAAATTTCTAACTTTATCTCTTGACAATTGATACTTTATTGTTCATGACACAGAAGTGACTAGTTTGACCCTAGGAAGGGAAGGGTAGATGCTTTTGGGATTCACTATCAATTTGAATGTTAATTTCTTATTCTTATTCAAATGTGCAAAGTGTAGAGTAAGTTCCCTAATTTCTTTTGTGAAACCGATGCATGTAATTAAGTAGGATGATTATGATCAATTTCTCTTGGGATGATTGAGACTTATTTTGATATAAAATTGTGGTTGAGCATGCATCTTGGCACTGAAGAATTTGGATGACTGCGTTTTTGGATTCTTTTGTCTGGAAATTACCTTTTTACCCTTCTCATTCTTTTCAACCGTTCTTTATTGATATACATTGGGTTTTGCGTGATTCTTTTCATCAATTATTCATTTGATATCCTATGAGCATGTTCTTCAATAGCTTTGCAACATTACATTTGATTACTGAGAAGTGTGATTTTTGTATTTGCCACTTGCTTGTGAACTTAAGATTGAATGATTCATTAGGTTGAGAGATTTGAGCCCAGCCTATTCATTTGTGAGTCATTATAAATCCTAAATTTCTTTAAGCTTTTTGATTTCACTTACAAGCCTTGTGTGAGCCACTTTCTCAAATATTTCCCACCTTTGGTTGCAAGGTTTAGTAGGAGCTTGAAAAATAAGTTGGTAGTGATATTACCCCTCCTTATTTCGGAAAAAAAAAGCGCTTAGAAAAGAGAAGAAAAACATCAAAAAGAGATGTATGCAATAAAGTTAATCCTTTGTATGTAAAGGAGGAGAAGTGTTTAAATTTGTGGTACAATGGAAGGGGTGATAAAATGGGAATTTAGCTCACATGTTTGAACTTAACCTTGCAACTTGTCACCTAGGTACGCGAGTGAGTTGGTGGATGCATTAATTGCTCTTGTAGGTGATTTCTTTCTCAAAACTGTGTCCATCCATATTATCTTTCATAAACACATACATTTAATCTAATTGTGTAAGTCATTCAATTAACACAATGCTTTCATGTTTTTGTGTACATTTGGGATTGGGGATTTATGAATACCAAAAGGGTCCATAACAAGGTTTTACTTGTGTTAATGTGTTGTGTTGAGTTGCATTGCTTGATTGCACATATATTTTTCATAGTATAAAATGTTCTTAGTCATCTTTGAGGGGATTGAGATTGATTTTTCAAAGATTTTGCATGTTTTCGACTAGCAGGGGGAATTGGGGGATTAGCTCTATTTCTTGCATGTGAACTTAAGAATCATTTATGGTGGTTTCAAAGTAATAGTGGATCCCTTGGCAAGTGTTTGTGGGTATCGCTATGATAAGCCCTCACGAGACTACAACTCATCCACTAGGGTGACCTAGGGGTTTAGGCTTATTGCATACGCTAAATGCAACCGTGATGCCTACGTCTGTGAGTTAAGGATTTTATTTTTTTAGGTAGTATTTGCATTGCTAGGGACTAGCAACGTCTAAGTTGAGGGGTTTGACCGGACCTCTATTTTGAGGTCCTATACCATCTAATTAGGGGGTTCTAGTGTCTCAAGTAATGCATTTGTGTTTAAATAAAGTAATTTTACCCTTATAGATATTTCCCTTTGGTTTTGCAGGAAATCGGGCTTAAATGACTGAATTGGGGACTTTTGGAGTTGAATGAGGAAGCTGGAATTCACCAAGTGTCCGGACACCTTATGTACCGTCTGGACACTTTCTTCACAAATCAAGACAAAGGTTTCACCAACTTGGACGACGCTTGAAGTGTCCGGACACCCTCTGGAAGTGTCCAGACACCTGCTATCTGGACACCCTCCTTAGGTGTCCGAACACTTACTTCACAAAACTCAACAGAAGCAAGCCAAAAGACCCCTAGTGATGTTCGAGTGTCCGGACACCTCAGGAGCCGTCCGGACACCTACCACAGATCTGTAATTTTCTGCACCAAAGCTTCAAGGGCATTTGGGGTAAATCATGTCTGTAACCAATGGGGAACGATTTTATAAGGGTAGTTAAGTATTTTCTATTGTAAAAGAGGGGAAAACCCTAGGATTTTGGGATTCTTTCTAATTCTTTCACTTTTGAACATCTAGCCTCCATAGTTTTTCTCTCTTTTTCTCACTCTAGGGTTTTGCTTGGTTATTGTGATTTCGTTTGTAAACATTGATTTTCAACTATAAAATTGATGTCTATATCCATTATGATGAGTGGCTAAGTTTCCTTTCTAGTTTCTAGTCCCGAACGGTGGGTGCAAGGTTTCGATTACTCAAGTTATACTCAAAGAATCGTAACTTCGATTTCTTTCTTTTAATTTCGTGATAGTTGTGTGATTGGATACATGAGAATGACATATTTGATTGTATTCTTGGATTGTCTAGTCTAGGGATTGCATCTAATATGTTCGATTGAGAATTGTTAAACCCATTGCATGATTTCCTTAATTAATCGAGTTTTTCATTGCATAGCTATTAATTATGTGTATTGATGATGGGGTTTTGGGTTAGTTTAGGAAAGTGCTTGGGAGAGTTATGGTTAATTGATCTTTCAGTGTGAAACTAGGGTGTTAGCCAAGCCGAGCCCCAAAGGGAACATTAATCCATAATATTAGATGTTTATCCTTTTACGTTCTTTGTAGATTAGGAGACCTGATGGCCTACATGTATGAATTGAAGTCTTATATCCCAATTCTCTTTGCATACGCATGATTGATAGTATCACACAATGCATTGTGTATGGTTGTGTGTGTTTGCAATGATACCTTGAGTATGAGAACCGAGTAGCCACCAGGACGGATTAGAGACTAGGTTTTTAATTAATTGTTTTAAATCCAATTCGTGCTTACTTTGATTACAAAATCGCTCATGCTACCGAGTTATTCGGCCCATTTCATTTATTCGCTTTTATTAGATATTCATTGCGTTTATTAGTGTTAGCTAGACATTTGCATATCATTCACCACCAAATTTGCATTGCTTCCTAGTGGATCGATACCGGACTCACCGGTTTATTACTTGCCGATACCCTACACTTGGGATAACTACACTCACTTTAGTGTCGGTCATATGTCCCATGCAATATGCATAGAGGCCATTACAAGTTTCATATAGCTATTTATGGAACTGTTCTATGCTTTCTTATTCTCATGCTTTTCATTTTTTGAATAATTGGAATATGTTTTCCTACTTATCGTGTACTCTATTAGAGATTTTCAACTTCACATATATTGCAAAGGGAAGTGATACACAACACGAGTCTCCTCCTATCTTTGCACACAACTTATCAATGTGTCAAAAACAAACCATACCGACACCCACACTGTGGTGCTGTTTGGGAGTGTTGTCAACTGCTGTGAAGTGTTGTGCGGTGCTGTGAGTTATAAAACTGTGGTGCTGTGAGGTGAGTTGGAACGCAAAAGTTGTTTGACGCATCACTTTTAAAACTGTGGTGCGGTGTTGTGAGGTGCATTTGGCGTATCTAAATTACGGTTATATTAAATGATTAATAATATTAATATAAAATCACTTAACGTTGTACATTAATCTAAAATAAAATAATTGACCTAATTTGATTACGTGAGACAATTCAACATATATTTTAAGCGTTTGGGAGTGCTGTGAGGTGAGGTGAGGTGAGGTGAGGTGCTGTGAGGTAAAAGGCTGTTGTGCTGTGAGGTGAGTTCTGTTGTAAAAGCGTTCGGCGTGTCACAAAAAAACTGTGGTGCGGTGAGGTGAGGTGAGGTGAGGTGCAATTGAACGCAGTGCAAACGCACTGCCAAACATATACTATATGAGTCCAACATTCGTACTTCACAACAACATACTCAAATTCATCATTAAATAAATAGGTAAAAACACACAATCTACACCACGAAAATTTTGTTGTTCCCCCTTATAAGCTTAACATAAAATCACTCAAAAACTTATCACAGTAGTATTATTATTCCCTTAGCGTTTAAAATACGGCTAAAAGTTTAATTATTTGAATCATCAATGCCTACCAACACACCCCTACACACCAGGAGTCTTTAAGAAATACAGATATTTTTCACTCAGCGTGCTATGGCGTGGAATTCAACTATTATTAGCTACTGAAAGAAAGCCATATAAACGAAGTTATTTTTTGTATATTGTTTTTAGGCTATTCCCTAGAAGCATGTGTTCATTCACTTCATTTCCTGCTCAAAATGAACTCACATTCACAAATGTTCAATAAGTTCACTGGTAAGCCAATTTCTCCTTCTAAACAAATGATAAATTTAATGAATGTGATTCTATTTAGCTGTGAATGTAAAATCACTAAAGATAGCAAATAAATTCCTCGTACCTGCGCCACTTCCCACAGATAACTTCATTGCCTTCTTCTGCAACACCACATATAACCTCTCTACATTGAAGCCAGTTACCTATAGGGTCTTTCTTCAAACATTTTTCAGTATTCAACTCCTATGTCAAACAAAAGGAAATAGAGTGTCACTTCTCCCATTATCTCCTGCATCTATACTGCCAACTAGAATTAATAGTGAAAAAGAACACATAAACTGAGGCCTTACATGTGAACTAGTACAACTTGATGCTCCTGGCAGCAGTAGTTCATCAAATGCGTCAATTTCACTGCATCAAAATCAAGAAATAAGTTGGCAAAAAATAGATATGGAAGTACAGATCTATAATTCAGATGGTAATTAGTATCGATCTTTCATGGATATTAATCTCAATAAACAAACAAACTTTTATCACAATCACCTTCAAGTAATCACAATTAGGGGGCCCAAAAAGAAATCTTTATGGCAATTTAAATATTATCATTACTCAGAATGCTAACTAGAGATTCAATCAAAATAGTGAATCTATAATTAATACATGTAACTAATTCAAAAGAACAAATGTGACAAAGAAAGAAAGAACATACCTATTCCTTGGACCCAACCATTCAGGAACTTCTACTTGAAAACCTTTGCCAACTCGAACACTAGTTCTATATGGGTCTGTTTCTATCAACATTAATGCAATAGGATTTGATTCATCTTCATTCCATGCATTCTTACTTCTGTCCCCTCCATGGATGATATTTGAAAATTTCCTGGAAGTTTTCTTCCTCATGCACTTGTCATTCAAACACAATTGGCAAAACCATTCATCATCTTCTGGAATGTTTTTTATAGGGGGATTACAGCAAGAAAGATGATAGGCCTCTTCACAAGTATCACAAATTAGAAGCTTCAGGGTAGTTCCTGAATTACCACACATTTTGCATGACCGAGAACAGCTGCTATCACTACTACCTCCAAAACCATCATCAGAAGCATGAGTCATAGTAGATTTAACAGCTCTGAGAAAGCCCTGGCTTCTAAGTACAGCGATGCATAAATCTCTAGCTGACATACCTTCTCCCAAGACCTCGGTGAACGTCACACTCGAGGAGGAGCACTCTCCCCTGTCATCTGCTTCAGTTTTCATGGAAGCTTTGACAAGTTCCATAGCAGACTTTGATGACGAGCAGCTATCATTTACACTATCAACAACTACAATCTTGTGTAAGACACTTTTTGCTGCTTCATTAGAACCACGTTCTTCTATAAATGAAGATCCATTTATAGTTTCCGACTTTAAAACGTTAGGCTCAACATTGAATACAGGAGGAGGCCTGACAGTAACTCCAACGGCTAGAGTTTGAAGCTCATTAAGAGAATCTACAGGTTGTTCCTCCACTGCCACTGAAGGAGCACTGAAATTCACAACAGAACGACAATCAACAGCTCTCTTTGCTTTTACAGAAGTCTGTATTGGGAAATCGAATGAAGAATTCCCTTGTTGCTTTCTTCTTACGTATACAAACTTAGGTGCAGGACTTTCGGACATTGGACTGACAGTAGATAACTGAGAAAGTTCAGAAAAGTTTAAGGGGCATATATCATTAGCATTGTCTTTTTTCTTTGTGACTGAAGTAGCTTCATTGAGTCTATCATTGGGTTCTTCACATTTTGGAATCATCTGCCAAGTTTCAGCACCAGGCATCCTATTACACATAAGATCTTCTTTCCTGAGAATAGATACATGAAATAGAGCAGCTTCAATTGAACTGGGAAGAGAACTCTGTATCAACATTTCACCTGAACTATGCTAATATCGGAAATGTCCAGCTCTTTCGATGCCACCGATTAGCTCCTTTTTTATGATTCCCATATGAAATTCATGCTGACCATGAAAAATTACTACTCCAATTTACATCATAAATGGTCCTGATATCTGCGGAAGAAGAGGAGAAAAAACAAGTTAAAGAAATTCCACGACATTGGGCATCAAGTAAAAAATTCAGCACTCATTTTATCCACTCTTGCTCTGATAGGGAAAGAGAAGTTAGAGAGTAGCTAGGATAGAAGGAAAATATACTAAGGATATATGAAAGACGCAAGACACAGTATCATTATTCTTCTGGCTACAAGCAAATCTTGCATTTCATCTCTCCAAATGTGCCACATTGTTTTCAAATCAGCCACACAACTGTTCATGCAAGTTCAAAAGTCTCATTTTGACAATTCAAGCACTAGTTTTGGCCAAAGAGCATAGATTTATTGTACTTCAGTTACTTTGTTTATGTCCTTTTACACAGTTTGTGCAACAGATGCATATAGATAATCTCATTGCCATTAGGCATCACAGTAAGGTAATGTTGCGATTTCATGCAGTTACAGAGCTGCGAATAAAGAGAGGTTGAATGGGGATCTTAGTAGCAAAGACCTTGTACATTCAAAATACTAGTTCTCATGAGCAAATCCTTTAAAATCAATAGGTCAAGTCTCAATGTTCATTTTGCAATAGAACAATTCTCATTGTTCATTTTGTAATAGGTCAAGTCCCAATGTTCATTTTGGTAGAGAGAAAGCCTAGTAAAAACCACTAGCTCTTAAGCTAGCTACATTTGTTTTGTATGTATGAATAGAGGACACTAGTAGATTGTATGAGAGACAACTTCCGTTTCACTTCTTATTTATTCTACTTTAGATCGTCACATGTTTCAGGAGAGAACAAATAGATGTTACAAAGATGTAGGCAAAACTTCATCAAAGAGCTTCAAAAGAAGAAAATCAAAAGCTTCCCAAAACATCTAACTCTTATATCATCATCACCATCATTGGATTATTTATTTCAAACAGTTTGGGTCTGCTAAACGAATCAATATGCGAAATCAATTTGAATCCACTACATGGATTCTCTTTCACTATTCATTCCTAATCAGAGCTATACTCTCCATTGATCCCATAGAGCCCATATTATTCTTTTTTACTTCCATCCACACCTTTTTGGGACTCCCACTTCTCATTTTACCATCTATCTCCTACTTCAAAAATTCAAATTCAAAATTCTTGATCAATGGAGGATCACCACAGCTGTCTTATTGTACATTCCCATAGCTTTTTAAATAGTTTTCTCGAATCTTTACCTTCAATATGCACGACTCCTAACTTAGATCTAATAGGCTCATTTCTTCTCATATACTTCCTTGTGAGAAAATCCAACACAACATTCTCATTTATGCTGCATTCATTCTTTGGGCATACTGTCTCCTAACATCCAAATATTCTATACTGCATATGTAACTCTTATACACCAACTCAAAATCATGATAACAGTTAAGTAATCAATAATTTAGTAAAGAACGAAGAGAAATAAGACATTCAAAACTACAAACCATTTGTTTCATAATAATACCTCAGTTAAGAACTTTTATATATGCCCTAATTCTAATTTCGAACTAATTAAGCATTCTAGTTATCGACGATTTCAAAAGGTTACTGATGCAGGAGGAAATAATAAAAAAGATCAAACCAATGTTTAATCAACAATAGAACCCTGGAATGCACTAGATTTGAGAGAAAACTCTGTAGGGTTTTTCAATAAGTTTCTCAAAATCAAAAGTTAATGACCACGAGGGCTAGCTACAACCTAAATGGATGAAAAATGCAAAACATAAAATTACTACAATACCCCTGAAACATAAAACGGTCCGTTTAATGCCCTAGACGATGGAATTTCGCAAAACTAGTGTGGGGGTAAAGGCATAGCAACTAGTCCTGTTCAAAATGTCGATCCGAGTCACCCAGTCAAATTTCGTGCAATTCTGACAACGTGTCAATTTTCAATCCTACTAGGCAGTTTTATTGTAAATATAGCAAAACTAGTCCTAAATCAGTTACAATGTAGACTTCAAATGATAGAAAAAAATTTATCCATGAAACAAAGGAAATAAGGTTTTTCACTCTGGTGACAAACACTAAATACGGCAAAAAGTCAGATTCATAAAACCAAGTAAAGACTGAAAACTTGATGAACTAAAAACTTTATAAGCTCGAAAAAACACGTGGGTAGAAACAAGGAGTAACCATTTATAAGGAGAGGGATAGGATTATTCCCACTACTCCTTCCCACAATATCTTCTAAAACTAGCTTTGGAAGATTTTACAGGGATAAGATAACAATTATCACAAATAGTGGCATGAAACAACCATATTGTATTAGACTGTACAGAGAGATAATAAAGAAGTTCAAAAAATTATCCATAGCATGGAGAATGACAGAAACATAACCACAAACTACCTAGAAGTAGGATATTGATTAGCAATCTGCATGACAATAAGTAAATTAGCTATATTAGGCAGCTGTTTTGTCAGAAAATAAGGATCTTAAACAGCTAGCCCGGGTATGGTAAACAGTCAACACTAGATCAACCATCAGAAATATATAGTACCTTCCTGTATTCCAATGCCAATCCAAAGACAAGATTTTCATCTATGTATGTAAACTACAGTTATCAAAGAAACAGTTAGAAATTATAAAATGAAATTTAGTGAACAAATCCCCACCCCCTCACTCCCACCATGTGTGTTTTTGTGCGTACTTGTGTCTTAGAAAACCAATTTCTCACCTCGATGTGATAGTGTCCTAGAAAACCATTTTCTCACCTCAATCTTATCACAAACCTGAAGGGAAAGATGAGGGATATATAATGTAATATCTGGACCAAAACATTCAGCACACTTTTGGGATCTCAGAAAGGAAAATTGAGAATGAAAATCGGTGAGAGAACAAATAAAACGCAGATAAGCACTTAACTTTGGAAGTGAAGAAGCGACTTATCAGCATCTTTCACACTTAGTGTTCCATTCCCTAATCTTTAAGAGATGCAATCAAACCTTAATCATCAGCTTAAATTCTGGAAAGAATAAATGTTAGAATCCATCATAAAAATTTATTGAGGAAGAAACCTAATTTTGTAGCAACTTAGACATTTCCTTTTCTTACCTGATTCTTTCCGAACAAAATTCCTTTTTTTCCTTTCGAGAAGGTATGGAAGAATAAAATTAAGAAAGAAAGACAAAACTGGTTCAAGTAGTTAGGTGGGAATCAATTTTAGTCCCCATGGTTTCAAGACGTACAAAATTAGTCCTCTTGGTTCAAACATTCTATTTTAGTCCTTCCGTCCATTTTCTTGAAACCCTTATTATCAAGCCCTAAATCTAATCCAAGGCAAGAAAAGCTTGGCATGCATAATAAATCCCATGGATGAGGGTGCTACTTTTTTATTTTTCATAAGATCTCATTCAGTTTCAAAAATCTTCCCAGAGTATGATGAACGCTTGTGAGTAAGACTTCTTACTCCATCATATAGGATGAAAACTTCTATATCTCAATGAGACTTGGAACAAGTACATAGATCAGCAAAGGATAGGAAAGCTCAACAAAAAAGGAATTGGAGATTTTCAATTCCTGCTTCTCTTGTTTGCTAGTTCATCAAATTAAGAATAATAGCGTATTTAAAATTTGATAATAGGTGATTTTCAAAGACGGGGTTGATTATCTGAAGCGGGTTTATGACATGGATGAGTTGCTATAAGATTGTTGATGTGGCGCTTCCACAAATTAATTGAGGTTCTTACACAAACTAGACAGAAAGAATAAATGTCAAGAGCTCAAACCACAAGGACTAATTTGTACTTCTTGAAAGTTGAAACCAAAAGACCGAAAATTGATTTATACCATACTACGGGGAGCATTTTTGGCGTTAATCCTAAAATTATAAGGCATCAATGGGTGTCGCCCATGAGATTCTTATTTTATAGGTAAGCGTTTTGGGTGCGGGGAATTCAAACCCTCCCCATTGGGTACGGATTGTAAGGACCCTGCCACTCAACCAATTGCTGGTCCACTACATGAACGAGAGTCAATCAGACCCAAGAGCATTGTTATCTTGAAAGGCTTGACTAGAAATCCAAAAACACAAAGACACAACCACGAATTGGACAATGTTGATTTCTCCCTTTCAAAGCCCTCTTGTTTTCCCCTTCCAAGCTGTCCAATGAATGGCCAAAGGGACAGATGCTTTGCCACAACCCTAGTCTCTTACCCATATCATATATCTCCAAGTTTCAAAGGCTATATCTCTACAAATCTCAATTTCCCCTCTACTGCCCTCCATCCTTCCAAGATTTAGTTCTAAATGCTGCCTAGACTCAGGAAACCCATGAACATTCCTTAATAATACTAAAAACCTAAAATTTTTAATTTCCTTCTCTTGCAGGTGGCCTTAACTGAATGTTCTATGGTGCTAATCCTTGTTTTTTGGTACAAAATGCAATATCAAGGATGCTAGGACCCAATCAGATTCAATTTGCACAGAAACCAAAACCTTGAATACATGGAGATAAACTGTAAGTGAGAAATCAAAAAACATTGCTTATCAAAGCTCAATAACGTAAACTAGTTCACATAAAAGAAAACACATATTGAAAACGCATAGTAATTGATAAAAGGAAGGAAAAGAAAAGTACCTGAACAAAGAACCCTAAAAGATTTAAAATAACTCTTCAAGTACCCAAAGCAGATTCGTTTACTTGTCTGTATTCAAAAAAGGTAACTCCTTAGAAACTATATGATAACGGGCTTGCATTGATACCTCCTCAAATCCCCCAAACAACTAAAACTCTAAAAACCCTCTCTGTCTCTGCTTTTTGTTTCTCTCCCCCTCCCTGTCTCTCTGTTTTTCTCTCCCCTCTATTTCTTTCCTAAACTCATTTTCTTTTGGGCTCTAACATTTGTATGTACTTCATGAGTCGCTTGATAGGTTCAAATAGTAAAATAATTTTAATCCATTTATAGATAGAAAAACGCACAATTACAACTCTTTTAAAAAAAATTACGGATAAATTTTACTTTTCACCATTGACATATAACTCCTCTCACAACTCAACATGTTTAATGTTTCTCATCTAGTCAAAATGTTACTCCATCAGTGCGTTGATTGACCAAGACTCATAAAATAACTAAATATTCTCTATAACATAAATGTTTTGCCACATTCTTTGCTTTTGTCGTGGTCCGCTGGAATGCATTAAAAACCATGAAGATGCAATCTGAGGAGGAAAAACATTCATAGTGAAAATTATTAACTCCCGTGGAATTATGATACTATTACTGTTATTTGGTAATTGTAGTACATCTGAATCAAACGTTAGACTATACGTACTTCTTTCCAAGGACATACAGGCCTCCTCAACTACAGTAAACTTTGTCGAGTGCGCAGATAAATATATTCATATTTAAGGCATAATACATCAAATTTCTCCACAAATGACAATTACAGGAACTAACAAATGGCCCTGAAAATTTTCCAGTATTTTCCTAGGTTGTTGCCTGTACGTAGGCGCCAAGATTTCGTCAAAGTCTGATGCTTTCGCTAGCTCTAATACCATTGATTTTCCCTGAATCATCCTTCACATTTGGCAAATCCTGAGCCACATCTCAAGATCCTGAATCATGGGGAAAAAAAGGGGAAAGGACATATGATCTTGTTTCGGAGATAATAATTAGTGAAAGAAGGAAATGTACTGTCAAAACTGCTGGCAATTGATAGAAAAATAATTAAATTGGGAACTACTTACCAAATACCAACACATCTAATGTGGTTCTTGGCTAACCAAAGGCCGGAAAGGCCGGTGAGGCTTTGGAGCTGAAACACAACATCCATTGGAAATTGGCATCAGAAACAACAGCATTTTAATTCCCTTTTGGCTAAACATATTATAGTAAAACATCTAATTTCAAATTTAATTTAATCCAACTATGGGAGTCTTGCGCACGAGAGTTGCTTACGTTTATCTAATTTCAAATTTAAGCAAAATATGGGCAGAATTGGAAAACATTAAAGGAAAATGCATGGAAAGAACCTATAATGTCATTGTGAACCAGACAAGTAACTAAAAAAACATATCCTGGAGAGGAGGAAAAATATTTTCTTGCAACAGAAGTCCATACGTTCAAATTCAGCGAAAGTTGGTAGCTTTACAACACATTATTTTAAAGAAGAAACCTGAAATAAATTGAAGCAAGCTCATAAGTGTTTAAGAAGCTGATGACTGACATCCTATTGCTGGACTTTTTAAAATAATTACTTTTTTAAAATATTAGCACTACCTTCCCCTTACATATAATTTTAAGCTCTCTTGTTCTGGTTGAAAGTGAAGGCTAAGGAGAGTGATTTCAGAGTTCGAAAAAACTAGTCAAGTCGGTGAGTCCCTTTTTTTGGAGAATCCTTCAGTGTATTATCAAGTAGTCAATCAAACAATCCCTTCTTTTCACCCTTCCCTCACGGTAATACTTCGCTATAGGTCACCAAGGAGTATTTTGCCAAAGTGGACGATTGACTCATTCCATACTAGAAATAATCGCGGGAAATCTTTCATTCTTTTGATAAGCTATTTCTTTGGAAAGCTCCTACTAAGATGGGAAATTCTCCGATAAAGCTGCTAGTACCAGGTGAACTCATATTGGCCAAAGTAGAAGAGAAGAAAAAGTTTCTTATGTACCAAACCATAAATATTTCAGTGGGTCATAAGAGTAAGCACAAAATAAATCCAAGACACCAAGAAAAGGGCTGTGTTGATAAGACGAATTTGGATGAGTCCATTGCAAAACAGAAAAGGAACACTGGAAATAAAAACCAAAATCTTGATGATTTTTTTGTTCCTGAAAATACTTTTTTATCTCAACGTCGTAGAGAATTCACAAGTCTACGAAGAAAAGTACAAAAATCTTTGCTACAATGCTATCACAAAGGACATAATGCATCACAATTTAGTTATATTACCATTAGGGTTCCCTACTTCCCTTGTTCGTAGAAACTTCGTAAAAGAGAAACAGCTTCTGATGCCATTACTCTTCCAGTACATTTAAAACCCTTCCGTTGCGGGAAATCACCACTACAAACGACAAGAAAAAGTTAGGTACAGAAAACCAGAAGACTGATGCAGTGGATTGCTAAATAGGAGATAAATCTCTGAAGGAGCAATTCGGCATTCTTATATATTAAACAACTTGTACTATAAATGGATACTTGACCCATCATGTAACCACAGTAATGACTGCAGCTCGGAAAAGGTCCAGCACAAATTTCTAAAAAAGAGATTAGTTGAAAGCCTATTCGCTAACATCCTCATCTGGAAGAGTTTGTTCTGTGGCAAAGATCCTCTTCTGTGAAAAAGGCTTGCGCTCCACAAATCAGGGGTTGGATCGTCAAATGCTTTGCAATGAATTTTCTTCTGGTCTATATAATGCATAAATAAGGGACAAAGCAAGTACCAAATACATAGCAAATATCTATTATACATGGACTCGGGTACGGGTGCCTGGTATGGGTACATATCTGTGTATCAGGTTCTTCAAACTGAGAATTAAAAGGTACACAGGCATCGTCCAAAAAGTCGGATACTGGTACCGGGACACTGTCCAAAAATTGAGTAGGATACGTCATCTTAATATGAGCCTAGGATTATATACCACAACAAAGGTGCAAGGAAAAAAGACAATCAACACTCAAAAATATGTCCGAGCAGTTGAGGAAAACCAAAGACAAAGTAATTATTGACAAGAAAATAACAAAATGATAGAAACTTCCATTCCACAGAACTAAAGAGTTCATAAGACAAGAAAACAACCCAGATTTTTAATTTAAATTACTATCGAATTTGCACCCAAGCTTCCTTCAGCATCATCATTTTCATTTTTTCCAATATTGGATCATTAAGAGAAAAATCTGCAGTTGCTAATTCCTCTAAATTCATGCTCATCCAAGATGATCTTCACCTATAAAAATATTAACATTAACAGTCCAAAAATTGTTTTGATTAGGTATATAGATGACTAACTAAAAAATTTGAAAGAAATTATATGAGTGGAAAGAAAACATCCTTAAGTCCCAATACTTACTACTTAGTCGGTCCTTCTTTATATTCATTGTTCTTTCTTAACAAAAAATGCATGTTGCAATGCACAAACACTAGATCCTCAGTCCGACTTGTTGTCAATCTATTTCTTTTAATACTTTGAACCATAGAGTAGGTGCTTTAGTTTCTCTCGCAACACGATGAAGAAGTTGGTTGGCAAAGAAATTTGAAAGCCAAGACTCGTAGCATAGGGGTTGATGCACCATGTTCCATGATTAGCCCACAAAAACATAGGATGCTCGAGCATTCTTGCATCAATAACATAAGGTTCACTAAGCTAACATGTTCCATTAGAAAAAGCTCTATATTCACGAAAAACATCATGTAGTTCATCAGAATTTCCAAAAAAATATCACCAAATGTAGATCAAGAAGTCTCATTGAATAGGAATAAATGCTTCAAATGTTTTTTTGGAAATTCTGATGAACTAAATGATATTTTTCGTGAATATGGAGCTTTTTCTAATGAAACGGGTTACTTTAGTGAGCCTGATGTTATTGATGCAAGAATGCCTGAGAATCCTATGTCTTGGTGGGCTAATCATGGTGCATCCACACCTAAGCTACAAGCCTTGGCTTTCAAATTGCTTTGGCAACCAGCTTCTTCATCTCGTTGTGAGAGAAACTGGAGCACCTACTCTATGACTCAAAGTATTAAAAGAAATAGATTGACAACAAATCAGGCTGAGGATCTAGTGTTTGTGCATTACAACAAGCGTCTCTTGTCAAGGAAGAACAATGAATATAAAGAAGGATCAACTAAGTACTGGAACTTAAGCATGTTTTCTTTCCACTATCATATAATTTCTTTCAATTTTTTCAGTTAGTTATCTATACCTAATCAAAGTTGATTTTTTTTTTTATAGGTGGGGATCATCTTGACTTGGATGAGCATGAATTGGAGGAACTAGCAACTATTTTTTCTAATGGACCAATATTGGAAAAAATGACAATTCATGAAAATGATAATCTAAAGGAAGCTTGGGTGCAAATTAGATAGTACTTTAAATTAAAAATCACGGTTGTTTTCTTGTCTTATGAACCCTTTAGTTCCATGGAATAAAAACTTCTATCATTTTGTTATTTTCTTGTCATTATTTACTATGCATTTGGCTTTCCTCAACTGCTCGAACAGATTTTTGAGTGTTAATTGTCTTTTTTCCTCGCACTTTCGTCGTGGTATATAATCCTAGGGTAATATTAAGATGATGTATCCCCATACCCGTACCCAATTTTTGGACGGTGTCCCAGTACCAGTATCTAACTTTTTGGGCGATGTCTACGTACCCATGAATTTTCAGTTTGAAGAACCTGACACACGGTTATGTACCCATACCCAACACCCATACCAGAGTCCAAGTATCATAGCCACATATCAACAATAAGACTCTTCTGTTTAAACTATAGTTTACAAGTCATTATGTAAATCAGTGAACAACAAGGACAACAATATATATATGTGTGTGTGTGTGTGTTTTTCTCATATGTGAACCATATTTGTGAACCATGTTTGTGAACTTCATCCACAACCGTTGGATCTGATCAACGGCTGCAGATGAAGTCCCACTTTTTAACCCGACTCTCTCACGGTTTCTCCTCTGCAACCTCTTTCCTTCGAGTTTCAACATCTCTCTCCTATTTTCTCCTTCGATTCTTAGACCATAGACAATCTCCCACAGCTTCTTCTTCGATTCTTAGACCCATATTGGGTTCTCCTGTCCTTCCTTCTTTTTCGATTATAAAACCCAATTACCCCTCTCCAAATTGCTATAGAAGCTGGTCAGTTCGCGAGGAAGAAACCTTCCTTCTTCTTCAATGCATAAAGCCTCAAATCGACACAACCCACAAAGACCAACCAAGCTATTTCATGTGACAAACTGGGGTGAATTGGCTTCGCCTGCAACACTTAAATTGTTCCAAATCAAAGACTATTTTCAGTCATTCAACAATTGCCATCAAACTTCTCAAAATAAACAATACAAAACTGTGGAGTGGAGTGTAAATTACAGATTAATTTTGATTTAAACCCTAGAAATTCTACCAGATCAACATTTCATAAACCCAATCATTGGTTTCATCTGGTTCACAATGCCTTCGCACCGTGAGAGATTGTCGCACCCGATAACGGAGATTCACGTTGAACGGAGAGAGAGAAGTGAGAGATCGTCGAACCATCACCTTGGTTCACGAAGTTCGCTAGGTCATCACTGAAGGACCCCCGCCTAGGTTCACGAAGTTTGCAGGGTCGTCGCCGTTGGAGCACCACCTAGATTCACGAAGTTCGCTGGGTCCTCGTGGAGGGAGGAAATATGGGGAGAGGAAATTTGGAGAGAGGAAGTGGACTAACCCGTGCGGTTTCTATCGGGTTAAAAGTTGGACTTCATTTGCAGTCATTGAACTGATCCAACGACTGCAGATGAAGTTCACAAACATGGTTCACATAGGAGAAAAGTTCTATATATATATATATATGTATGTATGTATGTATGCATGCATGTATGTATATATAAGCTAAGGATCAAGAAGACATAGTTAAACAATATATACACATGAAAAGATTACAACATATGTCGTTCTCTATCCCCATACTAAGTAGCACGGACTATATTCATGCAACATACCCCACAATTTTAAGGCAAGATAAAATTATGCACTAATATATATGATTCGACTACTAGACATAAGCAAGCTGAAGATCCAAATGAAATATAGAAGACAAAATTAGGAAAATGCCAAGGACAATCAAGAGTACTAGACGCTCATCCAATAGCCGTCTGTCACAAGCAAGACTCACTCATACCAGAGAATGAGGGATGAGCCTTGCTCATAACATGAGCGAATGAACAATGAAGTATTTGGTTGAACACATGCTAGCATAACTCAAAATTGTATCAACACACATGAAATCTGCCTTACAGTTTAGTCAGTAGTCTTATTTTATGTGTGGGATGAATAATCTCTAGGTTTTTTTAAGCATCCAAACATTAGCATGGTTGTTACCTCTACTTGAATTGGTACTTCTTTCTGTGCACTCCATCTTCAAAAAATTTATTATTTGATTTTCCTATATCAAATTCTACATATCATGAAAAGAACGGAATAGCAACACATATAAATGTGAATACATATTATAAAATAATAATGTTAGATACACACAGTTTAAGAGTACTACTAAGCAAATAGTAATGGAAAATAATTAGTAAAAACTTGGATTTGATGTCTCACTCAGAAACAAACCTATGTGGCTCAAAGCTACTCAGGTGCAACGAAAAAATAGATCCGCAGCCTCCAAATTTATCATTTGCACAGCCATAATAAACTTCCTTTATACCTGAAAGCAAGGTGATAATCACCAAGTCATTAGGGGGACTGATGAATGAAGTTAAAAAGAGACAGCCAAAAAACAGAAAAGATGGGGGAAAAAAAAAAGAAAAAGAAAGAAAGACTGATACAAAAATTATGAATGGTCGCCGTAGTAGCACAGCTAGTTAATAGCCTTTAGAGTATTATAACTAATACAACCATACCAAGAATAGACAAAGCTGCAGCACACATTATACACGGTTCACAAGTAACATAAAGGTTGCATTTTGAAAATTTTTCAGAAACCTCCAACTCTGAAAGTCTATCTTTTTGCCATTGTTCAAGGAGAATATCAATAGCTTCCATTTCAGCATGTCTCGTAGCCTAAAATGAGAAATTAACAAGTAGGAATTTAGACAGTTATAGGGAGGAAATAGATTTTTTTAAAGATAATTTCTTGTTTGCATAAAAATAGATGTCTCAAAACCATACCGCATCAGATAAATGCTATCTATACATGCATTAAGCTGAGTAGGATAAGTAAACAAAGTGTAGTTTTACTTCTGATTCAAATGATTGAAAAAAAAAAAAAAAAACAATTCCTTGTTTTTTTCTATTTTCTTGAAGATAACGAATAAAATATCATTCAAAAACAGAAAGGGTGTGACACCCATGTACAAAAATTATGGAGAGATTGATGAGGATGAAGCCAATTGGACTAAAGCAGGGTGGATGAAATGGAAGAGTGCATCAGGGGTCGTGGTTGACCAAAGTATATCCTTGAAGAGCATTGTGTTGAATGTGTGGCAATGCAAAGATAGCATATGAAATGAAACTATAATCTAGTGTAGGGGAGCATTAACCAAAAAAAAAATGCGAGAGAAATATTTCAAATGGTTTGGGCATAGACAACATAGAGAATATTGGTGCAACAATGAGCTGAATTGAATGAATTCATGTAAGAAATGGCAAAAAAAGTAGAGGGGGGCCAAAAAAGACATGGATGGAAATAACAATAAAGGATATAGACTCACTAGAATTAGTTGAGCTTATAGCTCTAAATAGGAAGAAAGGAGAAAAAATCCACGTAGTGGATTCCAACTGATTTTTTCTCATGTATTCACATAGCTGACTCCTAACCGTTAGGGAAAAAAAGGGATTTGATGAGCATTAACCGAAAACCCTCAATATGAATTTCTACCATTTTTGAGGGGAAAAAAACCTGCAAAAGTTCCAATTTCTTGCAATCGACGCATTGTCCACAAGCAGCATGAATGTACATTACACTGCTAATTGTAAGTGTCAGACAGTTTGCATTACTTCTTGACAAAGTATCCACCAAGCCCCACCATATAATGATCTCCAGGGTCATAGGCCCACGTATCCAGGAATGGAGAATATATATTTCCTCTGCCAGAGATTATCAACACTACTTTCTTAAGGGCTCCTGCAAAAAGAACCCAAAATTAATTTACAATCTTTATTAGTTGTGGGAGATATAAAGACTCTGACCCTTTCAGGAGAAAACATTCAATAATTAAATCCATTGATTTCTAAGACAATGATAAAGATTCCTTCATTGCAACACTAACACATAATACTGATAGTTTAATCATTTTCAGTCCAGTTGATCCCAATGTCCGTAATATGGATGATCTAGAAAGAAAGGAATAACAAAAAATTTTGAGTCCAAGAAGCCCTCAAGGGATGCTTTCATAGATAACTAGTTTAAGCTGTTTCAGTCTTTGTTTTTCTCTTATTTCCATTAATGTTCTTGATGATATAAATTTGACCTCTTTGTAATCATTTGGTTGCAACCACTTTGTGGCTTCATAATTTCTTTTCCATTCAGAAAATAATCTTCAATTCATTCTACATCAATTACAGGAATTGGAGAATCTTTTCAAGAATCAAGTCCACCAATATTTCAGACCTTAATAAATATTCCTTTACTGCAAAACTGGCATGTGACACTGGCAGTTAGAATAATTTTATTTTTAAAGTAATTGTGCACCCGAAGCAGATTCACATAGAGCTTTTCTCTAAACTGAAAAGTCGAGTAGTTGACTATCTTAACCTCTTTGCATCCCAGAGCCAATCTCCCTTGGATTACCCAATTACTAACCTAAGAAACAAAGTAACATAAAAGAAGCATCTAGAAACCTTCCATTCAAACATTTGGGGAAGCGAAGAAAATCTGACAAACATAAAGAAATGCTGGATGGGATGTGCGGGCATCTAGTGCTTTAATTTCTTGATGAGGAAATCCAAAAAAGTTAGGCATAAAGAACATCTACGAAGAAACAATTTAAAATAAAAAATAAACAAAAGAATAATAATATGTTCTATCGACATGCATATAACAACAAAACTAAACAAACAATAAAGAAAATTGAAGCAATTTAAGAAAATGCTCATGAAATTACATTTCGTGTCTCAGTAGTTCGATTTCTTCCTGCTGCAATGACCTTTCCTTCCTCCACAATCACACAGCTGGAGAGCCAAGAATATGGTCCGAATCAGGAAAAATGCACATAAGTACATAACTAACTATAAAATTTGTATGGTCCAAATCAGGAAAAATTCACATAAGTACATAACTAACTATAAAATTATCGCTATGCAGATAGCAACCGATCAAGTTGACAATAATACCACAACGTTTTAAAGTGGACTTTCAAGTTATAGAATACTCAAAGGATTGAAGTCTTCAAATTCAAGTTCACGTAGGCTAAATTTGTAAATACTCACTAGGCTGTGGAAAAATATTAAAACAAATGTCAATATTAGCTCCAAATTCCTTTGATTGACACTCTAGTACATCCATTGAACAATCGGAGTTGACCTTTTTGCCATTCAATGAGAATCCACCAGATGAATTATTTTTGCCATTCATTCCCATCTAAGGCCATACACTCAACAACTCCTATTAAATTCATATATTTTCTAATTACCTCGAGGCATGTGTTTTTAGGTCTTGCTCTTCACTTTTTCCAACATGAATTCTCTCAATTCTTCTCACCGCGCTACTATATCTACATTGTACACATGCACATACCATATTAAACGATTTTCTCACATCTTATCTTATAACCATCTCATGTGTCAAGCAGTAAAATAATATTTCCATAAGGGAATGATAGAAAAGAAGAAACTATTTAATTCTACATTTGATTAATGCCTCCGTAAGCTCATCAAATGGCATGAAAGGGCATAACAGAATAATCATTTGGATCAAAGACATACCCAACAGGAACTTCAAGAAACTGCAGGGCATTCTTTGCCTGCCATATGAGCAAGTCATTAGGAATGAACGAAAAGTCAAGTATATTTAAAAGGGCAAGAAAAAATAACTAAAACATTCTTCTTGGTACTGTCAAACATAACTTTTAGAATGTTGATATCAGGCAAGCATCCTAGAAAGACTAAGGAAAATCTACAATTGTAATCAAGTTATTTTTGGCCATTAACTAAGCAAAAACTCCTATGATGCCATTAACTAAAGTTTTAGCAATTTTGATCCATATTTTGGTTCTGGATTACAATAAATTCACTACTGAGCTTTCCCCTTTCAGGGACAGGGGCATGCTTCCTCTAAAGCTCTTACCTCTTGGTATAATCAATCAATCTGAATTCCTCCATCCCAATCATAATAAGTCCACAATTGCAGTCGTGTACGAGAGAATTGATAGAAAAGATAACTATTAGGGGTAGTCTTGCATGCTTATCTTCTTAATTAATATGAGTGATGCATTACCTGCTCTAAGGCAAGCTCCATATATGCAAGAGTTCAGGAGAGTGATTTTCCAAAGAAGATGGCATCTACATAAAAAATAATTTCTCAGTAGGATCAGCTGCACCAATAGTCAAATCAATAACAATCTTTCAAGCCCACAACTGCAACTCATGCCAAGAAATATACTATGCCTGCAATGAAACAAAATGATTGCTATCGCTATAGACGAACTTGTCAAACCGGCACACACCGCTACTTTGATGTAATTCCTCACATGAACTGAAGAATGAGTACTATAAATTACGAACAATTCAAATTAACAGAAAAGAAAAATCAAATCAATCAAATCTCAGGAAAAAAAACCCTGGTAGTAACCAACTCACCAGATTCATTGTAAGAGCTGCTTCTATGGCTATAGGAAGATATAGAAGACGACCAGTCTTGGAACCAATTAAGGTAGGAAAGACTGACGTGGAAAATATGCCAGATGTCCACTAATTTAACAAAAGAAAAAGGGAAAAAAGAATTCGCTCTGCGCGGTTACCGTACTTCCAGCAGCTCTCTCTCTCTACTCTCTCGAATGACAAGATTTCTCTCTCGGGCTCGAACTCTACTCCGCCACTGTACTTCCCGCAGCTCCTCCTTCAATTTTCCACCGTTGATGCCGCTTTCAGTCTACAATTGCCAGATTCGCCACACTTCTTCAGAGGCCCAGCTGATTGAGACCGAGGTTGATTCCCTGACAAGAGTTGGATTTCACAGGTCTTCTTCTCCGATAAGCTTCCGCACTTCTTCAGAGGCCCAGCTGATTGAGACCGAGGTTGCTTCCTTGACAAGAGTTGGATTTCCCGCGTTGACCTAATTGACGAATTGGGGTCTATACGTACATACCAAATAGGATCCATAGGCCACTTTCGGTTTTCCATTCGATGTCGGAATCAATTCGATTATGATAATTTAATTGTCCGAATCAATTCGATTATGATATTTTAAAATTCATAATCAAATCATATATTTCGGATAACCAAATCAAAATAACCATATTTTTCGAATCGGATCGATTTTCGATTTTTGAAGAAATGGGAAAAATATGAATAAATCTCAAATAAAGTGAGAAAATAACTTATGATCGACTCCAACTCCATCTAACAAAATTTAACAAAAATTCATGATAATGATAATAAATGTATTATCTAATCACAATTAAAGAAAAATAAATTTACAATACCGAGAGAAATAACTAATCAATCTTAATTTATAATTTGTGTAATGATTAGGTTGATTGGTATCTAAATTTATAATTTGTTATGAAGTCATAATCAGAGTTTTATAAATACTATTTTGTCTTCCATACTCTCATATTTTAATATGTAACTTATATATATATATATATATATATATATATATATATATTCTAATTTAATATATATTTATATAATATATATTAATATTATTCGGTTTTTTAGGTTATAACCATAACCATAACCATAACCGAAAAAACCATAAACGCAAAAATATCCAAACATTTACTAAAATCATAACCATATCCGAAACCATAACCAAAAAATCATATTCGAAAATCGAATAACCACGGTTATGGATCGGTTTCTCTGTTGCGGATCAGTTGTGGACACCCCTATGTGTACACACAGACATAGCAAATTCAAAATAATAAAAAATTGAGAAACAAAATGAGCGGGTTAGGAACAAAACTCAATGCAAAAAGGAATCCAGAGAAATCAAAAGAGTTTGGTGTCCAATTTGCTGCCCAACAAAAATGTTGGTCCGGTTCCACCTCTATTACATAAAAAGCAAGCTAATCACGTCTCCCAATACAACCACATCAGCAAAACACATCTCCCAATATAACCACATCAACAAAACACAAATTTTTATACATCATCTCTTCTCACCCAACATGGAGACCAACAACATTCCATGCCTCCATATTGTCCCCAACAAAACTACACCAAAACACACAATCCCAATACAACCACATCAACAAAACACGTCTCTTAATGCAGCCAAAACACATTTTCCAATACAACCATATCAACAAAAGACAACATCTTTGTTGGCCCAATAACAATTTACCATTGCAAGTGCCCTTATTCTATATACATCCTATGGGCCAGTTTGGTAAAGCTTTTTCAATGTAGCAGATATGCCAACAGAAATGGTAATAGCATAAATGCTGAAAAATTTTAGTAGCAGATATGTTGCTTGAATGTTGTGTAGTGTTTGGTTGAACTTTTACCAGTAACATTTTTTCTGTGTGGCACATGGTGATAAATTACGTGCGGTGGTATTATGCATATTAGTTGTAATAGATAAATATAGTTGTATCCAAACATACAAATTAATTTATAAAATTAATATAATGAATTAAAATAAATTAAAGATACTAATAAATTATAAATTAATTTTTTAATTACAGTTAATTTATTTATTAAATGAGAAGTATTTTAATAAAACTATTCCTTTATATGAGGGATAAAATTGGAATAACTGCTCATTAATAAGAATAAAAAAGAGAATGAAAGTCAAATGTTATACAAATGCTTGTTAGGAGTAGCATTGGCAAAGTAGTATAAAATGCTCTAGGAAAAGCTCTCGGATTATGTGTCCACAAATTGTTGTTTGGCAAACAACCAGCATTTATATTACTAAATGCTGGTTAAAAATGGATATCAAACTTACCCTTTATTTTACTTTCCACACCCTCTCTGACACATCTTACTATCTTTTAATCCTGACACCTATATTATTTTATTCATTTAGTGTCTTGATATTTGATATAAGGAAGTTCACGTGAATCATTGGAAATAATGTCTGGGAATATAATCAAAGATTTTCTTTTTAACTTTTAAGTGCTTTGTCAGCTCTGAAATTTTTTTACAAAGATTATAATTATAGCTAGGTTCGGTGATATAACATAAAGTGTAAATGAATATATTCTTGTACAATAAATGATACAGCGTATTGCTTATAAAAACTAGTTATATGTAAAGAACCATTCATACAATCATCAGGACTTCTTTTTCATTTCTTTGATTCTTCTTTCATGGATGATAATAGATAGTGCAAGAGAATGGGTTAAATGTTTGGGACTCTCAACAGGTCAATATGAGGTAATTTTTTATATTTTAATAGTTGTATTTTTTAAGATAATATTATGCCTTATATACTAAAAATTATATTATTTTTTAGGATGAGATATCAAAAGAGGAAGCCATTATTCAGACAAATGAAGAAGTTGATTGTACTGAAAAAATTAAATACATTTTATATGTGATGTTTATAAAAAAAATTTAAATACTAACATATGTGTAATATGATAGATATTTAAATCTCGTGATGAATTGATTATTGGACAAGAGAAACAGGAAGAAATCTCGGCTTTGTTATTGTGATCAAACATTTAGAAATAGGTCAAAACGGAAAGCCACACAAATTACAGATGCAATGTGAATGAAGTGGTTCTTATAGATTTTTGAAGACGTCTTCGAAGATTACAAGTACTAAGAAATGTAATTGTCCTTTTATACTCAAAGGAGTAAAATTAAGCGACAGTGATGATTGGATGTTGAAAGTGGTATATGAGATGCATAATCATGCTGCTGTTACATATTTGGAATGTCATTCATTCCTTGGTAGATTATTTGTGGATGAAACTAACATTGTGCTAGACATGTCTAAAAATTTGGTAAAGCCGCGTAACATTTTGGCAATCACTCATGTTTAAGTTGAGCAATCATGATTATGTTTATTTTCATTGAAATGACACAATGACTGATTAGTTGCAAGACTTATTTTTTGCTCATCCATCATCTTTAGATTTGTTGCGTGTTTTTCCACATGTTTTGATCATGGATGCAACATATAAAACCAACAGGTTCCGAATGCCATTATTTGAAATTGTTGGTGTGACTTCTACAAATATGACCTTTTTTGTAGCCTTTGTTTTCTTACAATTAGAGAAAAATGAGAATTATACATGAGCATTAGGATGTCTTCGATCAACAATGATAGAGCATATGCTACCAAGAGTAATTCTCACTAACAGAGATTTGACATTTGACATTAATGAACACAGTAGAAGATGTATTCTCGGAATCAATGTCGTTATCGTGTGTAAATGACACATTGGAAAGAATATCTTAACAAATTGTTGGAAAAAATTTCAAGACAAAAAAAAGTGTGGAACACATTCAATAACAAGTGGTACACTTTGGTGGATTTTGAGTCGGAAGAGGAATATGCATATTGTTTATACACAATGGAGACACAATTTTGTCATTATCCTGAATCTCTTAAGTATATCAAAGATGTATGGTTATCGAAGTACAGAGATAAGTTTGTAGCTGCATGGACAGACAAGTGTACGCACTTTGAAAATCGAACTACTAATAGAGCTTAGAGTAAACATGCCCACTTGAAGCATCAAATGGGAACATCTCAAGGTAATTGTGAATCATTTTGGGAAGTTGTTCATATTTGCTTGCTAGCCAGTTAACATTTATTAAAGTGACACTAGAGAAGAGCATACAGTTTGTCCAACATAAATTCAACCCAACAGTCTTTGGAAAACTTGAAGGTTTTATATTTGTAACTACCTTGCATTTTATCTTTGTTGAGTTAGAGCGTTCAAAATTTGTTGGATCTGACATAAACATGTGCAAATGCAGACTTCGTTTAACCCATGGTTTGTCATGTGCACATGAGCTTTCTCTTTATGTATCAAATGGTCAACCAATTCCTCTGTCTTCCATTGATCCTTTTTAGAGGAAACTCAACTTTGAACCATGTTTGTCTTTACAAGATGTTGGTGATATCAGTTATGTAGTGGAGATATGTTTCCCTATGTGGTGGTTATGATCAAGCTTTGTTCATAGCATAAGCATTGGATTTCTTTGAAGATAACACACCTGCACCACTTAATAAGTGGATGTCCATGCATGATATGGGTCATCTTATTGCTTCGAGATACAATATCGTCCTCATCCTCCTCAGTAATGTTCAATGTTTGACGTTTTTGCCTCTACGTTCTTTTCCACCTCGCGATGCTGTAAATCATACAGTTACTATCGGATTTGTTAATGAGAATCACTTTGTTGAAGTATTAATGGATGAAGGTAGTCCAATGCCACCAATCATGCTCCAAGGTATCGATATAAATACGAGTGTGCAAATTATTGGATAATACCATTTCAATCACAACTTCATTGTTATATAGAATCAATGAATAGAAGTGATATGCCTCAAGAAGAGATTGTACGTTTAGACTCGGATTGAATAAAAAAATATGAACTTTTTTATTTTGATGTTAAATAAATTGTTATTTTAAAGTTTTATTTATATTACAAATCAAACCGTATACTAAATGTAATGTTAAAAATGAGAATAATAATAAAAAAATAATACTGTTTAAAATTTTAAAAAATAATTAAAAAAATTAAAAAAAGTCATGGCTGACAAAGTATTCAAAAGGTCAAAAGAAAAACTTGGATCACATGGGTGGTCTTGGATCAAATACTAAGACACTAAATGAATAAAATAATATAGGTGTAGGAAGTAAAAGATAGTAAAGTATGTCAGATAAGGTGTGGGAAGCAAAATATAGGGTGTATATAGAATTACTCAAATCAAAAGGAGAGAAATACTTCTCTCACTTTTATATTGTTTGGGGTCTTCCATATTGTTGGTTTGTTTGTTTGGGGTCTTTTATGTTGTGGGTTTATTTATCTTTGGTGCTTGTGTTGTTTTTGCCTTAGAGTTGGTTGGGGTACTCTCCCATTTCTCTGGAAGTTCAAAGTTGTATTTGAAGTGAATGATTACATCATTTTAATGCATAATTACATATTGATATTTTTAATTACATTATTCTAATGCGTAATTACATTGATAATTTTTAATTATAAAACAACAATGAATAATTGCATCATTCTAATGCGTAATTACATTATTGTGGTTTACTTACACATTTCACCATCTATTGCTTTAACGTAATAATTAAAAATTGTCTTCTCAAAATAATGTAACTATCTATTGAATCATCAAAAAGACTGAGTGCAGAACATACAAATATCAATGAATCCAATTTATTTCCTATTTTGATGCCTTTGGCAATATATATGTAATTACATTGTTTGCTCTCAGCCTCTTCAAATATGGTGCTTACCCCATCCTTTTTTGAGCTATTATCTTCAATCGTACTTAGATAAAAGGAGGAGAAAGGAGTAGGCAGCTTCCTCAGGCTTCAGTCTCCAAGAAACAGTGAACACCCTTAAATTGGTATTAGAGATAAATAGTCGTAAAATAGTCAAGAATTGATAAACTTAAAGAACAAACTCAATTATCAAATTAGAATAACTGGGGTTCCAATCACCTTGATATGATAAAAAGTGATTAACAGACAAATCCAACCAATCACGAAGCTGCAGGTAGTCTTTGGTAGCAATGTCAGCAAATAGACTCTTTGAAAATAACTATTTGATACATCACGAAATACACGATGACGAATTATGAAGCTGCAGAGAGTGTTAATAGAAGGTCATAATATGAAAATGTAACGCATGGATTCATGTATTCTATTATATTTGCAATGTATGTGTGTGTATATATATATATATATACACACACATAATACATATATATATATAATACATTTCCCTCAAAAAAATACATATATAAACATTATACAATCAAAAGTCGATCCTGAGCATTAGGGCCCGAGCCTCATTTTGAGAGTCAAGCCTGATCCGAAGCATGGGTGGTATTGGAGGAGGGGGCAACACATCTAAGATCATTTGGTTTAGCTCTTCAATCCTATCTCCCAATCGTTCATCACAGTGATATGCAATCTGTTAAACATTAGAGCAACTATTTATCAAAGTATCTGCTGAAAGCCTCCTAGTTTAGGTAAAATGGAGGTAAGAAAAAAAAGATTATTTCACAGTAATTTCATATGCATTGAAAATGTTTAGTGAGTCCAATGGAGATTATACGCTCCAAAAAATGATGATGTTGCTAGAGGTGATCAAGAAACTATTATATTCTCTAACATTTAAAACTGAAAGCCATACACTCAGGGATGCAAACAAGTAGGGCTTCTCCAAGACTAGGCTTGAATGGGTTCAACTCATTTAGTAATCAAGCTCCCAAAATAGAGCCTTGCCTCGGATCAATTGTAAATGAGCAAGGCAGTTCACGGGTTCTTATAGGACCACACTTGGTCATTCTAATAAACATTTGTATTTAAGATTCCAGGCTCAATTCGTTTAGAACAAGTTGAATGCTTCTTGGGAGTGGTTATGTTCGAAGAGCTAAAAGTGTAAGTGGAAAACATATTTCTATCTACTATTCTAAATTTTCCGATAGCATGCTTTGAAGCAGCCATAAACAAATCCAGCGAATTTATGAATATCCCAAATGAATAAAACATAAATTTTTGATCCAAATATCATTGATAGAATGCTTGATTCATGACCTTCAATTATAGGAAATAGCTGGAAAAAATGAAGTCTCTTAAATTATTTCTTTGATATAAACACATTCCCTGGAAATGCATCATCGGTGAGGTACTTGGATCCTACATTTTGTTTGAATACTTCCTTTACTTTAGCAGTAGGGAGATTTGAAACAACAATTAACAATTCAATGGTAACCAAGCCTACCACTGGACCTCAGTGGGGGAGGTTTTGGATCCAACATCTTTGCATTCAAACAGATCTAGACATCTAGTACAATTGGTCTCTATATAAGGTCAATTGGAAAAACTCAAAAGGAGTATCATGGATGAAAAAACTAAGGTTTCACAGTTTTGGTTGGTTATTTGTTTGTTTTTAACAAGTAAAAGTGTAAATAACAAGATAACCTTTTAATCCAGTAATTGTTGGAATTATGAGAGAAAATTACGTTTCCTGTAATTATAGGTTATAAATATTCCCTTTAATTACTTTTATTTAGTTTCCTAGAATTAGGTTGATTTGATTGATTCGGTTTCCCTAATTTAGGGCTTTCAATGTAACTATATAATGTACACCCTCACAACATGAATATACAATATAAATTCTTCAATTCTTCTTGGTATCAGAGCCTTAGGGTTTTCT
This sequence comes from Tripterygium wilfordii, assembly GCF_013401445.1. NCBI lineage: Eukaryota > Viridiplantae > Streptophyta > Magnoliopsida > Celastrales > Celastraceae > Tripterygium > Tripterygium wilfordii. The sequence goes on along the minus strand of NC_052235.1, from coordinate 12,818,433 downwards.
TTATCGTGTGCCATCGTCATCACTATTCTCACGCACTATTCACCATGCATTGTTCATCTAGCAGTTTTCTTGGCTTTTTCTGGCAGCACGTATCTTTTATATTTTTCATCCACTTCGACAGCTCTTTACCTCAAGCATGACTCTGTGTGCATCTGCCTCTTTTTGTGCATGTCCATCTCAAACATATATGTGTGCATCTATCTCTGTGCGCAGCTGTCTGTCTTCGCGAGTGTTGCTATCTCTGTTGGGTTATCTTTGGCAAATCTTTGTCTTGGCATATCTCTGCCAGTCGTGATTATTTCACGAATTGATTTGACTGCTGCCCAACTTCGGGTAAAGTTTTTTTTTTTTTTGTTGTCCTTATTGGCTTGTGCTTGGCTATCATTGTGATTTGTTCCTAGTTTGCGATTTCTTGGTTCGCACTTCGACAATTTACTTTTGTCGAGATGGATTATAGTCATCCTTCACAAGATTTGTGCCAGCTCTAGTCCTAGATTGCTCAGCTACAATCATCAATAGTTATCGCTGCAAGTACTCCTATTGCTTTCCATGGTAAGTCAGTGAATCCCACTTGGATTTTGGATTCTGGGGCTAACAACCACATGATTGGTAAGCTTTCCACCTTCACCTCTTTTGTTACTCCTGTCAACCAATCTGTTTGTATTGCTGATGGTACTTCTCTCCCTATTCGTAGTCAGGGCAATGTTTGCTTGTCTCTGGATATTACTTTTTCTTCTGTTTATTATGTTCCCACATTTACATATAATCTTCTTTTTGTCAGTCGCATTGCCAAGCACCTGAACTGTGCTGTTGTCTTCTTATATGATTGTTGTTATTTACATGACCTAACTTTGAAGAAGATTTTTGGTAGGGGGTTTGAGCATGACGGCCTCTACTATTTTGGGGAGTCACCTTCCTCTGATGTCCTATCTTATAGTCTTCATGCTTTCACACTACCAGTTTTGGATTCTCCTGCCTTATCTTCCTCTGTTTTTTCCCTTACTACTTTAGATTTGTCACATGCTCGTTTGGGCCATGCAAACTTTCAATATCTATGTTGGCTTTTTCCACCTTTGAATAAAGCATGCAAAATTTTTAAATTTCATTGTGAAGTTTGTGAATTATCCAAGCATACTCGCACTTCATATATTCCTCGCATGCATAATTCTCCTGCAACATTTGATCTTGTTCATTCTGATGTCTAGGGACCATCTCCCACCACCGCTTTTTCTCAACATCGTTATTATGTTACATTTATTAATGACTACACTCGATGTACATGGGTTTATCTTATAAAGAACAAATCTGAAGTCTTTGATCACTTCACTAATTTTCTTCATATGATTAAAACTCAATACAATAATGTTGTTCGTGCTATTCGGTCTGAGAATGGCGGTGAATATCTCACCAATGAGTTTCACACCTAGCTTGCTCAAAATGGGATCCTTCAATAGCTCACATGCCCCTACACACCTGAATAAAATGGTGTCGCGAAACGTAAGAACTGTCGTTCGATGTCTTCTTTGAGGTATGAATGTCCCAAAAAAATTTTGGGACTTAGCTGTTCTTATTGCCACATAACTTATCAACCGTACTTTGAGTCGGGCGCTTCAAGGTGCAACACCCATTCATATCCTTCGGCTAGGTACTACTTTGTTTCCCCCTCTTCCTCGTGTGTTTGGATGTATCTACTTTGTTCAAAATCGCAGTCCTTCTCGTACCAAACTTGATGATAAAGCCATTCGCTATGTTTTTGTTTGGTATTTCTCTATGTCTAATGGTTATCGATGTTATGATCCCTCTTCTCGTAGTTTTTATCACTCATTGGATGTTACTTTTTTGGCGACTATTCCCTTTTTCTCAGGTAGTCCTCTCATATCAGAACCGGCCTAGAGCCTTTTATCACCATCCCATATCAATCATTGCCTCCACGATCGCTTCTTATACCTGAGTCTTCCTCTACTTCCTCTTTTCCTGACTTGACATTTGCTTGTAGTGCACCACCTTTCGTTCCCTTTGATCAGGTCTATACTCGGCGCCCGTCTGCTCCTGCCTCTCTGCCAATGTCTTCCTCAGAATCAGGTACTTCATTTTCTCCTATTTTTGCCCCTCATTACCCTTCTCGTGATCATCGTCCTCCTTCCCGTTTTGGATTTACGAGTAGTACTAACCATCCCATTGCCAAGTATTTGTCTTATAATTGTTTTTCAGATTCCTATAAAGCCTTTCTTGGCCAGCTTGACTCTAATTTGATCCCCCGCTCAGTCCACTCAGCTCTCCAAAATCCTAAGTGGGTCTTTGCCATGGATGCAAAGATGGATGCCCTACAACATAATCATACTTGGGACCTTGTTGATCTTCCTTCTGGTGAGAGCATTGTTGGGTGTAAGTGGGTATTCAATATCAAGTATTTGGCTGATGGTTCAGTTGATCACTATAAGGCCCTTCTTGTGGCCAAGGGCTTCACCCAGATTCCAGGAAAAGACTTTAGAGCCACTTTTGCTCCAGTTGCTAAACTCACTACAGTTCTTCTTCTTGTTTCTCTTGCTGCTACATACTCTTGGACCCTACATCAACTGGATGTCAAAAATATGTTTCTTAATGGGTATCTTTCTGAGACTATATATATGGATACCCCACTAGGTTTTCGCAACCAGGGTGAGTATTTGGGAAAAGTGTGCCTTCTCCGAAAATCTCTTTATGGTCTTAAGCAGTCTTCCGGGCATGGTTTGGTTGCTTTAGTGATGTTGTACTCACTATGGGGTTTGTTCGGTGTCACTTGGATCACACATGTTTCATTCGTCGCCAATCCTAGGGCCAGTGCATTATTATCTCAGTTTATGTTGATGATATCCTTATTACTGGAGATGACTCCCCAGATATTGTTCAGGTAAAGGATGATCTGCGAAAATCCTTTGATATTAAGGATTTAGGTCCCCTCCGATATTTTCTTGGCATTGAGGTTGCTCATTCTCGTCGTGGCATATCTTTATCCCAGAGGAAATATGTTCTTGATCTTCTATAGGATAATGGTATGCTTGGTTGTAAACCTATCTTTGTTCCTATGATTCCTAACCTCAAGCTATCACTAGACTCAGGAGATTGTTTACCAGATCCATCTATGTATCGGCGTCTTATGGGACACCTTATTTATTTGACAAACACGATACCAGATATCACGTTTGCTGTTAGTATTGTTAGTCAGTACATGCACTCTCCACGTACTTTCGATTTGGATGCTATTTATCATATTCTCAGTTATCTCAAGTCCTGCCCTGGTCTCGGATTATTCTATGCTTTTGGAGAGATGTCAAGTCCACCATCTAGTCTCTCATGCTATATACCATCTGATCTCTTGGGCTACACTGATGCTGATTATGCGGGTTCCATACGTGATAGACATTCTACCTTTGGCTTCTGTACTTTCTGGGGTAATCATCTTATCTCATGGAAAAGTAAGAAGCAAGCAGCTGTTTCTCAATCATCAGCTGAATTCGAATATCGTGCCATGGCTCGTGGTACATGCGAAATCATGTGGCTCCGTTTTCTCCTCACTAAATTGGGTATTTCTGTAACAGACTCGTCTTCTTTATTCTATGATAACAAATCTGCCATCATGCCATCATCTGACTCAATTCTTCACGAAAGAACTAAGCATATAGGAGTCGATCTCCATTTCATACGAGAAAAAGTTCGGGCTGGCATTATCACTCCTAGATTTGTTCTTTCATCAGCTCAGATAGCGGACATGTTTACTAAACCAATAGGTCCTTCTTTGCTTAAGTCATCTCTTGTCAAGCTGGGTTTCGTCAATCTCTTCGCACCAGCTTGAGGGAGAGTGTTGGAATTAGGAGAGAATATTACGTTTCTTGTAATTATGGGTTGTAAATATTCTCTTTAATTACTTTGATTTAGTTTCCTAGAATTAGGTTGATTTGATTGATTCAGTCTCCCTAATTTAGGGCTCTCAATGTAATTATATAATGTACAACCTCACAACATGAATATACAATATAAATTCTTCAATTCTTCTGTAATAACATCTTATTCAGTACAAGCTTACAAGCAAGGCATCTCATATTGTTGTTCTCTTATTTTCAACGCATCAAAGTGCAAAATTTCCACAATTTCTCTCAATAAATTGGATCACAAGTTCCCAATTAGTCATAGTTGAGTTGAGCCTACAAAACTAGAACTATAAAATACACATGGAAGCCATGCAGGCAATTATGATGTATCCATGATCCTGAAAATTAATATAAATAGTTATAGAAACATAGAAAGTGAACCTAACTGCACAAATGAACCAATGATATAACATGACAACATAATATTATAAAGTGCAGCAGAAAAAGAAATGATAACTCATAAAAGAATTACCGGATAGATGTATACTAAATCGGAGGGCCTTGTGTTGATGATATTAAGCACTTTAGCTTGGCGAGATTAAATTGTTTACATTTTTCCAATAACTCATTAATGATTTCTCTATTCTAATTTGAAGCAGGGCTTTCAACCAAATAATTAAAAACCTATAGCAGGCACAAAAATTAATCCAAAAAAACTAATTAAAATTATGTTAAAAATAGAACAAAAAAATCAAACATTCAACTCAGATGGCACCGTGTTGGGTACAAGACTCGTAGAATTCCCAACGGCACCCCTTGATCTTAGAAAGTCCAGTACTTCGAAATTAGTGAGTGCACCAGCATTGCTATTTAAGCTACATTGTTAATTGTTCTTAGAATAAATACAAGGAATTAAACACAACATTCATGTAAATTAGGGGTTGCCATAAAATAATAAGAAACAAAACATACATCTTCATAGAAAAATTTCCGCAAGTAGGTGTGGATAGGTTTGTTTTACTGTTTTAGCTGCAAAAAACCCTTTTGAGTCATTGATAAATCACACCCGAATAATAGTAAGGGTAGAAATCAATCAAGCCTATGGAGAACCACACCCTCAACATAGCAACAAATTGATCCATCCTAACAGTTTTCAAACTCCATAATAAGACCGAAACCCTCTTCATAGCACAAAAAATCTACTCAATCACTACAATCAAACAGTGGATTGAAATTCGATGAAATCTCCTTTCTATTTCCTTCTTCCTAATGCTTTTTCTCTGTTTAAGAATGTAAATTTACCCCCAAATTAGACGATCTGTTTCGTTGCCATGAAAACCCACAGTTAAAAAACCGCGCTAGCAAAAAGGACAAGTGGAACTTGACACCTCCTCTAAATTCTATCGCATTAGAAACCAAATGCAACCTAGCAAACCCATGAAAAATTCTCACCTGAGGAACTCGCGTTCGTCGGGAAAGTGTCTTCGGCTTGGCGTCACCAGGCAGAGGTGGAAAAGTAGCAGGGTCCTGCGGCGTCGTGCTGGAGGGAGCCTCACTTAGACTTCATTTGGTAGAGTGGAAAGTTTGATTTTCAATGCTAGCGGAAATGCTGTAGAAAAAAAGCTGAGTTTAAAGGTGTTAAATATGCTGTAAGGTGTTTGGTGAATTAAAAATAGACGCTAGCGGAAAAGTCATTGAGTGAAAGTATTATCTTGAATTTAATAATAAATTTAATCATTTTATTATTAAGTTTAATCTAATAAATATTTTAAAATTAAAAATATGATTTTTTATGTAATATGAGATTAAAAATTGTTAAGTAAAAAAATAATATAAATATTTTTTAAGTAAAATTGATAAGGAAATGTTAATAAAAAATTGTTAAGTAAAATAATAATATAAATTCTTTTAGTAAAATCAATAAAGAAATTAATATATGTAATAAATGTATAAAGAAATTAATAAAGAATTTTTTTAAAGCAAGATATTAGTAAAGAAAGTATTTTAAGGGGCGTCCGATTTAAAAAAAAATTTATTTAAGTATAAATAATGGAGCCTGCCTAACCGCTTTTAAAAAATGATAAAAAAATTTTTTTGAGTACAAGTACCGGTGTCAACAGATCCCACATAAGACGTACAAATTAAGCCCACACACCTTCTTATAAATATTTAGGAGGAGGTGAAACTAGAACCCATGACTTCAGACTAAGCCCACACACCTTCTTATAAATATTTAGGAGGAGGTGAGACTAGAACCCATAACCTGAAGTCAGGGACATGCAAAGTCATTGCCACTCAACCAATGACTTAATAATTACTTGAGTCTCACTATTTTAAAAAACCAAAATGATATATATTCATAATTTTTTCATCAATAAACTTACATAATCTAGTAACAAGTCAAGTCAGATAGATATGTTATATAGATTAAAAAAAAATAAATTTTATTAAAGAATTCACATAGCCATGCACATGTTTATTGAATTATTCTTACGATTTACATTGCCAAGTCATGTATACGTGGCTTTAAATCATTCGATAAATGTTGAATAAACAAGTACGTTTATAGGCAGACCGAAGCAATTTACAATTTCACAGATCAAAATCAAACTATCTTTTGTATCTCTCCTGAATCCTCTGATACGACCGAGCGGCGAGCTCCGTATTCAATCTGATTACTAGTTCGATGGCTGAACAGCAGGAAGCCTCATCACCACAATCTGCTTCTACTCAAAAAAGCCCCCACGATTTTCTTAACGAATCCCAGGTATTCCTCTGAAGTTTATATTTTTGATTTTTTTTTGGTTAAGATTGAGCTGTTATGTTCTACGTTGGGATTTTTTGACTGTAGTTTTATCCATTCCTGTTTGCAATTTAATTGATTGGGTTGTGGTTTGCCGGGTTTTGAATATATGTACGTTTTAGGGTTACTCAGGCGTGTCGCGTTTGTTCTTGTTTGATAAGTTTCGCAATGTTTATGATAATGATTAATGATTATTGGCTGTCGAGTCTCCTATTTTTTTCAATTATTTTTTCTTTTGTTTCAGCTTTGTTTGAAAATGGGTTCTGTGTATGTATGGGGTGGCAAATTAGTTTATTTAACCTTGAACTTAGTCACAGTTATGGTTTTGCTTTCATACTAATTGCAATATAATGATACTATCACGGGAGTTTCTCACAGAATTTTGAGACTTGATTGGTAAAAGGCTATCGGTATGGTATTTTATTTTTTTACACGAGGGAAACTAGTGCTTTACATAGGTAAACCACAGACATTTAAAGCGTACTTCACCCCTAGCATCAGCAAATTTATAAGTTGTTCTCACTATGGAGACTTGAACCAGGGTCTCCTGAACTGGAAGTGTTTGCTACTGACCAGTTTATCCACACTATGGGGAGCAACTATAAGTTTGGATATTGACACAGAGAGAACGCACGGAAGAGTTTAAGCGGGAGTAACTTCATGTGAAATTCTGAAGCAGAAATTGTGGGGCTCTTTTTGGCCTTTGCTCTGGTGGAATGGCCAATGTCAAAGAGGATTTAATGTTAATGTACTACACCTGATTTTTCCATGATATTTATTCTTTTATTTCAATGTCATTGTCACCCCCATGGTGCCCTTATTATTGAGTTTTTCTTTCCATTCAAAAAAATGAAAAATAGAATTATGTGAATGAGAGTGTAGTTTTTGGTAGAGCCGAAGAACGAATGGCAAAGGAGACTTTATGTTGTGGATTCTCACTAATTTCTCGGTTTAGGGGGTGGAGCAGTGGAGGGGGTTGTGCTATTACTCCGTAGATGCATGTTTGACATTGGATACATGGGATGTGATCATGCAATGTTGGAATGCAATCCTTTTTGGTTGTTTCAATCTTCGGTTTTCAATTAGTCGAAGGGTCCTTTTCTAGCCTTTGGATCTCATATATTGCGCGCACTTCTACAAAAGTGGCATCCAGCTTTATAAATATCGGAGCATTAATTGATTGGAACCTGAAGGTCATCAATCAAATTCACTTTTTTTTGTAGATGCAAGAAAAGGTTTGGGTGGAATGGCTCATTGGTGTTGCTCTAGCCAAGACAGATTTTTTTTTATGAATTCCTCCCAATAGATGCTTGGTGCATGTTGGATGGGGAAACTATACTTGCAGTAGATTAGTTGGGCTTCTCAAGAGGCTCAAGCACTATATAAGGGAAAGGGAGAAAGGAAGCCATTCGATGCTTTTTCTTAGAAGATGTGGAAACTGGTATTTAAAGTCAGAGGTTTTTTGGGCATAAATATGAGAATGATCTAGTCACTACAATATTTGGTACTTTTGAAGTGTGGTTTGGATTGTTGGACTATTCTGTAGGAATCGCTATTTAAAGTTGGGCCTTTTTTGGGTTTAAAGATCACACCAGAATCCAGTCACTGTGATATTTGGTACTTTTTGACGATTGACTTGGAATGCGTGGGTATTATTGTTTATCTTTCATTTATTATATTATTTGCTATCAATTCATCATCTGATTTGCTGGTTCAAGACTTCAAGTAGCTACGAAACATGGAAGAACAAATAATACTGCAAACGCCATATAAGAGAAGAAACAAACTCGATTTTAGGAAAAAAAAATTCAATTTACTGATAAGCATTTTCTAATATGACAAGTATGAAACTCTTAGTTGTTCATGAACAAGTTCTTAAAGCTCCCTTCACAGAAGCTAAAGTAGCTGTTTTAGCTCTCTTGCAGGCTAGCTGTGTAGGTAGAGCTCTAATTAATGCTCATAAGACTGCAGATTCCACGCATATTGAAGTATCAGCTACATGATGTGTGTCTTAAATACTTCTGTGCATAAAATGGGTATCTCCTGTAATTTCGGGACCCATAATCTTGCTTCACTTTTTTCCTTTATCCTTTATGTTGGGTGATGTTGAGATTGGTGTGCTTAGTTCGTACTCAATGCTGTTGCTTGGTGAAATTATCTGTTTACGTCAGCAAAATTATCTGATTCCTTAGTTGTACCTACATGCAGTCAATCTGTCATGTCTGGTATAAAGGAAAATAGTGTGGACTCAATGTGGTGTGCAGCACATGGTTAATGCACGAATTTAGTTTGAGTGGGTCTTTACGTGACAAAGGGCAGATGGATGGCCAGTTCAAGATGAATAAGCCAGATGGAATGGCATCTTCTCTTCCCTTCCTTTCTTGCCCATGACTTGTCTTCTTGTGATCACATCCAGGGCCTTGGTTTTGTCATTTGAGGGGTTACGGAGATTGCTCTATGGATGCAATTAGCAATTTCTCATGCTAGAGGTTATGTTCTTCAGAGTTCAGAATATGCATTTGGTGCACTTAGTAGCACAATTTTAGAACGTCTAGCATGTGGTGCTATTCTCTCGAGTCTTGAGTACATATTGTGATCACAGTTTGCTTGTATATGCGTATGGAAAGTCGCAAACAACCTATTCTCTATCAACCTGTAAATTGCTGTTTTTCCCTTTTAGTTGTGTGTTTCTTTTTCCTTTTCTGTCTCTTTTCTATTTTACGAAATCTGTCATGCACTAATACATTTTGTTATGGTTTTTTTTTTCATCTGATGGACCATTCTTCCAAGAAAAATTAAAAGTGGTAAAATTTTGTTAATGATTTGTGCTTCAATACCGAACTAACGATGAAATGAAGGACAAAAAAGGAACAATGATATACAGACACCGGTTTCCATTTTGAATATTGTGAAAGAAGTGAAATGTTTATAGAGTATTGATTTGAACTCATTGTAAGGCTTCTATAGGTCCATAGTTATAACTTATGCACTCCATGTTGGCTGTTTTTGTTTGTCTTCTGGCTGAGTCACTTGTGGCTTTATAATTTCAGGTTCCTACACTTTCTGGTTTCCCAGCATTTCCGCATGGTGATTTTCAAATGCTTCCAATTATGTACCCTGGACTGGTTCCTGGGTTAAATCCTCTGCAGAATCAGGAGCAGATGAACCATGGGGCTGGAATCTATGCAGTACCTGTTCTGCCATATATGGCACCCACAACTGGACTTTACTCAAATACGCTTATTCCGCTTACATACAACATACCTACGTGAGTACATCTGCAGTTTGTGTTAAATGTTGGAAATCTGTGATTTGTTGCCACTCAATATGGTTGAAGCGACTTTGTTCATAATATAGATTGATGTCTGTGTGCTTGATGTTGTGTCTGATTGTTTGCGGTCTTTGATATTTCCTACTCATGCCTCCTGGAACATGGCATATTTGTCGTTGGGTTAGAAATTTTTCTTCAGTGAAATGTTATGTGCGTGGACTTTCTTCTTATTGTGAAATAATATATTATCTTTTGTCTCGTTGTTTCACATGTGTGCTGTCAACAGCAGATCTAGTCCTGAAGCTGGGTCAGGTGAGTCTGGCCAAGGACAACAGCAACAACAGCAACAAGCTGCACCTCAGAGACAGGTTGTCGTAAGGAGATTTCAAATTGCATTCCAGCTCGATTTGTTACTTATACTCAAGCTGGCAGCTGTGATCTTTTTATTTAACCAAGATGGATCGAGACAAAGGCTTTTTGTCCTTGTGCTTTTTGCTTCACTTGTGTATTTGTGAGTACCTACGTTACTTTTATGTGTGCAACTTCTGCTTAACTGATTATTCGGACTTTCTTCTGTTACATAAGTAAACGTTGAGATAGTTATTTTAGCTCTTTTATCTTTGAAGCTTTTGTGCTCTGGCATTTGTAACAATCTTATTGAGGTTATCAGCCCAGCTTCTAAGTCATCTTTGCATCATGTTGGTGCTTTAATAAAAAAAATTCCATTAAAAAGTTTTGTTCATTTTTTTAATTATCAAGTTGTGTTTTAATAGCCTACTCCTTATGACTTGAACCTGGGTAAGGTCCCAACTCCCAAGTTTGAATCTTCTCTCATACTAATAATAATTGTAAAAGAACAAAGCTTATCCTAAAAAAAAAGAAAGATCATGTCTTAATGCATGTTTTTTGTTTTGCGTATATAGAAATTTATGCTCAAAATTTTGGTTTATATGTACATTTTCGTGAATAGGTTGCTGACTTTTATAGATATTTACAGATACCAAACTGGAGCTCTGACACCATTAATACGATGGCTTTCACAAGGCATGCAAAGGGCAGCTGCTCCTCCCCCTCATCCTAGGCCTGCTGTTAGGGCTGAGAATGCTCCTGCTGCTGGAGGGCAGGTGAATGAAAATGCTCCTTTGGCAGGTAATATGTTGTTGAGTTCAATCGTAATTTAAGCATGTCCCCTTCTCATGTTTAGAATATATGAATGATGTGGGACTCTTGACTCAAATACTTAACAAAGTTGGAAATGTCTTAGATTAATTTCCTGATTTTATCAAACTTTTACTGGAGTTCTTTTTTGGTTAGAGATAATAATAATAATGTTGTTTGGTATTTTCACTATAAGACCAGAACCCAGTTACTTTCATCATGTTTGGTGAGAGTGCTTTGATTAAGCTTGGATTGGTTAATTTCAGCCTTCGATGTATGCTGAAGTGATTGAAGCCTTCTGAGACATGATTCACTTTATCATTTAGAGAGTGCTTGTGATTGTCTTTCTCTTTTGATTGTGGTGGATAAGTCCCATTGATTTGTCTGATGTGAAGCCCTATGAAGGTGGGACAAATTGGTGCCAACAATGCAACTCCAGTGTTGCGTATAATTCTGAGGGATCCAGCGTATTGTTTTATTGAAAGTTGTATATTTCCCATGCTTGAAATATGCTGCGAGTATGAATTAGAAATGATACAGTGTTTTGAATAAACAATGGAATTCTATCTATATGTCTATACGGGTTGTTGCAATTGATGCTTTAGCTAGAAGGCACCTTCAAGCTACAGGGTATGTTTGGGCATTGGTTTATAGTGAAGTAGGCAATACCATCGCCCTCAATATGCCGAGTTTAAAAGCTAAGTTGATTCTTGGGACATGAAATTGGCCTTATGGCGTTGGCAAAATTGGTGCTTTAGTTGGAAGAAAGCAACTTTTAGCTATAAATTCTGTTTGGATATTTGTTTATTGAGAAGAAGTGTGCTATACCCAAGGTTAAAGAACGGACAATGTCCTGTACTGTTGTTGAGAAAAGATTGTGAAATGAGAGGATACATGAGAGACACCTCGGAAGCCTTTCTCTCTCTATCTGGGTAATGTTATGCATTCTTTCATGCTAAGATTACAAGCATTGTAATGCTGACAGAAGTTTCTTTGACCTATATGCGGGAACTTTTTGGGTTGTTGAGTATATTCTTGACATGTTACAGATCCACGTGATGCTGAATTTTGATTAAGATTTCAAATGGGAAAGTCTCTGATGCCAGATTTTGAAAATATATAATGCGAATTTTGATTAGAATTTCATATGGAAATTTCTTATGCCAAAGTGGAGTTTCTAGCTTGAAAATATGTTTTGCCGGACCCTTAAGCTCGTAATATGTTACTACACGGATCTCATATTGCCCAAGCCTTTTAATTTGAGTTGAAAATTATTTGAAAAGTTTAGTATGGCAGTGTTGGCAATACTTTTCATATTTACTTTTAGTACGTTCTAATGATGTTATGTTGATGACTTGTTGCAGAGGGGCAAGCTGGCGCCGAGAACGATAATCGACCTATTGGGGATGGTAATCAGGCAGTTGAGAATGGGAATGAGAATGTGGCAGAACCCGGTGTTGTCAACGGAGGCCACCGCTGGTGGGGAATTGTGAAAGAGATCCAGATGATTGTCTTCGGTTTCATCACTTCCCTTCTCCCTGGCTTTCATAACATAGATTAGCTCATACAAGCTGACCAGAAGATGGAAGTTTCATTTGACCAGAAGGTGGTAGTTTCTTTTATATATATACAGTGTTACAAACTTACCATAATGTAAAAATGTCTCTTTCCAAAAATATAACTGTGTATTGCCTTTATGTGGCAATCGCAGCATCATTTATAAAGTTAGGCTGGTCATGGTTATGGGAAATATTTATCCTTGTGATATGCAATTTTGGAGTCAAATTCCTTCAAGCCTTCCAATAAAGATATTACAACTTTTCCATCAAAACCAAAAATCTACAGCATCTAATAAACGAGAATGCTTCAATCCTAGAGGTTAAGACTGACTGATACATCTATTTTGTGGTGATTTTATGACGATCATAACCACATAGATATATGCCCAAAAAAGGAGTTCAGAGACGGCAAAGACACAAAGAACAAACATGGCTAGAAAACCCAATGGATGGTGTGCAATATTGAAAGAACCCTCCTCTTCACGTTTGGTGGTGGTGGTAGTTTTGATGGTTTCATGATGTTCTAGCCATGGAAATAGGATTGTTTGAACAGAGGGATCGAGAAAATCCTCAATTCCATGAACATTGACGCGTCCATCATCGTAGATGTTCCAAGCAATAATGTTGACATGGTTGAGTTGAGCCTGGGAGTCGGAATTCGAATGAGCATTCGGCATTTGAGTAGTCACCACAAGAGGATGCCCTGGAAGGAGGGTATCGATCCTTGAATACATTCGAAAAGTGTCGCTTCTTAACTCCAAATCCTCTCTTTGAAGATTATTGGGGGTAATATGGTATGCAACAAGCGTCGGCGGAGGTTGCGCGTACCTCAAACTTGCGTAGGCACTGTCGATTGGTAAAACTTGAGTTTTTCTTTCCTATCAGACTACGTAGAGTGGCCTCCAAAGTCTGTGACGCCAACTCGTAACGCTTATCAGCGACAGCCAGGGCATTCACAATTCCAGAGAAATCTACTTCACTACTACTGCAATGTGGTGTGGTCATGGTGGAGTCTTCTTGGGTTGCTTTGGCAGTGCGGAGTAGTGTCGAAAGAAAGAAGAAGAAGAAGAAGAAAAGGAGAAGAAACTTTTTCTTGTCGTTGGCCATGGAATCAGAAAAGCGACGCGTGTGTATGCAATGAATTGGTGATTGAAACAACGGAAGAAGTTTGTATGAGAGAATAAGAATTAATTAAGCCTATGCGATAGGTATTTATAGTGAGAAAAACTTGGGTGGACTTGTTATAATCCCAGTGGTAGTCAGGTTAATTTTCTATACCTAATTGGTTTGGAAATTTGCACGGATAATGAAGGGCATTAACTAATCATAATTTGTTTAGGATCATAATTAATTTATCCCACTAATAGAGTATATATTAAACACTTTATAGGCAAATATTGGTAGTTTTATACAATAGATTACCAATGTTATTTATTTGTTTACAACAATATAACATTTTTCCTTGATTTCGCATACATTCTTATCATCAAAAGGTCATTATTTTTGTCTGTTTAATTGGGTATATTAATGTTTATTGTGCCTCAAACTAGTTGTTCAAGATGTATATCAAACATCTTAAAACTATAGTTTCAATTCTAATGCCCAATTGGATATCATTCAAATCGTTATCAAACATGAAGTTATTAGTTGACAACAAAAACTTAATCAATCAACTCCTAGTTTACTAGCCATGATGCCTCAACAACATCCTTAATCTTGAAGGCCAACCAATTAAATAGGGGCAAAGCCTAATAATTAAATTTTTTTTTTCAATCAGGGTAAAGAAGGTAGCATCAGATTTCCATCTTATTAAATTGGTATGGTATTTACATGTTTGCCCCTCCGAAGTTCCCAAAATTTGGTTTTATTAAACAGAGAAGTCACTAAAAATGATAATTAACAAATGAATATACCGGGCAGGGTGTGTGTAGGGGTGGCAAAAAAGGGTTACGGGTTATGCTTACGAAATATTTAAATTCGACAAGATTTATGTATTTGGACACGAATCCAGTTTTAAATCGGACAAAAACTTTGTGTTTGGACCCGAATTTCAGATATGTAACTTATGTTCAAGCTTTGTTTAATCTGAGTCGGACAAATTTGGTCATCCAGACCGAACAAAGTTTTATTATCCCTAGAGTGTGGTGTGTGTATAAGGAATTCTCTCATGCGCACCAATTTTACGCACTTATTTTTCAATCATAGATACATTTGATGTCATTATTGATAAATCAATTATTAAGTATAAGCTAACATCAGCTTATAAGGTTCACCAAATAATCTGATAGTTTATTTCACGGCTTATAAATTAATGTATTTTGGATTTTTCATAAAATAACATTTAACTGTATAAAATAAACTATACCAAACGGGGGCACTCAATGATAAAGCAACTAGTTTTTTTTTTCAATGAGATATTATTATTTTTTTCCTTGCATAGTTGTGCACAAAAAAATAGCAGGGAATGCGATTACCTTGACACCAGAGCTTGAACAAAAACTCTTACCTATCAATGAAACCAATAGCTGCAAAGGAAAATATTCATTATGAGACCATTTAAGTGAGAAGCCATTGCAAGTCTCGCAATAATTTGATCTTGATTTTTCTTGCATGTGATTTATGCTAATAGGTCAAATATAAATTATATGTTCTTTCTTCTTTGTCAATTTGCTTTTTTGTTAAAACTATTCATTTTCATTCTAGGCCATTAGTTGCAACCTCTTCTTGCCCTACTACGGTTCAATCATGTCAATGGAATCAGATAAGCTTTTAGAGAAGGCAGGGGCTAATCTTCCTTCAGGTAAAGAAGGGTCTCCGGGGGAAAGGAAGGCAGAGTAGCACTAGTGGGAAGGGACATGACAGCTGAAAGGGAGAGCAAACAGCTTTTTTTGGTGCCATACAAGTCGCGATCGATAGTGATACTGGATGATACCGGAGTTACTCCCGGGTGATTTTATATTAGGAAACGTGTTCATAACAAATACTTTGCAATTTTGTTTCTTTCATTTAATGCAACATCCAAGCAACAAGGAAGCTTATATTTTCATATGATGTGAAGCCTTGCACAGAGAATGAAGAATAGGTTTGTTGCTGATAAGGCTGCAGCTACCCTGGGAATGAGTTTGGTATCTGGTGCAAAGCATAACAAGTGTGTCATTTTCCCAGCCAAAGCGAACATAGTTGTTGAAGCTTTCGAATGAAGAAAAAGGAAGTGGTAGGCTTTCCCTTTCTACCGCACAGAACATAAATTTTTTCTTCTCTAGCAATAGTAAATAATCTGTCTATTTACAAGGTGGCAAAAATCGGTTACGGTTGTGCTTACGAAATATTTAAATTCGACAAGATTTATGTATTTGGACTCGAATCCAGTTTTAAATCGAACAAAAACTTTGTGTTTGGATCCGAATTTCAGACATATAACTTATGTTTAAACTTGGTTTAATCTGAGTTTGACAAATTTGGTCATTCAGACCAAACAAAGTTTTATTATCCCTGGGGTGTGGTGTGTGTATAACGAATTCTCTCATGCGCACCAATTTTACGCACTTGTTTTTTAATCATAGATACATTTGATGTCATTACTAGTAAATCAATTATTAAGCATAAACTAACATCAGCTTATAAGGTTCACCAAACATCTGATAGCTTATTTCACAACTTATAAATTAATGTATTTTGGATTTTTTATAAAATAACATTTAACTGTATAAAATAAGCTATACCAAACGGAGCAGAACAATGATAAAGCAACTATTTAGAACTTCAGCTGGGTTTGGGTGTTGCACACCTGATTAATTAATAGTCGTGATTCATAGGATACTAAAAGGCACTAGTTACCGCGACAACGCTACGTATCCCTAACAAATTCAGCCATAATGAGTCATAACATATAATTACACAACGTAATAATGAAAGTCAACGTAATTAGACAACAGCTTAATGTAATTAGATAACGTAATAACTAAAGTCAATGCAATTAAACAACGTAATAACAAAATTTAATATAATTAGATAACGTAATACTGTTATTGTAGTTATGGAAGAAATTGTTAGAGATATATAGAGTTTTCGCTATTGACCGTCCCAAAAAGCTGAGAATGTTGAAAAGGTTGTAGGAACTTTTGTCTCCATTGTCAACCAACTTTGTCTCCATTCAACCGAAAACCATGTTGGAGTCACTCCATCCACATATTTTTCATGTCTCTATTGCATTCACATGCATATAGTTGTACACAGAAAGAGAAAGCTCGATCTATATATAAAGCATGCATGCATGCATGATAATGTATCAAAAACCATGTGCCTTTCCATGTTATAGAATCCAGCGACCTCAAGATGAAGTAAAAAAGTCACCTTTTGACAATATTGTTGATCCGAACCACTTTAGCCGGATATATCTAAGTTTCTTATCGGGTCTGAGTTTTGATAATTTGGATTCAGAACCATAGCAAATATACCAGGCATCTTTGTGGCCCAGGTTTGGATAACCTATTTTCTTACCAGGTCTAAGTCTGGGTATATTATATGCCACTATTTGACCTAATAAGGACATGTTGAATGCCTGATTGTTAATAATGATTGTTTTTCTTTTTTATTTTTGGTGAAATTGGTTGTAAACATGTTTTATATGTCGACATAGATGGGAGGATTTTAAAAAACCCTAGCCGCCTCCTCTCTTTTTTGAAGTTACTCTCAACCAAAATTTCTCTCGTAGTACAGATCTGAGGAGTCTCCTCCTCCTCCATACATCTTTTATAATATGTCCTTTTAGTTTTTTGTTGGTTTGTAAATCTAGTTTACAATCTCTGTTCTGTTGAATAAGGAATACGTAAAGTTTTTTCACCACACCGTTTTCCATGAAGATGAAATATGGTTCTTCTCATCCACCTATAGTGGATTCTTCACAACACCGGTTCTGTTGGTGTGTTCCAGTGACACATATTTGATGCACATTGATGGAGGTCCTAAATATGGTGGAGATAGGTCTTTCTTGATGAAGGGGAAGTCAATAATCTTGATCCAATCCATATGTGTTGTTTTTATTTATTTTTTGTTTAGTACTCTATCGGGGTTTATCCCAGGACAGGATTATTCGGGTATATCTCTGTGTTGTTCTGTGTTAGTCCGGAGTTTGTTCTCTGACTTTGTAAGTCCTCTACTAGGGTATGTAAAGTTCTAAGATGTTAATGTGATGCTAGATGTAATGTTTGCTATTATGGAATGAAATGTTGGTTTAAACTTCTTAGAAAAAATGGAGGATTTTACTAATTTAATGCTAAATATTGGAATCTTTAGTTCTATTTTTGGACAATGAAATGGTCTTCACATCACTAAAAGTCACATGTGGGCTGTTGAAACATGACGACAATTTTGGTGGGGCAACCCCCTCACATGCCCTTGGAAAAACTAACGGCCTACAAACCTCCAATCTTCAACCCTACAATACAAATAACGACATTTTCATATTTTTTTATTAATTAAAAATTTATGCTGCTCAAGAAATTTTTGCCTAAATAAAGTGGGTTGATAAATAGGTTATATTCATATAGTTCCCCCCCCCCCCCCCCGTTTTCCTTTTAAATTCCTAAATAAATGCAATGCCAATTTATATTCCGAAATGCATCCTCAATTTTTCAATAACTAATGAAGGGAAAAGAACATATATATTTTTGATAAATCACGTTATTTTATTGTTTTTGTTATTATTATAGCATTAAAACTTAGAAGGGGCTCGAACCCAAGATTTTACCTTGATTCAATAGAATAGGGCAATAGGCTACCACTATGTTACGGTCTCCTCTAAATAGAGTAATATGTTTGTTAGGGGTTTAAATGCAGAACTAGACACACAATATCCCTCCATTATGAAAGTGAAACTACATACATCTTACCATTTTCTATTCTATATTAATTGTGAAAACATTGTGTACGATAATTGTTTATTTTTATTTTGATTCTTTATGATATTATTAAATGCGGTAACATAAAGAGCTATTACAACTCAATCACACAAAAATTTTTTGTTCTCACAAATCCATCACCCAAACTTTTTAAATATATGCAAATGCAAGTTATTCATGATTTTGGGAGGAGATTCTCAAACTATATACGTCTTCTTGACATTAAATTAATCCAAAACTTGTGATAATTTGAAAAATGGATAGAAAAAAATGGTTGAGCTCAACAATAATTGAAAGAATTGTTTCATATTGGGCCAAAGGTCCATGTGGATTTTGTACATAAAAAGGTCTCAAGTGTTTTGAGATTGGGTTCCATCTTGTAAATTAGATGAGAATCCCACATCTAACTGACATGAGACTCTCTTAACAAAACTCTTAATTGAATTAATAGTCATTCCGACAAAAGATTTAAGGCCCGGTTTGGTACAACTTTTTTACAAACATTTCTACTAGTTTTTAGTGTAAATGCTATGAGCTAACCAAACAAGCATCATGGTGCACGTAATCCGATGCACTTTTCAAAGCATTTTTGTCCATTTTGCAAATGCTCCCAAATCAAAGCATTTTACCAGTATTTTTGTGTACATTCCTATTATGTCCTCAATATTTCAATATCATCCCCATTTTAACCCTAAAAAGTCATTCTCTCTAACCTCTCGTCTCCGACATCTCATCCTCCTCCTCCTTCTCTCTCTTCACCCTCTTCCTCATAATAGTCGACGTAAGAACATCACTAGCAATCTCCCCATCGTCGGTGTCGCCACATACCTTGTTGTGTTTTCGGCTCCAACATGACATCGGCTTCTCATCCCCACCAACGACTCAAGACATTGAATTAATCTGTCTTGCCTTGCACTTTCTGTCTTGGCTTGCACCGTGAATCCATGCCTTGCATAGTGAATGAATTTGTGATAATTGTGTTCGACCTCATTTTTGTTTTCATCGGGATGATGGATAGAGATTGGAGACAAGTAATTTGGTCAATGTTTATCAACTTGGTGAATTAACTTTTGTCCCTATTGGGTGTTTATTTAGTATTTATTCAATTCAATTTTCTGTATCAATTTTGTAACTATTTATAAATATTTTAATTAATTATCATTATTTTATAAATTAATTTTTATTTATATATACATTTATATGCCTCTATTACAACTAAAATGCATAATACCCCTGCATGTAATTTGTCATAAAATATTACACAGCATAAATGTTACCCGTAAAAGTTGAACCAAACACCATAAAACATTCATGAAGTATATCTATTGCTAAAATTATTCAACATTTCTGCTATCACTATTTCTATTAGCATATCTGTTATTTTGAAAAAGCTTTGCCAAACTAGACCTAAGTTTCTTGAGTAAAAAATCTTGAGTGAGATTTCCTCTATTAATTTGTCATGGAATTGTTTAGTGTAAAACGACACAATTACTCGTCAAGGTCAAAAGATGTCTCACGTAATTGGTTTTTAGGACACACGTGTTGACTAGACGTTGGTGCACAAATCAATCCCCGAATCACAAAGTCAAGGTGCACCTCCGTCAGTCTCTCAAGTCCAAGGTCATTTTCGTCTTTTCAGCAAAACTGTCAGAACACATACGCGCGAATGCTCTCTCGTCTCTCCCCCAAAAATGGAAAAAAAAAAAAAAAAAAGTATAATCGATTTTTAGTTAATTAAAAAATAATTTAAACGATCGATTTAATAATTTCATAATGAGTCCTGCATCATTTTCGCTTCTCCGTCTGCAAGTCCCCATCTAAAAAAAAAAAAAAAAAAAAAATTAAATCACAAAAAAAAAAATTTTACTACTGCTAGTAGCCAAGTACTCTCACTAGTCACTACACGCTAATAAGAAGCTCCGCTTGAGTGCTTTCCTTCCTGGAGATCTGCACATAACATTGTTCAATAATCAAACAAGAGTAGCGTGTAAGTGACTCCATTGAAGAATCTCACTCTCTATTTCTTTATTTTTTAATTAATTTCTTTGATGTGTAATGCGAATCTGCTTTATTTGTCACCGAAATGCACTTCATTGGTGAATTTTGTGATTATTCTTTGCTTGGATCGTTTGGTTGAAGTGAATGATTTCTGGATTTTATGCAGATATTCAGGTGCTTTTTGTATCTCTGAATGTAAACAAGTAACTAAGCTCTCTCTCTCTCTCTCTATTGATCTCACCGGTCTATCTCTATCTCTGGTGAGTGCCTTTTCTCAACCTAACACTTCGATCTATTGTACAACTCATTGTTTGTTTTTCTGTATATTTCGAGATTGAAGAAAATTTTGATACCATTCACCAGTTGTGCTATTTTTTCAAATGATTGAATATTAAACCACTTGAGCATTGTAAATTTCATTGATAATTAAAATATCTATTGGGGTTAAATACTTCATTTGGATTTCAATTCCGGTTGTTCTCAGACAATTATATTGAGTGGATTTTGTTATTGCTAATAGTATATTCTGTGATGTGGCTGATCTGGATTGAAAGAAATAATAGAATTTTCAACAACATCGAAACTAGATTAGACAGTTTCATAGATAGATGGTTCGATTGCATTAAATCTTGGAGTCTTTCTTTCTCAGGGAATATTTTTGATCTTAATAAAATTTTTCCATTCAAAAAAAAAAGTTATTGCTAATATTATCTGTTTTTCTTTTTCCTTAATTATTATTAATTTTTTCTCTGTCTATCTTTCTTGCTAGACCTCTTAGTCATTATAATTTGTATAGTAGGCTGATTATTGTATTGGAACAGATCGTGGAGGACTACTGGAGTAGTGAGTTGATCAGTGAAGATGAGGGTGCTGGGGTTTGGGTGTCGAATTATAGTGTTCTTGGCCCTTTGGATGGGTGTGCAAGCAGAGATTTATGTGGTGACAGTTGAGGGAGACCCTGTCATAAGTTATAGAGGTGGTGTTCCTGGTTTTGAAGCCACTGCTGTGGAAACCGATGAGAATTTTGATCCCACCAGGTATTTTCTACTTCTCCGCATGGGTTTTTGGAAAAATGCATATTTGAGACCCTGTCATAAGGATGTGTATAGTCATTTATATTTGTAGTTTTGAGTCATTAGTTACCATGTCACTGTCAGCTTATGTTAGACTGCCTGAGATTCCTGCAGGAGTTCGTAATAGTACTATGGAATTTTGATTCGAGCATATTAGGTGGTGAGTCTCAATATCTGAGATACGCATAGTTAGACTATGACCTTTGTTGACTATTAGTTAGTTACAATATTTAGTATCCTTACTTGACTTCACTCAGTCTTTTGATTTCTATGCCTTCAATGAATACTTAAGACTGGGAACCATAGTTTTCACACTCTAAATTAGTCAAATAAGTACATACATAAGTATTGCATTTATGTATGCAAATGAGCATATGGTAATTTACGTTGTGTGTGATGACTTTGAAACCAAATATTCGGAGTGAGTACATGTCAGGTAAGTGGGTCTTATAACGCGTCCCTTTCAGTCTGTATGATGACGCTTTCAAATAAAACAAATCTGTTTCCATAGTGAATTGGTGTGGTGTATTGTAAATTATACAGCTACAAAGATTATTGTTTTATACTGTCAAGCTGTCAAATGTCGACATATCCAATCTATATTTTCCCTGAATCGGGGAATCATTTTAGCGTTTTTAAACTATGTGGTGCTTCTACAGTCTATTTGTCACATCTTACGCCCAACATCTTGAAAAGAAACATGATATGCTTCTTGGTATGCTGTTCAACCATGGGAGCTACGAGAAACTCTACAGCTATAAGCATCTTCTAAATGGTTTTGCTGTCCACATCTCTCCTGATCAGGTGACAACTTTCGTTTTTGTTTTCCAATACTTTATTTGTAACTATCCTTAAATATCTGCTCTTGCATTCTCATTCCTTTACGTATCTGATTCTACAAGTAGGCAGAAATCCTAAGACGTGCCCCTGGTGTGAAATCTGTTGAGAGAGATTGGAAAGTGAGGAGACTTACCACGCACACCCCACAATTTTTGGGGCTCCCAACAGGAGTATGGCCATTAGATGGTGGCTTTGACAAGGCTGGAGAGGACATTGTGATAGGATTTGTGGACTCTGGAATTTATCCTCATCATCCCAGCTTTGCAGCCCATCATACTGAACCGTATAGGCCTGTTCCTAAGTACAGAGGAAAATGTGAATTTGATCCTGATACAAAGAGGGATTTCTGCAATGGGAAGATTATTGGGGCACGACATTTTGCCAAAGCTGCAATAGCAGCTGGAGCATTTAATCCTACAATTGATTTTGATTCTCCCTTGGACGGTGATGGACATGGAAGGTTAGACATCTCAAAATTCAACTTCAACTATTTTATATTTACTGCCAATACTGCACTAGTTTATAGGTCCTTTTTCACCTTATTCTGACCAGAAGGTTGGCTTGTATACTATTATATGGAAATCAAAGAAGTCATTTTTATCCGTGACACAACATTTTGTTTTCTTTCTGAGAGTGGACCAATCATAGGCGAATGATTGCTTAAGCTGCCTATAAATTTTTATTTCAGTAACTCAATACTGTTCATGTCATTATAAATGCCATAAGCATGAAAACAAAGTTATGCATGTGTGAGTACTGTTGTCCTTATAATGGAGACATGTCAACTCAAGAAGGGCCATGGTCCCAAACCAGTTGGCGTTGGCTTCGTGTTTCATTTCCTGAATTTTCTTTTATCCTGTGCTTAAGATTATGGTTGTTAAATATTTAATGAAAGGGATACAAAAATAAACTTTGTTTGTGCAAAAGCTTCCAGGAACTAAAGCAATCTGTCTTTTCTGTGAGCTACGAAATATCCTAAAAATTCGTCCATGCCTCAACCCATATGAGTGAAGCTGACATGTGAGAGGGGGGTGGCCGATTTCATTTATACTGTGGAAACAAGCTGCTGCTCCAGATCTTATTCAGGGAGTTGAGATACACTTAAATTCTGAGTTTGCAAGGGTTTGGTGGTTTGGAGTAACAAGATGCTCAGGATTTCACTAAAAGTTGGAGAGTATTTATTCTGTAACATTGTATAGAAGTCTCATATCAAAAAGAATAGGACAGCTTCTCCCCTGTAAATATGGGAACACTGCTGAAAACATTTGTTCATCACGGGGATTGATGTCCAACTCCATGAGACAGTCACAGGGTCAATGCCAGAAATGAGTATTGTGCTTGTGAATCTTGTCAGCTTATGTGTTGCACTCCAAAGCCTAAGTCAATATTCTGCATGATGACGTGCGAATCTGTCTTGCCTTGCGAGTGCCTCAGGTTGATCCAAACTAGGTGGGTTATAGTACTGCTGGAGATGTTTCCGAAACTGTAAGGATGAGAAAATGTAAGCTACGAAGCCTAACCCAAGGTGTTTTCCCTTGGGAAAGACACTCCGATAAAACAGAAAAAAGGTAAACTAAGAACTTGAGGAAACAAAGGCACAAAGCTCATAGCAAGAAAGTGTAGAAAGTTGTAGCTGACTGGAGTACATGGACTAATTCTAAATTTCTAATACGTAGTGGAGTTGGACTATTGTCTTCTATTTGATTTGGGAGATGTTGATCCTTCTTCTTTGAGTTGAAGTAGGAGTCTTTTTATGGAAGTTCTATATCATTCTGGATAACTCTGCTGTGTTAATATGAGGTGCACTCCTCGGCACCGAGATAGGCTTCTTGGGCCGAGATAAACATGAGATCAGATGGGCCTTGTTACCTAATTAGATGGAGGGGACTATCCCAGGATATGATTGTAAGAGATGAGGTGTTGCTCATCTCGGCCACGTGTCTCTTTTTAATTGGGAGTTCAAAGTGGTATCATAACTGCACTATACTAATTATTAACATTCTATTAGACAAGGCTATAAGCTCTACATATAGGCACGCAATTGAGTGTTTGCTTTTAGCTTTTAATAATACTTGTGAGTCATGTGTGAAATATAATTTTACCGGTTTACATGGTGTTATTCAGTTTCTGTTTCCGGGGCTTGAGTAATTTTTGGTATCATAGCCTAGACAGATCTTTGCACATTGTCTTCTATGTATTATTGTATGTTTAGTAAGTGATATCTTTTTCTCCTTAAATTTTGTGATATCAGTCACACAGCAGCTATTGCAGCCGGTAATAATGGTATTCCTGTGAAAATGCATGGCTATGAATTTGGGAAAGCAAGTGGGATGGCGCCCCGTGCTAGGTAATGATTATTATTCACTTTTGATGTTTAGTTCAAAGGTCCAGTACCGCTTCCCTATAATGAACTAACTGGATTTTTTTGTTTGCAGGATTGCTGTGTATAAGGCATTATACAGGCTCTTCGGAGGCTTTGTTGCTGATGTGGTAGCTGCCATTGATCAGGTATGTTTTCGTTCGCCGACATATAAGTAATAATAACTTACTACAACTGGTCCATATTTTTACCTTTGAAATTCAGTCACGATAAATAAAACACTCACTGGAATATACTACCTTGCATTTGAGGTACCATAGTTTGACTTTAATCGTTTTATGCTGTGAAGATATAATTTTTTTAGTTAAAGTGGTCAATTTTCTAGCACCCCACATGACATTTGTATAAATGTCTTGAATAATTTGACATCCTTTTTAAATCTCTCTTAACCGGTTTTTAATTGGCGAACCTTTGTTGGACAGGCTGTTCATGATGGAGTGGATATACTTAGTCTTTCAGTCGGTCCAAACAGTCCTCCAGCCACTACAAAGACTACATTCTTAAACCCTTTCGATGCCACACTTCTTGCGGCTGTGAAAGCAGGAGTATTTGTTGCACAGGCAGCAGGGAATGGAGGTCCTTTCCCGAAAACATTGGTATCATATAGCCCTTGGATTGCATCTGTAGCAGCTGCAATTGATGATCGCAGATATAAAAATCATCTCACTCTGGGAAATGGGAAAATATTACGTGGAATCTGTTTATCACGTAAGTTATATTGCCTTGAATATTCGTTCATCTAACCTGACACCCTTAGGGAAGAGTCTTATTTTTTCATTTTGATTGATGGGCAAGCCAGTAATAGATCTTTCTACAGTTGCTATCTGCTACTATTGATTAAGTAATGATGTCATTTTTCTGTTTCATTCCTCTAGACGGGTCCTTGTTTGTTGACAGCCTCATTGATTTCTCTGATTCCCTCCACAGTGCAATCAACTTATTGTGTTGTTTTCTCAGTTAATGAGATAGTACTGCTCTTTAGATAAGTTCAAGTTCAAATTTGTCAGGTATTTTGGTAGCTATGGTTAGTCATCTTCGGAGTTGTGTAAGATTTATATTTTACTAAGCAATATGCCTATTTTTATGATTTTATCAGAAGTTTTCTAATGAAATTCCTCATTTGATGTGGTATAACAATTATTGTATTATGTGATTCAATGAATAAGGTTTAGTGATCTTTTAATTGTCTGCACCATTTTTTAAGAATCTCTTGTGCAACTATTCTATTTTCTAATTTCTAATAGTAATTCTGAAAATTATATGAGACCTTATCTTGTGAATTTTCATTAATGGTGCATTTGATTGCTGAAAAAGCTTTTGCATTTCCTTCAATCCTAGGAAACTTTGTAGGTGTAAGAACTCACAAGTAGTAACGGAAAGGTAGAAAATGAATTTCTATTGATAATGTTTCAGCAGGATGACATTAAGAGTGTGTTTGGATTGGGGGATTTGGGAAGAAGGGAAATAGAGTTTCCTTCCAATTCCATTGTTTGGATGGTTTAGAAAAAATTAAAGGGAGGGATTTAGAGGGAATTGGATGGAAGACTTCATTAAATTTTTGTCAAAATTCTTCCTCCCAAAATGGAGCCATTTGGGTAGAAGGGATGACTAATTAAGTTATTTATAAGTTAAAAACCTATTTTACCCTTGTACATAATACTTTAACATAAAAATAAGGATAAATTAGTAAATTAAACTAATTTTCTTTCCTTTATTTTTTTTATCTTTCCAAACATGAGAGAGGGAAAAGTATTATTCCCTCTCTTCTCTTCTCTTCTCTCCCCTTCTCTTCCCTTCCCCCCAAATTCCTCAATCCAAACACATTCTAAAGCATCAATCTCTATTCTTGGCCGATACAATAGTTCAAAGAGCCTTGACTTCTTTTTCACATCTTCTCCATGACATTATTCAACAAAATACATACATCATATTGATTTATAAACATCAGTCTTTGTGTCTCCTAGAACTTTATTGTTGTTCTTTAAGTTAGAAATATATGCCAGAAATTCCTAATGTAAATTTTGCTATACTTCTGAGATGTTCCTAACTAGATTAATGGGTGGCAGTTTTGATCTTTCCAGAGTTGTTAGATGAGCATTTGACCAAGATCATTATTTGCGCATGAGTAAAATTGCCTGATAAATAATAATGTTTCTTTCTTAACTGTTGAGGCGATATTAATATTTCATGGATGAACATGAGGTAGATTTTTTTTGTTTTGTTTATTTGGTCATAAGAAGAGGTTGCTGTTGTTATGAGAAAACGAGATAGGATTCTACTTGTTAAAATATCTTAAGTTACTAAGAGGCAATTTTGGGACCACTAAGGCCAATAGTGCAAGGGCGGGTAGAGAAGAGATATAGTTAGTGAAGGTAAAGGTGACCTAAATGAACATGAGAAAAATGCAATGGAGGCTTTGATAGTAAATTAGGGTATATTTTGGCGATGGAACTAAACTGAGAGAAACTATGTTGGGGATTTGATGTCGTGGTACATATTGATTAATACTTGGCTTAAGAAGGAATCACAACTGATCACGATTGCACAGGCTTTCCATTACTTAAATAGGTTTGATCCTTGCAACAAATGAATCAAGAATATTGATAATACTTCAAAGTTATTGCGAGTGAGAGTCTGATCGCATAATCTTGTTTTGTGGTTGTAAATGTTTCCATGAAAAATGGAAAAAGAGTATTAACTGGATATTCAATTAAATGGTGAAACTAGAAATGAGAGAAACATTAGAGAGTTTTTTAAGGAAGTTTTGTTGGATTATTTGAGGATCCAAATTCATATGGAGGCAATGGCTACTTGTTTGAAAAAGGATGCTACAGTTATTCTGTGAGAACCTTGGTGTATAGACAATGAAATGTTGTGGTAGGTTGAGATTTGAGAATACTCAAGTACTGGTTAGAAATTAGAATAAAGTGGGAATGTTATTGAAAGCTGCGTAAAGATTGAGATGAAATATGTCATTAGATATGCAAACTTGCATAAAAGAAATATATTAAGACTACACAAGAGTGTTGATAAAGCATATATTGAGTTGTATTATAAATTGGATTAACTATGGGGAGAAGGTAATATGAGAAACTAATATATCTAATGAATGGACAGAAATTTTTGGCTGGAAGTAAGATGAGAAAACATTGTCCATGATAATAAGGATACTTGCAACATAGAGATGACTTACTTTTCTTGTAGCAAGTCAGAAAATCCAAGTGGGAGATATCAGGAAGGGTGGAGGGAGGTCAAAAAAAGGATAGGAATGAAAGAAATGGGAAGGATGTTCATATGGGAGGATGAGCAGAACTAGAGCTTTGGATTGAATTGAGTGACAAAAGATTATCCATGTGTTAATCTCCGTAAAGTATTTTTAAGAACTGTTGTATCCAACACAAATATTTGAGATGAAAGGGCTGTTTGTATCGCTGAAAATCATGCTTTAAGAAAAGTCATGATTTTTTATTTAAGGAGACTAGGAGAGCAAGTAAGCCTTAAGCAAATATAGGAAAACTATCTGTTTTCCTTCTAACAAGCAATGAAACAAACGAAGATCTTAATAAATACTGAAATGAGAAAAGTCATTTTCGATGAGAAATGGTCTTGACATGATGCCTTTTCGTGACATGATGTAAGATACTGAAATGAGAAACGGCCCTTGTAAGTTCTTTTGAAATTTTGTAATTGATGTGCTTTTTTTTACGTTTTTGGTGATAGATTAGTTAAATTACCAATAAATTGGTAAATAAAAAGTTCCACAATTTGGCAAAGCATAACACAAAAGACGCAGTGATATACTTGAAGTAGAAGTAGTTAAATTATGACCAGAATGCAAGTAAAAGACCTCTCAATGTTAAAAAATATCTCAGTTGTTAGTAACTTTCTGTGGAGTTGCCAATCAACTAGTGCGTGATTGAGGCTTTCTTCATTTGTATTGAGATGTTTAATACCTTGTATTGGAACAAGTAGCACTTGCCACTGATTATCTCTGTTCACATAATTTTTTTATTACCTCAGTATCTATGCAGTTACTTTTTCTCAATGCTTTTTTCCTTCTCGTTTTCATGTGCTTGATTGCTAAGATGTTAGTAACTTCATTCCTGCTCTATAGTATGCTAATTTCTAAAAGTACATACATACCTTTCTAAGGGTTACAAACGTCTACTGATTTGCTGCAGCTGCTACGCATCCCAACCGAACATTTACTTTGGTTGCTGCAAATGATGTCCTGCTGGATTCTTCGGTAATGAAGTACAGCCCGTCTGACTGCCAAAGACCAGAAGTGCTAAATAGAAACTTGGTTGAGGGAAACATTCTTCTTTGCGGCTATTCCTTCAATTTTGTTACTGGTACTGCATCGGTCAAGAAAGTATCAGAAACAGCCAAGAGCCTTGGTGCTGTTGGCTTTGTCCTTGCTGTGGAAACTGTTTCACCTGGAACAAAATTTGATCCTGTACCTGTCAGCATTCCAGGGATTCTTATCACAGATGTCCCAAAATCAATGGTAAAATTTGTCTCCTTGCTGGTATAGAGCAGTAACTCATGATACTTGCTATGCTACTTGTGCTCTTTGCAGCCTCAACTCTTCTGTGTCATTTATTTCTCTAGTTCTCTAAATCATAATGTGCCTACTACGGTACTACCATATAGACTAAAGATACCAAATGATGCTTGTCGTATGTAAAAGATGGATTTTGTCAAGGGCAGAGGATAAGAGGAAATGAAAATAAAGGGACTTCGGGAATGATTCCTTATGCGCTTTGTTGAGAGAAGCAAAATCAGTTTGGAACGTCTTTAGTTGCCTAATCTTTAGCTTGTGTTGGAGAAATACCACATCGTTTGAATTGGGTTCTGTATTGTGGTTTAAATTGAGGGTTCCTTCAACTCCTTAATAGGCCTTTTAAGGGGTTGGGTTAAGGGCCCAATAAGTTTAACATGGAATCGGAGCAAGGTTTGGGTTTTCACGTGTTGGGCTTCTCGGAGTTGGACCAACCCACACGTGAGGGGGGATGTTGGAGAAATACCACATCGTTTGAATTGGGTTCTGTATTGTGGTTTAAATTGAGGGTTCCTTCAACTCCTTAATAGGCCTTTTAGGGGGTTGGGTTAAGGGCCCAATAAGTTTAACAGCTTGTAAGTGAACCTCCAGCTCTTAGGTTGTTACTTAGTTCAGTACTTCATCAGCACCATCTTTCCTCCTGAATAAATCTGGGGTAGATGCAGGTTCTGTCCCAATGCATAAAAGGCAATTTTAGTTGTGTTTTCTTTTTCTCTCAATCATTATCAAATTCGTTCTTTTTTGTTGCCGATTCTTATAATTATGTATTTCTGGCCTTTTGACATTTTTCATAGGAACTCATAGACTACTACAATGTTTCTACACCAAGAGATTGGACTGGACGAGTGAGGAGTTTCAAAGCTGTTGGCAGCATTGGAGACGGCTTGATGCCTATACTCCATAAATCTGCACCACAGGTGGCATTATTCTCCGCTCGAGGACCCAACATAAAAGATTTCAGCTTTCAAGATGCTGATCTTCTCAAACCGGATATTCTAGCTCCTGGTTCTCTCATTTGGGCCGCTTGGTCACCCAAGGGAACTGATGAGCCTAATTATGTTGGTAAGGAATCCATACATGTTATCTCATTTGTTATTGTTGTGGCCAACCTTGAGACAAATGTTTTCATTCTTGGCCATATGGAATTTTGTGTGTCTCATGGAGGGTCAGGGTGGGTCAAGGGATTATGGGGCGAGAGATTTTATAGATGAAAATCCTTAGTCTCAACTCCATGCTCCCATCCTTTGCCCCATTCGCATAATGAAACATTTTGGGGCAAAAGGTTTTCATTTGGGATTTTGTAAACGAAGGTCCGACTTTTGGTATGACAAAGCTTCATAGTTTTATCTGTTATATAGATGAGGAAAAGAACATTTGTCCAATTATAGATTCTTTTTTTTCTATTTTTTTGGCATCAAGCATGAAAATTTCAGGACGCAATAAAAGAAAATATATTCAAATGTCTAGGAGAATAATTATTGCATTTTAACAAAAAATTTCTTCAAGCAGGGGAGGGGTTTGCCATGGTTTCTGGTACAAGCATGGCTGCACCACATATAGCAGGGATAGCAGCTCTTGTAAAGCAGCAGCACCCTCACTGGAGCCCCGCTGCCATTAAGTCGGCTTTGATGACTACTTCAACAAAGTTGGACAGAGCTGGACGGCCTCTTCAAGCACAACAATATTCTGAGACTGAAGAAATGAAGCTGGTCTCAGCAACACCTTTTGATTATGGGAGTGGTCATGTTAGTCCAAGAGCTGCTCTGGATCCTGGACTCATATTTGATGCGGGTGTGTTTTTTTCTTCTCACTCTCATAAGTCTTCTACATGCTATTTGCACCAAAGTTATATATTTATCACCTCATCTAAATTATACCATCTTTAAGCTGAACCTCATTTGTTGGTTCGTATTTTCTTCGCTTTCATTCGTATTGTTTGAGAAGATCATTCAACAATATGCCAAATTACCTCCTGACATCTGTTTATTCCCCTTTTCATAGGTTACGAGGATTACCTGGGATTTTTATGCACAACTCCTGGGATTGATGTTCATGAGATAAGGAACATCACAAACTCTCAGTGCAACAACAGCATTGGTCACCCATCTAATCTCAACACACCATCAATCACAGTTTCCCATCTGGTAGGTACTCAATCTGTTAGTCGTACAGTCACAAACGTTGCCGAAGAAGAAACATACGTGATAACAGCTAGAATGCATCCTGCCATTGCAATAGAAACAAGTCCTCCAGCAATGACTCTGAAACCCGGTGCATCAAGGAAGTTCATGGTGACACTTACAGTTCGAACTGTGACAGGAACCTACAGTTTTGGCGAGATTTGTTTGAAGGGCAGTCGAGGCCATAAAGTAAGAATCCCAGTTGTTGCTATGGGCTACTGGCGATAGTTTGGTCAGTGCATAACATATTAAGGTTTATGGTTGTAATATTCTTTGTAATATGTGCCAATAAGATATATTTTAGATGTATATTATGTTCCAAATATGTATGTGAAATTAGGTGCAAAGATAAACTGATGTAGGGGGAGACTCCTCGTTTCTTCCATTGAAGTTTTGCTGAGATAAGAAAGAATTGGAGAGTGCTCTGTGTCCATGTCCATGGATGTGACCTGGATTTGTTCACCAAGCCAGTATCTGGGAACTAAGGGAGGCCCATATCTCCCCTCTATAAACAACACCTTAGTTCCCACATCTTCCAATGTGGGACAATCCTATCAATACCCTCCCCTTCAAGACCAAGGCCCACGTTGGTCGAGCACCATGGTCGGCTCCTCCGTAGGTGCGGTCCCAAGTTGAAGGCACAACAAGATTGTACGCTTCGATACCATTGATAGAGTTACGCTCATACACGCTCAGCACCCAAGGCCTAATTGACACTCACCCATATGGGTCGGCTGTACCAAAAGCCTCGCAGTCTATACTAGAAAACCTTGGGTACTAAGGGAGGCTCATACCTCCCCTCTATAAACAACACCTTAGCTCCCACATCTTCCAATGTGGGACAATCCTATCAATACCCTCCACTTCAAGAACAACGGCCACATTGGTCGAGCACCATGGCCGGCCCCTCTGTAAACAACACCTTAGCTCTCACATCTTCCAATGTGGGACAATCCTATCAGATTATGATTACGGTTATGGAGCTCCTAATCTTCTCCAGGAACTTTCTGTGGATTTTTATAAGGTTAAAGACACGGTTAGTTCCTCATAAAATAAGTAGTAGGTAAAGGTTAATTAATAATTAATCCCTCGTGCAAGTGTTATATTAACCTAATAGGTCCTTTGACCATGTTGTTTAATCCAAAATAACTTAACTAAGTAAATATGTTTTGTAGTTTGGATAATGGATGGCAAGCTTTGACAAAGTTCTTAATTCTCACTCGGAGGTTTCTCGGAAAATCAGTTTATTTCAGCTATTTGAACAGTTTTAAGTTGTATTTCAGGTAAAAAGATCTGACGAGCATAGTGGACTATCGTCGTCCCGTCTTTGATCAAGACCGTCGATCCACCAAAGAGAAGCACCGGAGCATCACGACTAACCCCTAGTCATCATTCGCCGCCATTAGTTGCTGATTCCACCGAATTTTGACCTTGAAGTCGTGGCCACCTATGAAGAAAATTGCTCGATCTAACCCTCAAAGACGTTCCCGCTGCAAGCAATCACCACGGGAGTGTAACGCAGACTTAGGTGCACCATCTCCACCCATTTGCCAGCCGGAATAGCCATCGAAGGAGAATATCCAATTTGAGTGTCAAATGAGGAAGATGAGGGTATCATTGTAAATAAAAAAATGTTTATAACTTTTTTTCATGGAATATTGTTTTAATCCTTACGAATCTGATATTTTGACGAACAAAATTTATTTGAGTGTCCTTATTGGAACAAAACGTTTAATTGAGAGACTTTCTATAATTTTTTTCTAGATAAAAAAACGGAGGGAGAGAGAAAATGTAGAGAGAGAAATATACAGAGAGAAACTTATAGAGGAAGTATAGAGAGAGAGGAAAGATCATAAAATTTCTTTAAGTTGTATAGTTCTTAAAAGGGAAAATTAGCGTTTCAAAAAAAATAAAAGGGAAAATTAGAGATAACCCTCACCTAAAAATTTTGTTCCAATAAGAATAGTTCAATTAAGTTTTGTTCCACAAAATCCATAAAGTTTACGACAATATTTTATAAAGGACAAAAAATTATAAACATTTATTTTATTGATTGAAATACCCTCAGCTTCCTCATTTAATACCCAAAATCGAATTCTACTCCTTCTGTGGTTATTTTGGTCGGCCAATGGATGGGAATGGTGCACCTAAGTCTAGGGAACACTCTCGTGGTGGTGGCTTGTGGCGATATCTTTGGCGGCTAGATTGGGATATTTTCTTCATGGGTGGGTGCGACTTCAAGGTCAAATTTTGGTGGAATAAGTAGCTGACCGTGGCAAATGATGGATGGGGATTGGTCATGGTGCTCCGACGCTTCTCTTTGGTAGGCCGACGACCTTGATCGATGGCCGGATGACTGTAGTCCCTTCTGCCCCTGGGATCTGTTGATATATTATATGTCTTGACATGTTGATATGTCATTTATTTTATTATATATGTTTGAAGACTAAAACACGAGAATTTCATTTAGTGATGTCGCCACGATGAAGGTTGAAACATAAGAATTTCATTTAGTGAGGGTACCATATTGAAGATTGATAAATTGAACAAACAAATAAGATATTAAACAGATATAATAGCAGCAGATCCAAAACATGTAATATATATATCAAAAGATCAATCATAACGAGAACCAGAAGAAAAACATATAAAAAAGCAAGGTGATGTGTCTTCATCTGAGGAGTTGATTGGTAGCGTTAATGGTTGTCGGCATTGGTAAGATCGAACTCTTTTTTTCCAACTAGTGATTCGCGATTTCAGCAAGTTTTTTCGGCGACTCAAGTGACCATTGACCTAGGGCGTTTCTCGAACGCTTCTAGTGGAGCTTCTGGACTGGGGTGATGTCTTGGGTTACTCGAGCTTAATCATCAGTGATTATCCTCGATGCTAATATTGAGGATGGCTTGCACAAGAGAACACGTAATCTACGAAGGGCATGAGGATGTGCTCGGGGGACCTCTGATGTTCAAATCAGTATTTATCAAAGGGGAATGCTCGATGCTCAGAGTTCTCTCTTAAACAACTAATATAATATAGGAGTGCAAATTCAAGATCCTTTACCTGTAGCAAGGGTCCCGTTTTATATGAGTGAGATGAGTTCTAATTTTTGTAAGAGTAAATCTCCTCTCCTTGTTTCCTATCTTATTCCTTTCATAAGGAGGTTGATCCTATCTTATTCCTTTCCTAAGTAGAGTTGACCTTCTTGTGGGCTCCTAGTTTCCTTGTGTGATTAGGTCACTTCTGGCTACCAAGCACGTATCTTAGGCATTTAACCGAGCACGAATCAGAGGAGCATCCAACCATGACTTTATGTGACACGTGTCAGGATATAAGTGGAGGTTATTTTGATATTATCAATATTTATTAACGTCTATGCAAGATTAGTAATTAATTGTAATTGTATTATTCATGGACGCAATTGCGACAATTTTCAACATGCCAAAGTCACAGCGGCAATGTCTTGGTGAGAGGGTATATTTTATGAGTGAAAGACATGTTGAGTACGTGTAACCATGAGCAGTGATATACACATATTTGATCCAATTTTTGTGCATATTTCTATATTCGTTCTTAGTATTTTTGATGGAATTGGATTGATAGTACATGAAGTTTTTGTGTTTTTATTGTAGGAGAGCCTGCGAGAAATTATGAAGTGAAAATCGCGTTATAAGGAGTGAATTGGAATTGAATTTCGTATAGGATCGCTCGAGGACAAATGATCGCTCAAGCGGCCTAGTTTTCCACTCAAGTGCCCCAGAGAGATCGAGCGGAGCATAACAGAGCTACGGGACCAGAAGCTGATTTTTCCACTGCTCGAGAGGCCAGTTATGCTCAAGCGGACCTCGATGGACTAGTTTCCCTAATTTACATGGAGAAACTTATAGAGGAAGTATAGAGAGAGAGGAGAGATCATAAAATATCTTTAAGTTGTATAGTTCTTAAAAGGGAAAATTAGCGTTTCAAAAAAAAAAAATGGAAAATTAGAGATAAGCCTCAACTAAAAATTGTGTTCCAATAAGAACAGTCCAATTAAGTTTTGTTGCATAAAATCCATAAAGTTTACAACAATATTTTATAAAGGACAAAAAATTATCGGTAGTACTACACATCCTTAAAATATACATCCCTAAACTTACATAACTAGGTGGCATGCCATCTAGACATGATGACAAAACAATTTTAAAAAAATTTGAATAGCTTACCTGTAAAAGAAAAATAGAATAAAAGCAAAAGAAAAAATTTAAAATAATTTCTCTCTCTTCGTGTCTCTCTCTTGCCTCTCTCCCTATCCTCCACCAATCCCCTTATTATGTCTCTTCTCTCTCCACCTCTCCCCCTCCTCCTCAAGATCCATGGCATCGACGATCTTCTACTCAAGATCTATGGCATCAACAAACTTTATCCTACACTCTTAATTAATAAAATGGATCTAGATGAATTAAAATCTAGATGGAGGATTTTGGTACTCGACTTTCGACGAACTTTGTTTACTGAGAGATAGCCTTACACTCTGAAGTGGTAGCTTTTATCTACTTTCTTTCTTTAAAGGCGTACATCCAGTCCAAGCAGTTGCTCCCAACTAGGGAATATGCATTTTTTTTATTAGAAATATGTGCCTCTTTCTTGCGTTGAATAGTAATCTTGAATGATAGTGAAACAAGTTTCTGTTTGGTACATCAATCAATGACAAACACCCACCGAATGAAGAAGTTTTAACAACGACATAGCTCTCCATCATCTTTGTAGTCTCGAACCAGACCCAAGTAGAAGGCGAAGGCGATGACAGGGACTTATTACACTTTGAATGTAATTAGTTATGCTGTCAATGTAATAAGTTACGTTGACATGATTGTCCAACATGACAAGGCTCACCTTGAATATTCAATGAAACTCTGCATTTTATACACCTTGGTGTCTTAGTCAACTTGGTATTGTGATTAAACTTGGCATTGGTGTCTTAGTAAGCTTGACATGGGCTTATTACACTTTGAATGTAATTAGTTACCCTATTAATGTAATAAGCCACTTGTGGATAATTGAACCGCTTAATAGGAACATTTGTTTATCCTGTGGATAATTGAACATTTTAATAGGAACATTCCATTGTGGTTGTCTATATAGATATGAGCCAGGGGTTAATTACATTGTGAGTTTGTACAGTGTAAATAATTGCATTGTTCACATAATTTATTAGATTGTGCTATTTTCACAATGTAATTAGCCATTGACTGGTAGTCATGGACTTTATATGGTTAAGTTTGGGATGATATGTATTTTTTTGGATTCAATTATAGCATCAGACACTTGGTTTTGGGGAAATCTAGTACATTCCAGGCATATTTTATAGTGTGGGGCACAAATCATAACAATATAAAATACAAAGATTTGGGAGGACTCATTGATCTCCAATCAACCATGTTTTAAGCCTCTCTAAGTCTCTGTTGAGCCTTATGATGATGCTGACAATTATCCTCATGCTGCTGAGGATGCCGCAAAGAGGGAAAAAAATGGCTTAGGGGCTTGAGTCTCGGGCTGAAGAGGCTGAAAAATAAGGGAATCAACCAATTGGAGCATAAGGAAACTTTAGAAGCTTGACTTTTGAAATTAGATAGAAAGCCATGGAAGAAGCCCACTTGCGTAAAGCTGAGTCGTGCGAATGAGTACTTTGAATGGGAAAAGGGTGAGGCCATGTGATCTGCTGCGAATGAGTACTTTGAACTTGGATCTACATATGAGCTAAACCTAGTTCGCATATGATGTGGTAAACGTTGCGACAGAGTTGAGAAAAATAAGAATAAGACAAAAACAAAACCCTGATGATAGAGAAGAAAGAAAATCATGTGTTAGTATTATATTTTTTTTAATTGAATTTCTATGTGGCATGTTGAGTTGGACAGCCACATAGATTATGTAAGTTTATGGATGAGAAATTTAGGGACACAAATCATTTTCGCAAAATTATAAACATTTATTTTATTGACTGAAATACCCTCATCTTCCTCATTGAATACCCAAAATCGAATTCTCCTCCTTCGGTGGTTATTTCGGCTAGCCAATGGGTGAGAATGGTGCGTCTAAGTCTGGGGAGCACTCTCGTGTTGGTGGCTTGTGGCGATATCTTTGGCGGCTAGATTGGGATATTTTCTTCATGGGTGGGTGCGACTTCAAGGTCAAATTTTGGTGGAATAAGTAGTTGACCTTGGCAAATGATGGACGAGGGTTGGTCGTGGTGCTCCGACACTTCTTTGGTGGGCCGACGGCCTTGATCGATGATCGGATGACGGTAGTCCCTTATGCCCGTGGGGTCTGCTGATATATTATATGTCTTGACATGTTGATATGTCATCTATTTTATTATATATGTTTTAAGATGAAACACAAGAATTTCATTTAGTGATGTCGTCACGAAGAAGATTGAAACATCAAAATTTCATTTAGTGGGGGTCCATATTGAAGATTGATAAATCGAACAAACAGATAAGCTATTAAACGGATATAATATCAGTAGATCCAAAACATGTAATATCTCAAAAGATCAATCATAACAAGAACCAGAAGGAAAAAATATAAAAAAGAAGAAAGGTGATCCGTCTTCATCCAGGGAGTTGATTGGTAGCGTTAATGGTCATCGGCATTGGTCAAATCGAACTCTTTTTCGAAATAGTGGTCCGCGATTTCAACAAGCTTTTTCGACGACTCAAGTGATCATCTACCTAGGGTGTTTCCCGAACGCTTTTGGTGGAGCCTCTGGACTGGGGTGATGTCTTGGGTTACTTGAGCTTAATTGTCAGTGATTATCCTCGATACTAATATTGAGGATGGCTTGCACAAGAGAACACGTAATCTACGAAGGGCATGAGGATGTGCTCGGGGGACCTCTCTAACGTTCAAATCAGTATTTATCAAAGGGGAGTGCTCGACGCTCAGAGTTCTCTCTTAAACAACTAATATAATGTAGGATTGCAAATTCAAGATCTTTACCCATTTTATATGAGTGAGATGAGTTCTAGTTTTTGTAGGAGTAAATCTCCTCTCCTTGATCTCAGGCAGAATCGTAAGAAGGTTGATCCTTTCTTATTCATTTCCTAAGTAGAGTCGACCTTCTTGTGGGCTCTTAGTTTCCTCTTGTGTGCTTAGGTCAGTGCTGGCTACCGAGCACGTACTTAGGCATTTTACCGAGCACGTATCAGAGGAGCATCATACCTCGACTTTATGTGACTCGTGTCAGGATATACGTGGAGGTTATTTTGATATTATCGATATTTATTAACTGTCTATGCAAGATTAGTAATTACTTGTAATTGTATTATTCATGGATTCAATTGCCACAAATTTTCAACATGGCATAGTTATAGCAGCAATGTCTTGGTGAAACGGTATATTGTATGAGTGAAGACATGTTGAGTAAGTGTAACCATGAGCAGAACCCGTTGAACAAGTTTATGTGTGTGCGTTGTGGCATGGGCTATGTCTCAAGGGGAACACTTGCATGTTCTCCGGCTGGGCCTGACTCTATTTTCAAAGATCTGTTTTGAGTTGTCCGGTTCCGATGGATATATTGGGTCCACACAACTTTGTCTCTCCCATGTCCAGCTACTAAGGGCCGAAGCCCATGGATCAAAGCCCAACTCACTTGGGCTTAGGACAAAACCTAGTTGACAAGCTAAGGGTGAACTTGTCCTTATATAAAGGTGTTATATCCTTACATCAAACAATGTGGGAGAAGCAAATGGAGCTCTTGAGAGAGAGTGATGTTGAGTTTTGAACCAAGAGAGAAGTGGTTCAGATGTAAACTTTAACAACAAATTTACGTATGAATTTATTTTGTTGTATGAATACGGTCATCGTAGAATGTATTCAATGTGAGCCATTAGATGCTCACTTGAGGTTAGCGGCAATTCAGTCAGGCCTCCCTCGCCCGAATTAAACCATATGTGACTTTCAAATATTAATTATATTTTAATCGAAGATTGATTTTCGTAAATCAATAATATTTTTTAAATCCATTAAATATTCAATCATGAGATTTGATTGAATCAATTTGAATTCTCTCTTTATACTCTTTCACGAGCATTTCTTTGTAAACAACAAGGTTTTGAAACCGAACCGGTCATCGAACCCGAAAATTCTTCGATTCTTCGATTCAAGATTCAATGATTCAACCGGATCCAACATAATAAATTATTTTATATATTAAAATATTTCATATTTTATAATATTCACAATAATATAGAAAATACATCAATTATTTTATGATGCTTATAGTTATATAATATTGTTTTAAACAAAGAAAGTGTCATAACTTAGTAGATTAAAAAATTTGTCTTATGCATGAGAGGTTATAAGTTCAATTTTGTAAAGTTTTGTAGAATGAAAGCTACCAAATCCACCTAAAAATTCTCCAACGGCTCATATAAACTCCTAATAATTTGTCATACTGCTCTTTAGTGCATACTGAAGATCGATGACTCGAAGATCATATCAGAAACTTTCAAACTTTGGCTTTGCTAGAGCCTTTCTAAATATGTCTGCAACTTGATTACTTGTGCAAACTCTTTGTAGCTCAATCTCTTGAATCAACAACTACTTTCTCTCGAACAAAGTGGTGATGAACTTCAATGTGTTTTGTGCGACCGAGAAAACTAGAAATCTCCACTTTTCTTGTATGTAAGACCATAACCAAGAGATCCCTTTACATAACATAAAACCCTTTTAACTGTATCCAAATGAGGAATTTGTGAATTTTTTTATGAAATGAGAAATGAGAAATAAGTAGTCAATTTCATGTCTTGTGATAATTAAATAAATCAAATTACCAACAAGCTATCGAAATTGTAAACCCTGTACATTTACGGTCCTTGTAGAGTCAAAATGTGTTGAGTATGTATCAATTTGAACCGGGTAGGCACAATTAGAAAGACATATTCTAATTAATAAGGATAACCAAAAATTTTTTTATTAATAAGAACAAATCTCTTGGAATTACCTATGTATCCCTCTTCGTTTAAAAAAATTACAAACTAATCATTCAGCTCTTTTCCTATCCACGTTTATCCATGCATGTCATTATTAGTTTTGACTTTTTTTTTTTAAAAAAAAAACTTCAAACAATTTATCTATCAAAATACATGATGAATTTTGAAAAAAAAATTATATATTCTAAATTAGCGGGAAAAATTCTTTCAAACAAAATCACTTAGCGATATATTATAAGATGCAAAAATCTCGCGTATGAATTTAGTGCAAATAAATTTATCTATAGTGCATATAATTTATCTGCACTGTATATGATTTTTCTATAATGCATAAAAATTATTTATCTGCAAAGCATATAATTTATTTGTAGTTTACATAATTTATTTACGATGTATAAAAACTATTTATTTGTAGAGCATATAATTTATCCAGAGTAAATTTTTTGCAGATAAATTTCAATATATATTAACCGTAACAAAAATACCAAATGATGTAGATAAATTTAGTATAGATAAATTTTAATATATTAACAATAACAAAACCACAACAGATAATATAAATATATTTAGCGTAGATAAATTTGTATCTATATGATTCATAGTCCGATGTGCAAACTTTGAGCCTTGATTTGACATCTAAAACATTCAAATCTTCAAAAATATATTAGACAAAATTCTTTGGGTCTTGCATTTTTCTTTCGAGCACCATAAAAATCATCTTAATCGAAGCTCACACCAGTGAGTTATGGCTATTCGAACACATTGATGTCGAACACACTAACGACAAAAACACAGCTTTGATGCACAAAATTTGAGGCTTGATTAGACCTCTAAAATATTAGAATCTCCAATTATGTAATAGACACAATTATATGGGTCTTAAAGTCTTCTTTCTAACGTCACAAAAATAATCTCTATCGAAACTCAAAAAAGTGAGTTATGGTTGTCTGAACACATTGACATCGAACACATTGGCGTAACAGCTCCGATGTGTAAATTTTGAGTTTTGATTTGACCTCTAAAATGTTCGAATCTTCAATTATGTAATAGACACAATTATACGGGTCTTAAAGTCTTCTTTCTAACATCACAAAAATCATCTCATTCGAAACTCAAAAGAGTTAGTTATAACTGTCCAATCACACTAACGTCATCAAAAGATATTGAATTATTGAAATTTAAAAGTAAAACAAGTGTTTAAGGTAGTATGTTCAATAAAAAATATATTTTAATTAATCTGTTCTTGATATAATAAATCCTATCCACTTATAAATCTTATGTGTTGAAAAAATTGATCAGTGAACCTATTGAAATAAAAGTTTGATTTGAGGGACATATAATAATCAATTGTTGTTATATTGTTGAAATTCAGTATGCTTTACTACCATATTAAAAATATCAATATGCTAAATAACGTTAAATTCAAATACAATTTATTTATCATTAAAGTATTAGAATAAAGTCTTATATTTCAAATTAGCAGACTACCCAGACCCCAGTCCATGACATTAAAGGTCCTGGCTTTTAATCCAACCAAGAGGGTTGGGGTCATGGGTATAACTGCATGCCCCTGATCATGACAATTTTGAATTTGTATCCTAAGATTGCTTTCAAGTGGATATGTGGGTTCCTTGATTTAATTACAATTTTGAATTTGTATCCTAAGATTGCTTTCAAGTGGATATGTGGGTTCCTTGATTTATAAGCTGAGACGGACATTCTGGATGAACATTGAGAGAGTTTACGTAGTCTACTAAGTAAGAAGCAGTCAACCATATGAAGATGATCATTAACACATCAACTGCCATGATGTCGGTACGTACTTCCATCTCAGCAAACATTGAGGGACCAAATTAAGGTGACTGAGTAGAAACGTGTTATAAATCCACACCCCCATACATGTTAATAATATTATTCGCTTTGGGTTATCTAGTTTCCGTGAGTACTTCGAGCTCGTATTGGATTATCGATCCGGTTTCCGTGGATACATCAAACCCGCATGACTTTCTTCTTCCTGAACCATCTCGCTTAGCGGTAGTTAAGCTCATGAAAATGCTTCAATGTAGTGAGAGGCATGAATTTTTGTATAAACCCACATCACTTGGGTTTACTTGGCTTATCCAAGCGATATTAGAGATCATATGTCATAATATTGTCACTAACAAGCAACAAGTCTTTCAAACGTTGCACAAAAAACAGAAATAGTCTTGGAAAAGAAAGATGAACAGAGTCGCAATGTTCGATTTCAATGCATGATTTGTTGTTCGTTGAACAGATGCTGTCAATTTTATGGGACGAACTGTTTACGGTGGTTGTGTGGTGGTCATGCACCGTACTTGGCCTGTGTGTTTGCAGGCATTGCATATCTTTGGATTCCAGTATCAATAAATGGCAACCATGAATCATAGCTAGGCTTGGTTGATGGCATGTCATTTTAAGAAATAAATTTCCATATTTATGTTCTGCAACTGTGAGTCGGAAAGCTTTTCATTGACATTTTTGATTGATTCGATCCATCTGAATAATCATAAATTACACCTACTGTGGCAATGACAATGAAAGAGATATGTGATATATATGTCTGACTGCAATAAGTGATATATACATATATGCCTAGTTCTCTACTGCGGCTTAAATGAGGGAGAGAAAAGCTGAGAAGCAATGGCCCATTTTTCTGGGTGCCACTGCTTTTCATAAAATGTTTGTGTTAGAAACTAAATTTGAG
Organism: Tripterygium wilfordii; assembly: GCF_013401445.1. NCBI lineage: Eukaryota > Viridiplantae > Streptophyta > Magnoliopsida > Celastrales > Celastraceae > Tripterygium > Tripterygium wilfordii. The sequence continues at coordinate 12,775,162 of NC_052235.1, read as the reverse complement.
GTTTTAATTTTTAGGATTGGTTTCAAAATATTTTTTAAAAATTTAGAAAAAATATATATTTGTATTTTGGTCAGTCTTACGAACTCAATGATATATTTTTTTTTGAAACAAAAACCAATTGAAACATGAAAAGTGTATGAAATGTTTTTTGTTTTATATCCAATGATCTAGAATTATCACACAATTTTTATGTTGAATTTAATTTTTGTTTTGAACAAAAAATTTAACGTTCTGTTTGTATGACCAATTAAAACACAAATATATTTTTAAAAATATTTTGAAGTATAAAAATTAGGATCTCATTTTAGAATCTCATAAAAGAATAATATATATATATACACACATGAGTAATTCTGTTAACTATCTTCAAAGTTAAGGGAAACAAGAATAAGCGGTTTAGGGTTTTTCGCGGACCTCGTCTCGTCTGGCCTTATCAGCCGCCACATGTGTCCTTCTCTTCAAGAAGATCTGTACCGCCACCTGTTCTTTTTACATGTCACTTTCCAACTTGAACCGAGCTTAAGCCCGACACACTTGGCCCGTTTAATTTCAGGCATCAAAACTTGTACCAGTCAAACATGAACATAAATTTTTGAGAGTTTTATATAGGGATAGCAATGGGTCGGGTACCCAATACTAAAACTGTTTAAGAAATCATTTAAATTTTCAAAATCGGAACCATTCCATAACTGTTTATCATCGAGTACCCGTTTATCTTTTAACTTTTAAATTTTTTCTATTTTTCTATAAATGTATAATTCAATTTCTTAAAAAATATTTTGACTTATCATATTGTCATAGTTTGAATATGTAATCTATAATTCTATTATATTATTTTATTTAATATGCTTGATCATGTTAAAATTTAGCATCCTAATAGTATATCTTTATATAGATGATTTATAATGTCATTACTATAATTCACTTTTTTGATTAAACAGTTCGAGTACCCTACGCCCGGCATCAAGAACCAAACCCAACCCTAAACTGTAACTGATTTGAAAATCAAAATGAAAATCGTTTTTAAGCCATATAAGATCGGTTTTTGGATTTTAAATGGATCGGGTATCCTATAGATAATGCTCGGATTGGTTTTTTCTGTCATCCCTAGTTTTAGGGATTTCAAATTTGTTTTAACCGAAGTACAAGTATTAGTAAATAATAATATAAAGGGCCTAACTAGGCTGTTAAATAAATAATTATGATAGAAATTTCAGCAATTGGTATCTCAATTGTTCCAATTACTGTGTTGTACGCACATAATTTTGTTTGCATCACATGGGACTTATGGAGCGTACGAATTTACTTGAATTTTGTGCGTCTAACTCAATAGTTGGAATAATTGGGATATCAAATTACTAGGATGTTTATTATTTTGGTTAAACAAAACCCCCTGCATCAGTAATAACGTCACCTTTTGACTCATATACATAGGATGTTGAGCATGCTTTAAGATATTAATTAGTTAATCTATTTATAGTGTTACTTTTAAATCTACGCATATTGCATGCTTATCAACTTATAAAGTTGACCACTTGACTAATTGAGCATAGGGGAATAGTAATAGAGTGGGGCACTACCACATTTGTGGTCAAACAAAGCCCCCTAAACTAGCCATAGACAAGTTTCGACTCGTCTATTTTTAGGATTTCGAATAAGTTGAAAGGTCGAATTTTCTCACAATAAATGATAGGTAGTTAGGTATATAAAATTTAGTATCCATAATGATAGGTAGTTAGGTATATAAAATTTTCTCACAATAAGCCCCATAATAAAATGCTCATCTAATAATGTTTTCATTGATAAACATAAACACATCATACAGATTTAGAATGTCTCACATACACGTTAATTGTAGTTTGATGGTCTTTTTGGGCGTTACATCATCATACAACATTAATCATAATTATGCTAATAGGTTTAACATAATTTGACAACTATGTATGTACTAATTAGAAATGCCTACAATCTTTGTATAAGCAAATAAAAAATAATAGCACATCTTAATTACCAATAGTCATGTTCACCGATTATAAGAACAAATAATCAACCTTTAGGTGATCCAGAAATGTCTTATAACAATGAACTTCAATTTATCCATAAATATAAAATCATCATGTCATTCGTTTATAAGCATCCAAATTTATGGATAATTGAAAATAATACGTACAACATCAAATTATTGTGCCTTAAATATTCGACCACTTTGGTGGTTAAGAAATCAAAAGTTAAATTCTTTTTTTTTTTTTTGAGAAAAACCGATTAAAACCAGAAGATATTACATGAGATGAAGACAATCCTGGCTAACCAGGGATTCGACTTCCAGCGGACATCCATTCCGCCAAATAGATTTCCTACATCGATTCTTGGCCCCTCTAGCTAGATAGTGAGCTACAGAATTACAAGCTCTAGGAATATGATGACAGTGTGAAACACCCAGTCTAACCATAAGAGACTTCGCCTCCTTCACAAAAACACCCATTCGAGACTCTAAATACTCCTCAGATGTCAGTGCTTGAACAATAGTAGTTGAGTCAAGTTCTAAACTGAAATCCCGCCAATCCTCATTCACCAAACATCTCAGGGCAGCAATAACTACAAGTAACTCAGCAAAAGCCGGGTCAACCCTCCCGGGCAGCCTCTCAGACAAGCACAGCACAGGCTCTCCTCTATCATTTCGTAATATTGCTCCCGCGCCAATCTCATCCGTCTCTTTAAAAATGGCGCCATCTATATTAAGCTTGAGACTGCCCAAAGTAGGCGCTTCCCACCTTCTATTCAGCGAAGAAGAGGGAGTTGGCAAAGGGCCAAAACACCGATTGGACTGGCATGAAAGAAATTCAGTTGAGAAGTTACGAACCTTTATCACTAGAGCGTCCGAGTTAGTTGTAATGCCATCATGAATAATAGAGTTTCTAGTGCACCAAAGGACCCAAATTGCCGTAGCACATAAGGTCTGGTCACGCTGTGAACCAGATTGCATCACATTCGCCATCCAATCCATGAAACTTAGACCCTTTCCCATATTATAAGCTTCACAAGGACTAAGGTCGTTCCAGAGCCTTTGAGCAATAGGGCACCTTCTAAACACATGATCCACATCTTCTACTAGCCTTCCACATCCGAGACAGAGAGCGTGATCACTCACATGGCGAATCTGGAGATTTGAATTTGTTGGTAAAGCATTGTTCACAGCAGCCCACATGAGATGTCTAATCTTTGTTGGCACTTTTAACTCCCATAATTTTTGCCACGGGAAACCCCTTTCCCCCACAGATGATGAAGAAGACAGACTTTGACTCTTCCAATTCATTGCTTGGTGATATGCACTCTTGACTGAGTATCTTCCATTAGCTTCCCAATGCCAAATCATCATATTTACTGATGCAGCCCCGGGTAGAGGTATTGAGAGAATTGTATCTGCTTCGAAAGGCAGAAAAAGAGATCGCACCAAATCCTCATCCCATCTTCTTGCTTGGGTATCAATCAATGATCCAACTGCAGCCATGCGCACCTCATGTGATAGAGGAGAAACTGGTTTGAAAGAGAATGGAGTTGGAAGCCATGGATCAACACCCAATTGTAACCCCCAACCACTTCCTATCTGCCACATCACACCTCTTGCCACCAGCCCTATAGAACTCCATAAACTTCTCCAGGTGAAAGAAGGGCTCACCCCCAATTTTGCATTAAGCACATTACAATTCAGAAAGTATCTCGCTTTAAAAACTTTTGCCACTAAAGACTTCGGATTCATCAAAACCCTCCAGATGTTTTTGCCAAGCAAGACATTATTGAAGCATTCCAAATCTCGAAAACCCAAACCCCCATTCTTCTTTGACTGCGTTAATAATCCCCATTTAGCCCAATGGATTTTTTGTTTTCCTTCCGAAGAGCCCCACCAGAACCCAGCCATGCACTTCATAATCCACTGAATAATAGACTTTGGAAGCTTGAAACAGGACATAGCATAAGATGGTATAGCCTGGATCACCGATTTTAGTAATACTTCTTTACCTCCACAGGATAGAAGCTTTTCATTCCACCCATTTATACGCTTAGCTACTCAATCTCGAATATAGGAAAAGATCTCCCTTTTTGACTTTCCGATAATAGCTGGAAGCCCCAGATATCGATCATGCATTCTAGCCTCTGAAACGCCTAAAATTTCTTTCACTGAGCTGATGGATTCCTGCGAGACATTTCTACTAAAAAACACATTGGATTTCTGAATGTTTACAAGCTGTCCAGACAATTTTTCATATGTATGGATTACATCCATTAAGCCCCTGCATTCAACCCCATTTGCCTTGCAAAACAGAAGGCTATCGTCTGCAAAAAATAGATGATGGATTTTCGGGGCCCCTCTTGCCACTTGAACCCCACTGAACACACTCTCATTATGGGCTCCATCTAACATTTTTGATAGTGCCTCTGTACACAAGATGAACAAGTAAGGAGACAGAGGATCTCCTTGTCTCAAGCCCCTTTGCGGAATCCAATCGCCTTTCGGTTTTCCATTAACTAAGACTGAATATCAGACTGTTTGGATGCACTCCATAATCAAATTCACCCATTTTGTGTGAAAACCCAGCTTTATCATAACAGACCTCAAGAAGCTCCACTCCACCCGATCATATGCCTTTGTCATATCCATTTTTGAAGCCATGTACGCCTCTCGCCCGGTACTTTTAGTTTTCAAATGATGCATCACCTCGAACGCAATGAGAACATTGTCCGTAATTAGGCGCCACTTAACGAAAGCACTCTGAGAGGATGATATGATTTTAGGCATCAAAATCTTCATCCGGTTAGCCATAACTTTTGCCAGCACCTTATAGCTCACATTACATAAACTAATAGGTCTGAACTCAGAGACTTTCTTAGGTTTGGGAACTTTTGGGATCAAGCAAATGTGGGTGCTATTAATAAGGTCTGGCATCTGTTCATTATGGAAAAACCTCTGCACCATCTGCACTACATCTGTCTTCATAGTCTCCCAAAATCGTTGATAAAATAAAGCAGGCATCCCATCCGGTCCTGGAGCTTTGGTTGGATGCATATGGAAAAGAGCAAGGCGAATCTCCTCTTCAGATGGATCCTTAATCAGAGCATCATTCATAGCTTGTGTAACAGCAATATTAATCCCTGCAAAAGAGTTTCCAACTTCTGGAGGAGAGTCTGAATGAAACAAATTCTCATAGTAATCCACAATAAGCGGCACAAAAAATTCTTCCTCTTGAATCCACAAGCCAGTATCATCTTCAAGCCCTGAAATCCAGTTCTTGCTACTTCGTTGGCTGGCTTTACGGTGGAAAAATTTTGTATTGCGATCTCCATGCTGAAGCCACTCCACCTGAGACCGTTGTTTCCACATCACCTCTTCGCGCATCAGCAAAGTATTGATATCAGAATTTAACTGATCAATTTCAGCCTTCCTTTCAACTGTGTGGGCAAGTGAAGAAGCCACTCAATCCGTTTATGCTTATTCTTCAGCTGATATTTAACTTTCCCAAACACATTACGATCCTAAACCAGTAATCTATCACTCACATTTTGAATTTTTTCAGTTGTCGTACCCTGACAATCATCCCATCCCTTATAAATTTCCTCCTCAAACCCTTCATGAGATAGCCACATCTCCTCAAATCTGAACCGACGAACACCTGAGGAATTAGGGGAAAAGGAATTCAAATCCACCACGATTGGGCTGTGATCAGACACTGAAGCAACATGATGGTGAACTTTGTAATTTGGAACCAAAACACACCACTAATCATTTGCAAGCGCTCTGTCCAAACGCTCATAGATAACCCCTACAGTTCTATTATTACACCACGTAAATTTGCTCCCTATATACCCCAAATCAGACAACCCACAGTCCAAAAGACACTGTTGAAAACCTGCCATAGCGCTCCGATTTCACGCTCTGCCACCAAGCTTCTCACTTTGATTCAGAATCTCATTAAAATCACCGATCACAATCCACGGGAGAGTAGAAGATCCACGAAGACTCCTCAGCAAATCCCACGAAGAGGCTCTTAAACTTTGCAAGGGATTTCCATAGAACCCAGTCATTTTCCAAGAAGAAGTAGAATCCGCCACTGTAATCATACCATCAATATGAAAGCTTGAATAATTCAACAACGTAAAAGAGACATCCCCCCTCCATAACATCGCAAGCCCACAATGGTCCCCATCATACCCAGAGACCACACATCCTACAAAACCCAACCTCCTAGCTAACCCTTCCATTCTTCGTACAGTTAAACATGTCTCCATTAGAAACACTAGTTGGGGATTTACACGCTGAAGTAGGTGTTTCAGCGCCAGAACTGCACGGTGATTCCCCAACCCCCGGCAGTTCCAAGATAAGGTTTTCATAATGTGCAGCGGGGTGGTGAAACCACCTCCGCCAATACATTCTGTGATCCCTTTGCATCCACCCTCTTGGTTCTTTTTGCCTCTGTTTCCACACCAAAAGAATCCTTTCTTTTTACCATGGTGGTTTCTTCAATAACTTCCTTAACCACTCCAGCAGCGCGAGCCTGACATTTCCATTTCTTCTTCTTCGGACCCCCTTGTGAACCAGTTGAAACCTCCGTGGACTTTGTCTTCACTGTTTCCATATAGTCAGAATCATCCCCTTCAGTTATACTTTTATCGCATATGGTTCCTCTTTCTTCATCACCCAGAGGCACCATCTTATCAGAATTATCCTCCACTACCTCCTTCTCCCCCTCCCCTGCATTATTCCCCGTAGATTTAACAATAGCCTGTTTCTGAGAGAGCATAGGCATGATGAATCCGTCGTGGACCCTAGCAGATGCTCCAACCTCGTTCTTGGATCCTACTTTCTGTGATTCTGTAGATGCTGGTACAGAGTCGCTCTCCGTACTACTCTTAGTGTAACCAGAAGATGAACGGAGTCCAGTACTTCCAGCTCGCATCCACGGCCCAAAAGGACGTCGTCCTCCCCCATCTTTTAGGTTCTGCCCCTCCCCATCGATACACTCCCGATCCGAGTGCCCCAAACGCCCACAGGAAAAGCACAAGAGAGGGAGACGTTCATATTTGAAATCTATGAACCGCTCACCTTCCCCCATGTTCACCATCACTCCTCGCGGGAGGCTCTGTTCGAATCGCAATCGAACTTGCACTCTCAGATACGAACCCCAACTGTGCCCATCATCATCTGTATCTACCTTCAGCACTTCACCCACTCTGGCCCCTATTTTCCTCCCCACACTGTTTGACATCCCCCCCAATGGGAGGTTGTGGCACTGAAGCCACATAGAGACCCATTCAAATTTAATGTCTGAAATTGATTCCTTGGCACAGAACGGCTTCAACGCCAGCAGATTGTTCTCAAAAGTCCAAGGTTCCAACGATAGAAACCTTTCTCTCTTCCCCCGGTTGGCAAATTCTAGCAAATAAATTTTTTCATCCAGCTCTTTGATACTCAGTGAAGAATCCTTCCAGATTCGCCCAATGGACTGTCGAAAAGCATCCAAGTTAACTTTCTTTGTCGTCATAATTTTCCCAACCAAGCAGCGTTCCACCTGCTCTTGTGGAAAAGTTTGTAAGTCGACAGCCATATCCACTGTGTTCTTCTCAAGATCTGATAATCTCAGACCATGGAGCTTGTCCGCCATTTCTCCCTCCATTGTAGCTCACCAATTTCCTTTACCACGACGATGGCCTTTGCCGCCTCACAACCTAGGAACACCTAGACAAACCCACAGAAACCCTAACGGGAACGAGGGACCTATTTTTTACTTTACTGAAACATATGTTCAAAAGTTAAATTCTAAACTATATTTACTTCACGATCAACATGTCTAGTACCTATGAATAGTGTTGTCCAATCATGGCATGGTGCTGTCCAGACAATGATTAGTGATGTCCGGACAACTAGCCCACTGTTCAAATGGGTATTTGAATTATTTTGTCACAACTTTCAGTATTTCCTGATCCCAAATAGGATTTGATCCATAAATTCATTATATGAATATGGATCCTAGCCTTCACATAAAATGCAGATTCTAACAACTATTGCAGCGAAATTATGCTAGATCATAAAATCTTAGAGTTTCATAATTTGATTGAGAGATCGTGAATTCCTTAACCTCGCTCCGATACTACATGTAAGACTTCATGATATTGTGAACATAAACAATCTATGCATATACATCGTACTTATAATCATAGATCATGGAATTCAACATCTCTATAAGCAAAACTCTAAGAATATTAACATGAGGAAAATATATTCGGATCCATGAAGATGAGACTTAATTCTTGAAGACTCAATTTCTCCCTTGGAAACGTAGTTGTTGGCTGAGTTGAAACGAGTCATATCTTTCGGTGACCAATTTAGATATTAATAATAAACTTGTTTGGTTGATATCTAACCTAAACCCACCCAACCCATACACACGAGAATGCAACCATTTTTACCTAATAAGTCGTACTCATCTGCAATTGGCTTTGATGATCTTCAAAAATACCAATATTTGGCAAAGATCCTGAACATATCTGGAACAAATGCTCCATTTTTCACCTCGCAAAAGATGCCTCTATGGGTTATTTGACAAGTATACTAATGTCTGCCCCAAGATATAATGAATTATCATTATACTGTAGAAAGTCAGTATGCTTTACTACTAACTATATTAAAAATATAAATATTCTAAATAATGTTAAATTCAAATACAATTTATTTAAATTAAAGTATCGGAATAAAGTTTTATATTTCAAATTAGCATACTACCCTCCAATCCTTGACCTTAAAGTGTGTTTAGAATGAGGGATTTGAGGGGAGGGAAGAGAATGATACTTTTTCCTCTCCCATGTGTAGATAGATTTTAAAAAATAAAAATAAAATTGGGTTAATTAACCAATTTATCCTTATTTTTATGTTAAAATATTATGTATAAGGGTAAAATAGATATTTAACTTATAAATAACTTAATTAGTCATCCATTCTCTCAAAATGACTCAATTTTATGAGGAAGTATTTTAACAAAAATTTAATGAAATATTCTTCCCAATTCCCCTCATATCCCTTCCCTTCATTTTTCATTAACTATCCAAGCAAGAGAATTGGTAGGGAACTCATTTTTCGTTCTCTTCCCTTCCCTCAAATCCCTCAATCGAAATACACTCTTAGGTCATAGCTTTTAATCCAACCAAAAGGGCTGGGCCCGTTGGGGTCATGGGTGTAACTGCCCCTGATCAGGACTACTTTCATTCAAGTTGATATGTGGGTGCCTTAATTTATTAGGTGAGAAGGACATTCTGGATAGACATTGAGGAAGTTTGCGGAGTCTGCTAAATAAGATGCATGCATATGACGATGAAGGTTAACACACCAACTTGCAAGCACATTCAATCCAACGCTCATCAATTCTTACAGCATACACAGTCAATATTCCTGTCTGCATATCTTGTACAAAGGCTACCGATCCAGCCACGTTGTCGGTACTTTCATCCCGACAAATATTGGGCTCACCAAATTAGGATGACTGACTTGAAACGAGTCATATTTTTTAAATCTTATGTTTTGTTACGCAAGCTTTGTGGTTGAGTGGAAACGAGTTATCCTTGATTTGGTTCATAAAACACTAAATAAGAACATTAGGAATCTTATTGCATATTATTCTTCAATATTTTCACATAATAGTGTAAAAATCCTATTTTAAAAAATAAAAACAGTTAGGCTCATCTACTTTACTTAAAAACCAAAACGTAACTTTTTAACTATTTTTTGACTGTTTAATTTAACGAACAATAAGCCCTGCCAATAAGTTACTTAGAGACCTTATTGTTGTCTGTCGAAAATCTCAACCTACTCACATGAATGATATGATATTGTTTGTGGATGAATAAAAAATGTCATGCTTCGTCAGCATGACAGGTGACATACAAAGAGAAAACCTTTCAAGAAGCAAGGCAAAGAGGAATCAAACTCAGAAATCAACCCAAACAAAAGGGAATGCAAAAATCCCAACATAACCTGAGGAAGTAAGTATTTAGACTCAATCCAAAGAGGGAAACTTCACAAATAATTTCCTAGCTACAATCTTTATATCGCAACAATTTCAACGATGATATCAAACCAATATCTTATCTCAACAGAGACATCATCCACATGAGACGAGGTACGCACTATGAATTGTTAAATAAGATACTTTGATTGCTTCTTGAGAAAGACACTAATTTGAGCATAGTGTCGTCAAGCCACGAATGGCTGCCTGTTCTTGTTCTTGCAGGTACATAGGTCCACCATCCACGTCGCCCTTTGGCTTCAAGAGTCAACATGTAAAGTCGTGCAGATTTTTACATCGATATAGTCCGCTTTGTATTTACCAATTCTCGTTAATACATTGAGCCCGTACGACTTTCTTTTTTCTTGAACCATCTCACTTAATGATATTTAAGCTCAAGAAAAACTTCAAAGTAGTGAGAGGGACATGGATTTTATTAAAGCCCACATCACTTGAGTTATCCAAGCGATATAGGACATTATAATTCATAACATTGTAACTAACAAGTCTTTCAGACGTCACACAAAATACCAGAAATAGTGTAGGAAAGAAAAAAGATGAACAGATTCGCAATGTTCGATTTCAATGCATGGTTTATTGTTCGTTGAACAGATCATGCTGTCAATTTTACGGGACGAAGGTGGTTGTGTGGTGGTCATGCACTGTACTTGGTCTTCGTGTTTGCAAGCAGTGGATCTTTCGATGGTACTGCGTCCTCAGTATCAATAAATGGCAACCATGGATCGTAGGCTTGGTTGATGGCATGTCATTTTAAGAAATTAATTCCATATTTATGCTCTCCAAAGGTAAAAGTTGGAAAAATTTTCATTGAAATTTCGGATAGATTCGATCGATCTGAAAAAATCATAAATTAGGGTTTTGAGGACACCTGACATGTACAACAAACTGCACGTGGCTCGGGTCGTAACTTTGGCTTGGTCTTTGAGAAAGCGAGTAAACTTATTAAAGTGGCAATGACAATTAAAGAGATGTCTGACTGCAATAAGTGATATGTACATATATATATATATGCCAAGTAAGTGATGTATTCATATATGCCTAGTTCTCTAGTCCGGCTTAAATGAGGGAGAGAAAAAGCTGAGAAGCAATGGCCTACTCTTTCTGGGCTCTATTGTTTTTCATAAAAAGTTGGTGTCGAGAAACTAAAATGAGACCTAACATGAGAAAATCATGTATATGAAGTCTTCAAATCAGATTCTAATTTTTAGGATTGGTTCAAAATATTTTTTAAAAATTTTTAAAAAATATATTTGTATTTTGATCGGTCTTACGAACCCAACGATATACTTTTTTTATTCAAAACAAAAATCAAATGCAACTTGAAAAATAAGTACGAAAAATTAATACGCATGTGAGAATTCTTCGATATATATATATATTATATATATGAGCAATTCTATCAACTCTCTTCTTACAAAATATTTTGAACTGTAAAAGTTAGAACCTTATTTTAAAATGTCATAGGAGAATTCGTATGTGTGTGTATATATACCCACACATACGAATATATTGGTACTAAAAAGATTGACAAACTAAGAGCATCATTAAAGGAAAAATAACAAATTACATTGTCGGTCAAAGACAATGTAATTAAGTTTGGTAATTACATGCTGGAACTAACTATGCGTTTAACTATATCTCTAACAGCGAATAAAACCAAGACCTTAAACCTAACCAAGGCCTCAAAACAAATTACATTGTATTGCATATCTTATTACGTTGTAAATCAAAATCACCGTCCAACAAAATGAACTTCTAACAAACAACAAATTATATTGTGCGAACAGACTTTGTATTTTACCCCCTATGTTTACCCATGAATTTAGTCAAGACCTTCCTACTAATCAATACCTTCAAACAACTTCGCATTGCACATATTATTACATCGTAGAGCAAACCGTCAGTGTGACCAGAACGAATCTATGTCGAAAACCTAATTACATTGGGAAAAATTTTAAACAGAAACTCATTCACATAGGAACTAATAAAATCACTTCAGAATCACATATATTACATTGTAAAGGAAAATTTCAGTGTAACCAAAACGAATCTATGCCAAAAACATAATTACATTGCGATTATTCTAAAATCAAAACTCATTCACAGAACACTATTAAAATCGGTCTAGAATCACATTTAAAACCTTTAAAATGGCAACATTATCCATTTTTTACCTTGATCGTGCGCTGTTCGTTGTCCCTCTAACAGGTTTTCGAGCTCAAACCCAACGAGATGATTATCGGACCAACAATAGTTTGATTTCTACTAGACCTACTAAAAACAATGTTAGTCGCTGATGGCTGTGACATTGAACAATCGCTAGAAGAGCTTCTCCATCGTCATCTACAATCACGAAATTTGGGACAGAGGTTATGTCTCGAAATGGTAAATCATGCGAGAAATGTGATTTTAGAGATTCCATTTTTAAATTTCGAAAATGCCCAATCAGATGCTTAGATGGCATGCCATGTCATTATGTAGACTTGTGAACTCTAATATTATGTATATCTATCATTACCGTAAATGATAACCAATAATAAAATCAATATAACTCTTAAAAATCAAAGAGAGAATCTAAAGTGGATTGGTTGGGAAATCTTCTAGAATATGCTTAAAGAATTCTCTTATGATGGTTTATCAATTAAGTTTATGTATTAGCTTCTTTTTTTTACTCCGGGGTATAAAGTAGTTATAATTTAGAATTGTATCATAAGGTTGACAACTACACAAATAATGATTAATCAATTTTTACAAGTTGATTAAAATATATTTGTAATTTTGTGGACAAAACGACAAAAATCAGGTAAAAAGGCAAATTTGATTTTTGTTTGTCCATAAAGAAAAGTTTAGTGCAATGCTTACCTGGCAAAGATAAAAATAATAAATAAGTAATTTAAATCTTCATATGATTGAGCTGAATTAATTTAAGAGAAATTTTACCGTCAAAATACTAAGTTTGTATTATTTTTAAATGTTTTTCTTTTACATATATATTTGTGTTTAGAATGACATATAAATATTTTACTAAAAATAAAAATTAATATATATTTACATATTGAATTAAAAAATACTAAGTCTACGTTCAAGATTGGAGGTGATTGTGTAACTTGTGTTTAACATCCACTATGCGACCTTCTGAATCTCTTGCTATTGCGGCCATTGCTGAACCATAGGGAGACATGTCAGCATCAAAATTGACGTTAATACAATCAGTGGGTGGAGGGATCCAGGAGGAGGGAAATGTTGATATTGACACTGATTTTAACCAAGCTATAAGATGGGCTTTATATAATTGGTGAGTTAATGTCATTTTTAATTTGGCCGTTGATATAGATGGACCATGTTCCATGAAAATAACTTTTGATGGAAAGTTGTATGGAAGTATATTGGGTGGTTGGCCGGCATAGGTGGCGGAGTTGGCTATACACAAACACACATATATATAAAAGAGAATTCTTCCATGTAAACCGAAAGTGTGAATACAAAATCTAATGATATTAATAGACCACAATAAAAGTGAAGTCACACATTTGTTGTGAGACCCACTACATCTATAATTGAAAAATAAGCCCACGAAATTGATTCGCACTTTTGATTCACACGAGCAATTCTTATATTTGAATACGAAATCCAATAGATGTAATAAATCACCAAAAAATGGGGCCACACATTTTCTTTAGTATCCGTCGTATTTATGGTTAAAAAACTAATTCGCAAAGTTAGCTTACACTTTATATATATATATATATATATATATATATATATATATATATATATGTATATATATAGGAATTCTCCAATAAGTAATCAAAGTAAGGATTTAAAATAAGTATAATTTTTTGACCATTGATTTAAGTGAAATGACTAGTGGGACCCACTGTTTTGAATCCCACATGTTTTAAATCAATGGTCAAAAAGCTGTACTTAATTTAAGTCCTTACTTTGAGTACTTATAGGAGAATTCCTTTATATATATATATGTATATATATGAGAAATTCTCTTATGCGAACGTCCGCAATTTAATAACTTGCGCACTCCACTTTTTAAGTATTTTCAAAAGTGTAATGGCAAGTGGGACCCACTGCTTTGGATCCCACATGTTTCAAATCAATGGTGAGATTGAGGTGTGTAAGTTAATATAACTTGCGGGTGTCCGCATAAAAGAATTTTTGTATATATATATATATATATATATATATATATATTTACAGGAATTCTCCTATAAGTACACAAAGTAAGGACCTAAAATAAGTATTATTTTTTGACCATTGATTTAAATAAAATGACTAGTGGAGCCCATTGTTTTGGGTCCTACATATTTTAAATCAATGGTGGAAACATGTTTAGGTCCTTATTTTGTGTACTTATAGGAGAATTCATTTATATATAAGTACACAAAGTAATGACCTAAAATAAATACAGCTTTTTGACTATTGATTTAAGTGAAATAGCTAGTGGGGCCCATTATTTTAGGTCCCACATATTTTAAATCAATAGTGAAAATATGTATACTTATAAGAGAATTCTTATATATATATATAAAATAATTATCCTATGTGAAACAAAAGTGTGAACCTACTTTTCAACCATAGATGTGATGGGTCCCACAAAAAATTTATGGTCCCCACTTTTGTTTTGTTTTATTACAACCATTAGATTTGAAGTTTTCAAAGTTGGTTCACACTTTTGATTCACATATCAACATCAGTGTTTTGTTTGTGGCTAAGATTGTGGGTTTTACAAGAGATCTTGGCGAGTGCCGTCTGTACTTGTAATAGCTGCTTTGGACGTGTCTTTGGCGAAAATATTGGACCAGCTGTGGTGTCAGCGGATGATATGCTGTTGTACTTGCATCAATAATTTTTGTATGTTAATTAGACACGAGGACAGATGGAGGAGAGCCGGTGCACTACGTCTAGTCTTTTGTATACATTTTCAACCATTGGATCTCCTAAATGAAATCCAATGGTCTAATTTTGAATACTAAAAAAATTGTTTTGAGAAAATCTAATCTCTCTACCCCTCTCTCTCCGGAGTCACTTATTTTCTACTACTCCTGTATATGCACTCTTTCTCTAATTGGGCAAAAATCAAACTTGGTGTTTTAGGTGAAGAATAGTAATATTAGAGTGGGGCACTACCAACAAAAACTACCTAAAAACGAGAGGTGACTCGGTTGATAATCGGTTTTATTAGACATATGTGTGTCCAGAGTTCAATTCTAATGAGAAACATATTTCACAATTATATTTAAGAAAAATGAAAACAAAAAGTGTCTAAATTATCGAGCGATAAGTTATCGCCCGTCTATTTATAAGATTTCGAATAAGTTTAAAATTCGAATCTTTCCACATAATAAATAATAAGTAGTACTAAAATTAATATAACTCATAAGAAAACAATGAGATAATCTAAAGTGGTTTGGTTGGGAAATCGTCAAGAAAATGGTTAAATAATTCTCTTACGATGGTTTACCAATTAAGTTTGATGTATTTGTTTTGCTTTTACTCCAGGTTATAAAGTATTTATAATTTAAAGTTGTATATAGGGATTTTTTTAAAAGAATATAAGCCCCAACAATTCATTCCACGATAATAAAGTTATACCAAGTGTCGCGACAATAGTATCCCTAGATGAACCCGGACGGACTTAACAACAAAACAAACACAATATACATGGATTGAATTTAGATTCTTGACTTCCCTTCATAAAAAAAAAATACCGATCTTCACCAGATCTAGGAGTCCCATCACTATTCATCAGATATGTGTTATAGAAACACACCAGAAAAACCATGTGGTAAGGAATCCACAACAAATAGATGAGAAGATCTAGATTTCACTTGCATGAGAGAAGATGTGGTGAAGAAATCCTGAAACATTACTTATTCAGCACAAAAATAGAAGGAAGAAAAAAAAAAAACACATAATCGTACAAGCGAAGGATATGTCTATGCTAAGGGAGGGAGGAAGAGAAGGAAAGACATGAGAGAGGCAGAGGAGGAAAGACATGAGGCTTGTCATGGTCTTCCTCTCCTTATCTTGAAAAAGTAGCTTTCAAAGTTGAGAGAGTTTTGAGAGAGTATTTGTGAGAATATATATATAAGGTTGACAACTACACAAGTAATTATTACAAGTTAATTAATATATATTTGTATTTTTGTCTATATAACGATAAACAATCAGGTAAAAAGGAAAACTTGATTTTTGTTTGTCCATAAAGAATAGTTTAGTGCAATTACAGAGAAAAAAAATAAGTAATTAATTTAAATATTCAGATGATTGAGTTGAATTAATCAAATTACCTAAAATATACATAAATGGTTCGAAAACCGATAATTAGTTGTCATAAAAATTATTTGGATCTATTTAATTACTTTATAAAAGTGGCTTAATGAGGTCGCCAACTATAAATGCAAATGCACATAAGACTCTCTCCGTCTCCCTCTCCCTTTCCCTTTCCCTTTCCCTCCCTCAGGTCTCCCTCTCCCTTTCTCTCCCTCAGGTTTATATATGTAAGTGAATCTCTCTTGCAACGTACATCTCTTCCTTCTCTCTCTGCCGGAGCTCAAATCTTTCGAAACCTCCATCTCCGGTTGTGGAGAGCGGCTGCACCGCCTCCTCAAATGGTACGCGCATACATAACACCCCCTGGGAAATAATTTATTGCTGTCCTTCTGTGTGCTTGAGATTTGGTTTTTTTGTAGCAATGAATTGTTGGTGTTGTTATATTTGCTGATATATTAATTCATCAGAAAGTGGTTGTTTTGCCGGCATAGAATCAAAGGGAGCTTCATAAATCTTCTTGTCATAATAAACTTTTTTTATTTTTGGGTAAAGACATTTAACATTGTGTAAATGTCCTTGAAAAAGTACCTTTTGATGGAAAGTTTTATGGAAGTATATTGGGTGGTTGGCCGGCATAGGTGGCGGAGTCGGATATATATATATAATATATTCATCTTTGTTTGTTCCTGGTTGTGGGTTTTACAAGAGATCTGGGCGAGTGCCGTGTCTCACATTCATATCAATTATGCGTAAAATTGTTTTTCAGTGATAGATGCAGCCGGTCTCACAACAAATGTGTGGTCTGTCTTCGGAGTCACTTCCTTTTCTACCACTCTTTCTCTATTCATGACATTTGGTGGGGGCCAAAGTGTTGTTTTTTATCCTCACAACACAACTTGTTGAGGCTTTTTAGGCGAGTTTTGTTATTAATCTATTCATTTCTTTTGATTTCCAATCCTTGGAATCTGATTTTTTAAGAAAGTCTAACCCAACAACTTTCTAGAGTTGTTGTTGGCTTTAGAATTCAAGATCGGCACACGCGATTTTATTATTAAAATGACCCTCTACAATTAAGATGTATTGTTTTCCCTCAACTTTTCAATGTAAAACTATTATTTTAACACTCTCTCATAGGTTTTGAATATTAAGTTAATCTTTGATTAGCTTCTTAATAAGACATATTCTATTTGAATGCTTAATTAAATCTATTCCCTTATTATTGTTGTTGCTTTTTTTTTTTATATAATAAGTTTTCTTCTAAACTAAGTTATTTTCTTTATAAACAGAGGAGAACCTTTATACATTTCTTTTAAAAAAGAATCTCTGTAACAAAGGTGAAGAATGTGCGTAGTGCAGGTGGGAGAAGGCAAGGAGCAGCAGCAGCCAGAGAGGGAAGTTGTGCTTACAAAGCCATTATCATTAGATATTGGGGAGTCAGAAGGTGATTATAAAGCTCCTAATCTTCTTCGACGCGTATTAAGTCTCTTTAAAAACTTACGCCCAGGATCAGATCTCACTCACTTTCAGGCAAGTCATCATCAACATATAAATTTCTTCTTTACTTTTTCTGGAAATTCAATTTATTTTCATGTAATTCAATGGTAAAATGAATTACTATTAGATTAAAATTTGCATATATTTTTCAATGTTCATCTGCAGCTGCCACCAGTTTTCAACTTTCCCAAGTCCCAGCTCCAGTGTTTTGGGGAATCATTGTATTGTGTTAATAAAGACCTCTTGAGTGGGTGCAACCAAGAGAAGAACCCCTTGAACAGATTTCTGTGTGTTGTGGGATGGAGTATATGCACCAGTACACGCCCTGTTATCTTCGGTCTTGCTCCTTACAACCCTGTTCTTGGAGAGACTCACCATGTCTCAAGAGGGAGTCTCAATGTTCTACTTGAACAGGTATACAATTGCATAAATACCCTTATACGGATTTAATGATTCTACTGCTCTTGATATGAAGCCCCTCAGTTTATTGGATTAATATTACAATGTTCCAACCTGATTGTTATAAATTAGAGGCAATGTTATTGCTGTTGCGCGTCGTGATGTTCTTGTCCTTGAACAAGGTGATTCAACCATTTCAGCTTTTCCATGGTTATAGGTTTCTCATCACCCACCAGTGTCTGCTCTTTATGCGACTGATGAAAAGGAAAATGTCGAAACGATTTGGTGTCAAAACCCTGTTCCCAAATTTCAAGGTAATTGACACTGAACTTCTTAATTGACACAGCTTGTTACTGTGGATTTCATGTTACTTTATTCATCTACTGATTGCTAACTATGAATAATATAAACAAGTTTGGATGGAATTGACTTGGTTAAATGTGGAATCGTTAGGTGCTTCCGTGGAAACTGTGGTGCATGGCAAACGACAACTGAAGCTCGTAAGTAAAGGAGAAACTTATGTGATGAACTCACCAAATCTCTTCATCAGATTTCTTCCGATACCTGGTGTTGATTGGGTTGGCAATGTTAAAATTCATTGCAAGGAGACTGGCCTTGAAGCAGATTTATGCTATAAAACAGATTCCTTTTTAGGCCTCAGAGGAAAGCCGCGATATATTAAAGGGAAGATCTATGATTTCTCAACTTCTAAGATTCTTTATGAGATTGAGGGACAATGGGACAGGTATACTTCAAAAGTTTCCATTGAATTCTTAGGAAATGATTCATTAATGTTCTCAATTTCCCTTGTCAGAAGAATTCAGCAATCGTCATAGGGTAATAATATGTTGAGTTTCTACTTGATTATGCAGAACTGTAACAGCAAAGGATGTTAATAATGGGAAATGTACAGTGATATACAATGCAAAAGAAATCATTTCTGGCCTTAAAACACCTACTACAAAGGATTCACAGGTAATTAATATCTGCTGCTTGATTGATTTGTACTTCATCTGTTCTATAGAATCTCAGAGAAAATTCTTCCTCTTAAAATATGAATACATATATATATAGTTATAACCTTAATTTTGTCAAAACTCTGTAAATAAAAAAGTTTTCGTTTGTTTGTTTGATTAGGAGGTGTGGCCAAGTGAATCAGCAGTAGTTTGGAGTGAGGTGAGCCAAGGTATATTGAGCAAAGACTGGGAGAAAGCAAGAGAAGCAAAGAAAACCGTCGAGGAGAAACAGAGGGAGCTCTTAAGAGAAAGAGCCTCAAGGGGAGAAACTTGGGTTCCCAAGCACTTCACTGTGACTTATACTAAGGAAGGTGGTTGGGACTGTTCGCCAATTCAAAATTCCGTCCCACCGGCGCCCATTTCTGTGCCTCTATGATATATGTTGCCTTGCCAACTGACTGAATACAGCATTTCATTTCTTATTCATAAGTGATTGGGGTTCTTGGTATAAGCTAGTAACTTCTTGATTAGCAATGCTGGACGGAGTTTGGTTCAGATTTTTCCCATAAAAGTTAGTCAACCAGTATTGTTGCTTCTCTGTATCAGTTTATTCTTCTGTTGGATGCTAATGAATTTCAAAGTTTTTTTGATATTAGTAAACATTTTCTTGGTGAAAAACTCTCATAAAATGTGCAGGGTAAAAACCCAGAAAACTTAGAAATCAATAGTCTCATTTCACTTTTAATTACTTCATTAGCAAGCCATTTTCATAGCTGCAAAACTCTCCAATTAACACCAAAAACAAATATACCCGAGCCATTAGTTGGAGTAGTAAAGTTGGTGTGTATCACCCTGGTGACCGGGGTTCGAATTCCCCTCCCCTGTTTTCAAAACACCAAAAACAAATCATTGTCCCAATAAAACCTCTCTAATTAATTAGCCTAAACTACATTACTTTAGTGCCTCCAAATACATCTCTTGTAGAACTTCTGATTCAGACCTCCGATTAAACGACCTCTCTCTAATCGTGTCCAAAATAGGCTTCCACGACCGGCCACCTCCACCACGACAAGCCATCTCCGGCTTCATTATTCCATTGATGCTTCTAGCCCCTGAGTTTCCAATCGAGCCGGAACCACATGGACTCCACGTAGGACTACTTGTAGGAGATTTAGGCTCACACCGACTAGTTTTCGCCATTCTAGCTAGTTTCCTAGCCGTAGCAGCCAAGTCGACAGGGGAAGCATCGCCTTGTAATGTTGAGTAAGGCATCAAGAAGTAAATCCGGCCTGGCTCGAGCTGGGTTTCGGGCTTTAGTGACTTTGACACCGGGGAGATAAGCTGAGCTGCAGTACACAGGAAATGCTTATTAGGTGGTTGGCCATTCATGACTTGGCCTACTGAAATTGGAAGCTCAAACTCTTCTACATAGCCGTTCAAGTGGACTACTCGGACGTTATTGAATTTAGAAGAAGAAGAAGAAGGAGTTCTGCAAGAGAAACAACAACCCATGTTTGTGTAATTATGTTAAGTAGAACCACAATAATTACAAGATAACAGAGGAATCAATGAGAGGATTATATAAGGATAACGTTTATAAGTTGGAAAATGAAAGCCAAAGACTTTTGTTGCGTTTTTTATACGTATAGAGATATATTGTTGGCCAAACTCTGCCTTCTTTGGCGTATATTTCGTTTGTTACACGCAGCTTGATGTAATATAACTTACTGTATACTAGTCAACAATAAAAAAATTCTACCTAATTTTATAATATGTAAATAATTTTAATTTCGGTCTAATTTACATTGATGAAGTGAAAAAGGGGATCGACCTTGACGATGTATCAAGTGGTGAGGCTAGCTGTTAAAAGATGATTGTTCGCCTAGCTGCACGAAAGAAAAGTCAGCGATGAGGGTCCCCGGAGTTGTTCTCGGGAGATCTCTATAATGCAGTTAATAGGGAGTGTTCGAAGTGTGCTCTCTCTACTAGGATTCTTTTCCTAATAGAAGTTGGGCTCCTTCGGGATTCTTGTTTCCCTAAGATACACAAACACCTGGGACCACCGAGATCAACCTCGATTTATCACTAAGGTGTCTCCTCGGTTGATGTGACCCAATGTCCTTGTTTGAGAACTGAGGTATCTTCTCAATACCAAGATCATCTACTCGGTGATTCAATAGCTATCCTTAGATATAACATATTATAAATTAAGTTAATTTTAGAAGATTAAGTTGGTTATACATGCATATTAAATATTTACAACCTTTACTTACTCAACCTTTATGTTATAAAATAAAATAGATTTCAAATTTCCCTTTTTGAATATTAATTATTAATTATTTATTCAAGACAATTGTTGTAAGCAAAGAAAAACAATCCAATTTAGCTTACAACTTAATGTAGTGATCAAATTTGATGTATATAAATATGACAAATGAATTGTGTCCACTTATATTTTTAACGTATGAGGCACTAAATTGATTATTTGACTGCTTGTTGTGTCCAATTATATTTTTGCCTTGCAATTTGGGTTTCAACTTTGACTCGAGAAAACAAGAAAGCCAAGTCTCCGATTGATATCCCATCACTGACTTGTTGACGGGGCATAGACTATTACCAAAAAAGTTAGTGTAAGAAAAGTCTTCTAGTTTTTTGGGGAAAGATAATTTTTTATCATTGAAATATCTGATCAGAGTCAACTCAGTCACTCATTTTTCAAACGTTTCAATTTAGGTATTTAAACTTCTAAACTGTTCCAAATTAGTCACACGGGCAGATTTCGCCCAATTCGAACAGTCAACCATCTCACGTGACACTTTGACCTGACAATAAAAATTAAAATCTTGTAATATATTCTGACGTGCACAAATCTAAAGTAGGTATTTTGATTGGTGCTGTAGAAGCAAAGTCTTATGAACGGTATTTGGGTTTGCCGATAATTGTTGGTAGATCACGGAGGAAGGCGTTTTCATATATAATTGATAAAATGAGAAAGAAAGTGATGGCGTGGTCTCATCGAAATCTGTCTCAAGCTGGAAAAGAGGTGTTTATAAAAGCTGTTTTACAGGCTATACCAACTTATGTGATGCAACTGTTCAAGTTTCCAAAGAATTTATGCAATGATATGGATCAAATTTTGAGACAGGTATGGTGGGGTGATAATTCAAGGAGTAACTATAAGGCGTGGCTGTCTTGGGACAAATTATGTGAGGCGAAGAAGGTTTGGGGTTTGGGTTTCAGAAATAGTGAGGCCTTCAATGAAGCACTTCTTGCAAAACAGTGTTGGAGGATCATTACAGAGGGGGACTCTCTATCAAGTAGGGTGTTGAAGGCCAAATACTTTCCAAGCTCTGATTTTCTTAAGGTGGAAAAGAAAAGAAATGCATCATTTTTGTGGGTTAGTTTTTTAGATGCAAGATACTTATTGAATGACGGGTTGAGATGGAGAATCGGAAATGGAACTCGGTGCAAATATGGCAGAATTTGTGGCTACCAAGACTTATATATTATGATAGGCATGCGGAGGTATGGGGCTTTCCAAAATCTGCGTTGGTGGAGAACTTGATAGGTTGGCCTTCGGGATGGTGGAATGTGCAACTAATAGAGGAGCTTTTTGATGGTGATACAGTTCAGATGATATTGAAACAACCACTTGGTTCATCCTTTGTAGAAGATGCAATTTATTGGAATGGGACCTCAAATGGTATTTACTCTGTGAGAAGTGGATATCACCGAGCTCTGGAAATCAAGAAACGAAATGTTGCCTCTTCTTCTGAGCCCCATGGTGAGTTCTTTCATTCAGTATGGTTTCTTATATGGTCCTTAAATGTTCCTCCTTCTACAAAGGTGTTCATTTAGAGGGCTGTCCATGAGATCTTGGCCAATAATTTTTTGTTGCATCATAGACATATCATTATGCAATCCAATTGTCCCTTATGTTTAGTTGCTGTTGAAACCACCTTACACTCTCTTTGGGAGTGTCCTGCTGTGAAGGATGTCTATAGTGTGAGCCTAAGGAAGCTTCAGAAGATGGACTCGGAATTTTTTGGATCCTTTACTCAATTTTGGTGCCCCATGTCCAAGGTTCTTGATGCACATGAGCTGGCAACTGTAGCGATAACTATGAGATTGATTTGGCTTCGGAGAAATAAATTTGTGCATGAGGGGACCCTTACCCATCCTACTCAGGTAGCCAAGAATGGGTTACTTATAGCTGAAGAGTTTGTCCAGGCTAATTTGAAGGTGGTCAATGTTCAGATGAATGGTGCAGTACCTAATATCCCTTCTACTTTGCATACGTGGAAAGGTCCTCCTACAAATTTTATCAAAGTAAATTGGGATGCTGCGCTACATTCATTGAATAATTGTTCGGGATTTGGAGTTATTTTTAGAGACGAGTTCGGAGATGTACTGGCATGTGGATCAATGGAGAGAAAGGTTTTGCTTGACCCACATTTGGCTGAGGCAATGGCAGCCTTATTTGCGGTGAAGTTAGCCTTAGAGTTGGGGTTTAAGGAGTTAATTCTTGAAGGCGACTCTTCAAATATTGTAGAAGCTATTAATGGAGGTGTGTTGAACTTTTCACCATGGAGACCGGTGATACTGGAAGCAAGAAGAATATTGCAGTTTTTCTTGAATTGGAAAGTTGTTCATGTTAGAAGGACGGGGAATATGGCTGCTCATGCATTGGCTAAATATGCTTTCTAATTACAAGATATGCGGGTATGGATTGAAGAAGTTCCAGAGCCGGTAAAGAGCATTGTCCAAGCTGATAAACTTTCTTGGATTGGTGAATGAGGAGTCACAAGATAGTAGTTGTTTTTTGATTTTATTATTGATGTTGGTGGTTTAATCTTTGTTGTTCTACAAGTGTTTTCCAGTATTCTTATTTTCTCTGGTTGTATCCCACTATTTAGTGGCCCAAGTGCCTGTCATGGCCTTCAGTTCTTTTACTCAGTTGGTGAGTATTTGAATATATATTTGATCTTTGATCTTTCAAAAAAAAAAAGGAGGAAAAAAAGTACCCAAAAAATCATTCCCGTAAAATCACTCTGTCACTACAAATCTTGTAAACTGGTGCTCTCCACATCACACCTTCTCAAGTTCGACAAAGACACAAGATTTGTGCAATTATGTATCATAGAATTACAATTCCAGCGAGTTATTTGGAACAAAGTGATCAGTTCTGGTTTGATTACAACTGTCATTGCAAGTGTCAAGCTATATCAGCCTAAATTAGTTGATTTTGACTATATTGTGCCATGTGGGATGGTTAACTATCCGAATTGGGTGAAATCTGCCCGTGTGACTAATTTGGAACAGTTTAGAAATTTGAATACCCAAATTGAAACGTTTGAAAAATGGGTGACTGAGTTGAACCTGGTCAGATATTTCAATGATCAAAATTGTCTTTCCCCCTATTTTTCTTCTTGAATTTATAATAGTTACTTGGGCTTGAAATTAGGGCAAATGCCAGGTCGGTACCCACTCTATTATTTTTTTAAGTCCAACAAAAAAACACATGAACATAAAAGTATCCATTGAATGTCCAATTACCTTTCTATCCCCTAACATTCTTTCTCCCACAAATCTCTCTGCTCTCTTTCTTCTTCGTCTCCTCCTTTCTCCTTCATCTCTTTCTTTCTTACTTCTTCTTCTTCTTCTTCCTCCTTTCTTCTTGGTCTCTGTCAGATCTGAAAAATATATGCACAAGTGATTTATTCTCCTCACTCTCTAGATTTTTTTTTCACAATTTAAAGCTTAAAAAACTTTAGATATGTTATTTCAATTCTTCTTTGCTTTGATTTAGGTGTAGATGTCGGGTACCTGATTTTTGTTCAGGATTTTCTCGAGTTTATGAGTATTGGAGCTAAAACAATATGTCAAGTTCTACCAAATCATGCAGACATGTTAATGTTACTGTTTGAATAAACAAAACCCTTGTCATAATTCTTATTGGAGACATCATAAACAAAATTATTGTCATAATTCTTATTGGAGCAAATGAATTTAAAAAACACAATGCCAATACATTAACCTTATAATGTAGATAAATATAAGTCTAATATTAATTTTTACAAAACAGTAACATGATGTTATTGTTTCAAACAATAACATTGAAACAATAACATATATTGTACGATCTCAGATCTCAGATGATGGCGGTGGTGCGACGATGGAGGCGGACGGTGGTAGCGGTGAAGAAGGAGGGGAGGTGTCTTAGATCTAGGTATTTCTTAGATTTATACCTATTGAAGAATAAGGGTAAATTTGGAATTATGTAATTATTATTTTTTAAAAGAGACACTTATGTGAAAAACAAGTACTTATGTGGAGAACAAGTACTCATATGGAAAAGAGAATTTTATTTGGACTTAAATGTCCAACCTTTGTTAATGAGGTACTTATATGGCTGAATTTGGATTCCAAGCTCGATGTTGTTTGCGAGTGAGATAGAATTCTCATCCTAAATTTGGTGAAACCCAAACGACCATAAAGTGGGAATGAAGTAAAAACTACCATCTTGACTTTATGTCTTGGATAATGCTTGAGATCCCCAAAAAGTGACCCCCAAAAGTCTCCTATTTAATGTAGAGGGTTGGATGTGAAATGGGCCCTACATGTGTGCTTTTAATCAATAACTATTTTAATGTCACATAGATTTGTGGGACTTTTGGGGTCTCTAGCATTGTCCGTAGCACACAACTCGAGTGGACAGGACCACAAGCTTCTATAGTATCAAGTTTGGTGGTGCTGGTTGAACTATTGAATGATATGGGGTTAAGTCTCTTGTCCCACATCGCCGAATGGAAGATGTAAAGTGTAGAATATAATAGATCAAACTTCATAACTAATAACAAACACTTTTTATGGGCTCAAACTAGTATTGTAAAACCCCAAACTTTCTGTAGGGATACAATTGAACTCAAATAAAAGTTTAGTGGTGAAAGAATGAATTAAATAAATTTAAAGGGTAAAGCTGGAATACTAACAAATACCTAAATCTGGTATACGGTGTATAAATATACGTTTCTTGTCTTTTGTCTTTCTACAAAACCAAAACACAAATACTTAGTAGATAGCGGCGTAGCAGCCACCAAGTTTAACTTGGAACAAGCCCCGATGGATGACACCCTATTCACAGACACCAGATCGGTAAGCCTTAACCTATCTGTGTCCCAGTAGGGGTATAGCGCAGCACAACACCACTAAGACATCCCACCTTAATGAACAATATTCGAATATACCAACCGATACAAAGGTAGAATTATCAACAAGCAATAACCAAAGGCATAACAGAAGTAAGGTAGCAAGTAGAGAAGAGGAGCACACGAGATTTATGTGATTTGACTATACCAAGCCTATGTCTACGGAGTTGCTAGAGTATTTCATTAGATGGTGAATACCAAACCTCTTGAACAACCTCTAAGTTACACTTCGTGTTTGTTTCTATCGCACAAAAATGAAGCATTACATTCTTTTGAAAATCGGATCAAGAAATTACAAAATGAATATAATTTTGAATGGAGTGAAAATTAGGAGTGATCATGGTAGTGAGTTTGCCAACCATGATTTTCATGTGTTTTGTGACTCACTTGGCATCACACACAATTTTAGTGCTTCTAGGACACCTCAACAAAATGGAGTTGTAGAAAGGAAGAATAGGACACTTCAAGAACTAAAAAGAACCATGTTGATTGAATATGACTTGTCAAAGTTATTTTGGGAGGAATCAATTAACAATGCATGTTATGTATGATAAATTTTTAAATACGACCCCCTATGAACTTTTGCATGATAAGGAACCTAAAATAAATTATTTTAGAGTGTTTGGTTATAAATATTTCATATTGAACACCGAAGATAATCTTGATAAATTTGATGCAAAAAGTGATGTAGGCATCTATCTTGTCTATTCCACACATTGTAGAGTATATAGAGTATCTAATTCAAGAACTAGATGAGTAGAAGACAAAGTGGATGTAAAATTCAATGATATAACCTTGATTGATTCAAATATGCATGAGAAAGATGAAGAAATAAGTTTGGAAGGGCTTGAACCAACAAATAAAATTATGAGGATGTTGCCCTAAAGATGTCTCAAGTAGAAAAAGTCTTGGAGCAATTAGATCTATCTCAAGAAAAAGCTAATCCAATTGGTGAAGGTGAAATGCGACCCTTAAATGAAGATCATGAAGATCTGGGTGCTTCCAATTCAACAAATTGATAACAGATTAGAGACGAGCACAAACATTCCAAGGATTTGATCATTAAAGATATAAATCTAGGGGTGCAAACTAGAGCCAAGAAAGGATCCCTACGGTCAAATTCTGTAAATCCTTTTAATAGTTTCAATGGATGGGAAGAGTGTATTTTTGAATTGTGTAATTAGTGAAGAAGTGTATATGGAACAACCCCTGGTTTTGAAAACTCAAAATATCCTAAGCACGTTTACATGTTGCATAAGGTTGTGTATGGGTTGAAACAAGCCCCTAGTACTTAGTTTGAAAGGTTGAAAATGGATTTTCATTTGATTCAATAGAAAACACTTTATTTGTGAAAACAAAGGCGACTGATTTGTTGATTTTACAAATCTATGTGGATGATATTTTTTTAGTGCTACTTTAGAGTCGGTGTGATGAATTTGCTAGATGTATGCATTGTGAATTTGAAATGAATATGATGGGTGAATTAATAGATTTTCTAAGATTGCAAGTTACACAAACACCTCATGACATTCATATTAGTCAAGCTAAGAACACTTGTGATTTGCTTAAAAGATTTGCAATGGATTTATCGAAAGGTTGTTCCACACCTATAGCTGTGGGAACCAAATAAGAATTCAATCTTGATAGCAATGAAGTAGACCAAAAATTATATAGATTAATGATAGGATCAATTCTTTATTTGACAACATCTAGACTTGATATTACGTGTAGTGTTTGCGTGTGAGCAAGGTTCCAATCGAATCCTAAGCAAACACAATTAATGGCTATGAAGAGAATACTTAGGTACTTGAAAGACACTTCATCTTTAGGCATTTGGTATGATAGAAAATCATCATTTGATCTACATTCATATAATGGTGATGATTATGGAGGTTGTAGATTAGATAGAAAAAGTACAAGTGGCACAAGTCAATTCCTATGAAAGATGCTCATCTTTTGATTCTCCAAGAAGCAAACAAGTATTGTCTTGAGCACCACCGAATCTGAGTATATGACTATTGGTAGTTGTTGTGCCCAACTTCTATAGATCAAGCAACAAATGCTTGACTTTAATCTATATTTTGATCATATTCCAATTCATTGTGACAATATAAGTGTCATTCATCTCACTAAGAATTTAGTGCATCATGGAAAGGCAAAACATGTAGACATTAGGCACCACTTTATAAGAAATCATGTGCAAAAGGGTAACATTATTCTTGAACATGTTGAAAGTGAACTAAATGTAGCTGATTTGTTTACTAAACCCTTGCCTACGGATAAATTTTTTACCCTTTGGGACTACTAGGAATGATAGAAACATGACTTGAATATGATTTTAGGGTTCTACCTGATAAATGTATAAAAGTCTATATATAAACAGTGTTATAGGTAGATATATACATATATAAGTCTATATATATAGTTGTATATATATGTGTGTGTGGTACGAAAGTCAAAGTAATAGTTATATATATAGATATATATATGTATGTGCGTATATATATATGCAAAAGTCCAACGTAATAGTTATACGTATAGATATATATGTATATGTATATAAGTGTCTGACATTAATAAATGCTCTTTGTATTGATATTTCATGTATGCAGCCCAACATTCCTCTAAAGTCTTCAAAATACGGCATTCGTGAAGCTTATCAGTAACTTTTCACTTCTATAAAAGGATCAGACACTGAGACAAAAAGGGAGGAGTCTCTCTGGAGAAAGCAAAGAGCAAGAGAAGAAAAAATATCAGAGAGTGAGCTAGAATCATAGAGAGAGTTCTGGAGTTTTATTTTCTCTTTTACAGCAATTCTATCACATATTCTTTCTAGAATTTTGTGAGATAAATTGCTGGTTGTGTAACCTAGTATGAGGAACTAATCCTCTTATTAGGGTGATGATGGATCCACTCTATTATGTTTAAATAAATTTGGTTTAATTAATTGTTAGTTTATTTATGCTATGTCAAGTGTTAATTAGCTATTCTTTATTGATAATTAAATCATGACGCTTAGCTATCATCTAGGGTTGATTACTATGATGCAACTTGAGACATATGCCCATGTCCAATTTGAGACCAGCTTCTTACAGTTGACACCGGAGTTACTTAGACATAAATGTCATATGCTAGGATCTCTGTGATCGCTACATAAGTTACCATAGGTCCTAATGCATTTTTTTATTGTCCTAGCCAATCCATATGCCCATGGATGGTTGCAGTTGAGAATAGACGTGGTAAGTCAGATGCCCATGACTATTACATAAATTAGGGGACTTGATCTTTGACATGCATGAATGAAATGAGAATTATTGGCTAAATAATTTAAATACAATAGAGTTGGTGAAATCGGATCCCTAGTGTTTGTCTAGTTGTGTTAATCTTTATTCATTTTGTTTCTACTGATAATTACGAAGAGTTGGAATTGCATATATTTAATATTCAGTCCTTGTGGGTACGACACTCGTATTTAGCACTTCTATACTACAATTGATTCGTGCACTTGCGAGTATAATTTGGGTTTGAAATCGCTATATTTTTAGTAGGTCTTAAATTTCATATCACTACCAAATCTGAAATTTTCCAAACTCTAATTTCGAAGGAAAATAGACAACGAAACATAAGAATGGTAGAACCAATTGTGAAATAATGTTTTTGAAAACAACTTGGTATTCTGCCACATTCTTGGAACATATCTCCATCAATGTGAAGGAGAAAGGCATGACTTCATTTTGAAGGGTAACAAAAACTACCCCAGCTCCTGCACCATATTTTCGTGCAGCACCATCAAAGAACAATCTCCATGATGGTATTACATCAGTGAAAAATACTTCTTCATCTGAAAACTCTTCTGGAAGCTCTCACTCTGCTAGAATCGGATGGTCCACTAGGAAATCCATTAAAGCTTGTCCCTTTATAGCCTTTTGAGGTACAAAAGCACTATCAAATTCCGATAGAAGAAGTGTCCACTTTGCTAATCTTCCGGATAAGACTGGTCTTGACATGATGAATTTAAGTGAATCCACCTTTGAGATCAAATGAATAACATGTGCAAGCATATAATGTCTTAGCTTCTTTGTTGCGAAGACTAATGCTAGGCACAATTTTTCAATTGACGAATAATTTAGCTCCGCACCTACCAACGTACGACTCACGTAGTATGATGCGCTTTTTTCCCCTCATCATCCACTTGTCCAAGAAGTGCTCCTAATGATCGCTCTTGGCCAACAATGTATAGGATTAATGGCTTGCTTGGAATTGGTGCCTTTAGTACATGCAGATGTAGGAGGTACTCCTTGATACTATTAAAGGCATTCCGACAAATATCGTCCCATTTAAAAGAAGTCTCTTTTTTCATCAACTTATTGAATGGGTGGCATCGTCCAGCAAGGTTTGAAATAAACCTTCTAATGTATGCGAACTTCCCTTGCAAGCTTTTTATCTAGTGTAAGTTAGTCGGTTTTGACATTTTTAAAATGGCGTCGATTTTTGTTCGATCGATTTCAATACCTCGATGTCTTACGATAAAGCCAAGAAATTTTTTGGAAGTGACACCAAAGGCGCACTTGAGAGGATTCATCTTTAATTGAAATCGACCAAGTCTTTCAAAGATAACCCATAAATCATCTAAATGATCTTTTGGGTTTTTGGTCTTTACGACAAAGTCATCCACATAGCATTCCATCTTTTTATGCAACATATCATGAAAGATTTCTGCATGGCACTTTAATATGTGGCTCCGACATTCTTCTATCCGAAAGGCATAACTATGTAACAATATATTCCTTTTGGAGTACGGAATGCGGTGAATTCCTCATCCTTTGGGTTCATCCGAATTTGGTTGTATCTAGATGAGCCATCCATGAAGGATAACACTTCGTGTCCAATAGTTGCATCCACCATTAGCTCCGTGATGGGCAATGGAAAATCATCCTTTGGACGTGCTTTATTTAAATCTCGAAAGTCAACACAGACGCATAGTTGTCCATTTTTCTTCATCACTGGGACAATAATTGCAATCCATGTCGAGTATTTAACTTCTCGAATGAAGTCAGCTTCAATAAGTTTATTGACTTCATTCTCAATTTTCGGAACTAATTCCGGTTGGAATCGTCTTTGAGCTTGTTTTATGAGACGTACTCCATGTTTGATAGACAAATGATGGACATAAATCTTTGGATCTAGTCCTGGCATTTCTTTGTAAGTCCATGCAAACATATCCATATATTCTTGCAAAAGTTGGATGTATTTTGTTTCTTCTTCTGGACTTAGAAGTGCGCTTATAAATGTTGGCCTTGGACCAGCTTCAGTTCCTAGATTGATCTCCTTGAGATCATCAACCGTAGCTTGCCCCCCCTTTTCAAAGGTAGATGGTGTCGATATGGGTTCTTCATTAGAAGATGATTCGGAATTGAATTCTGTCGCAATCGGGGTCACGACGCGGACGGGCGATGAAAGGATGAAAAATGTTTAGAGTCGCCACCAATTGATTTAACTGCAATTGGACACTAAAAAATGTGGTCTACGAACCAGAAAATGGGTAAGGGGGTCTATTAAGTGTGGGGAAGGTGTTAGGCACCCCACAACTCCCTAAAAGGTTACCTAGATTGATCTATGTGCTTTTTCTTGAAAAAGTTGTTTGTCCAATATAAATGATATTTTGATTTGAAAAAATAACATAATTAAAGCATAGGCAGGAGCTGAATGTCATCAAGTCCTCCTCCTAATTAACTTCAATTTAGTTACCATTATGTTTTCGAGTACAAATGATACCTTAATTTGAAGAGATAACATAATTAAAGCCTAGGCAGGAGCTGAATGTCATCAAGTCCTCCTCCTAATGAACTTTAATTTAGGTATCTAGTAAATTAAATTACCATTTACATTTGTTTAAATAAGGATAACACAATTAAAGTCTAGGTAGGAGCTGAATGTCATCAAGTCCTCATCCTAATTGACTTTAATGTAGTATCCATTAATTTGTTTTTGTGAAAAGTTGGTAAAGACGTGGTTGTTGAATTGACGGATTTGAAAAAAATGATCTATGCATACAATTCTAATCTACATTCTAAACATGCATCCTAAACTAATAACCCCTAACATGCATACTAATCAATTTAAATATGCATAAATATAAATTACACTACTCTACACTATTTTCATTATTTTTCCACTATCCTATTACAAGGCTTACATTTACAAGGATATACATGCCAAATAAAAATAAGACAAAAAATATATACAAATAATAAAATATAAAGGTAAAAATACAAATATAAATATGGCCTATGGAGCCCATTAATTGCTCAAACCCGGTCCAATCTCCAAATGAACTCTCCGACCCCAAACAAAGTCAAGTCCGGCCCAAGTAGAGTCAAGCCTAATCCAAACCAAACAAATCAAACACAAAAATAATGGGGTCAAATATATATAACCACCTATACAAATATGCAAAATGGTATATATTCATATACAAACACATATACAATATACACACACACTGTATATAAATACACGCACACCACATATATGTACATATATATATATATAAACACATAACGTATACATACACACACACTCTGCACACATATATACACACACAAACACAAATCTCAGATTACACATGGTATAGCATTTCAAATCAGATTTGAATCATCAAAGTTCATAGTCGGACGGAAACATACTGGCCTCATTATAACATATCAAATCCAAACATCACCGTAGTAAACAAGCAGGTCAACATCCAATATCATCAGCAGGAAGCAAAGAAACATGAATCATGCTTCATTCAACTCAAACAGGTACCACACATCACATATATCAGAACATAATCTAAAACACAATTGACCATATTCTAAGAACCCGAGTAAATGCATGTGGAACCTTAGATATTCAACCTCAACAAAACCGACTATGCAAATCATATTTAATATACCATGGAATTAAGTAACAAACACAGGCACAGAGGAACCCTAAGCTAGAAATAGAACCAGAGGCATAGAAACAAAGGAAGACAAGAGTATGTACAAGCTTTTACCTTCTCAGATTAATGAAGGCAGAGAAACCCAAGCTAAAGAAGACGAAATCCCCTTCATCTCCTCTCTTTTTCTCTGTTCCTTTCCCGGTTCTTTTTCTTTTTTTCTTCCTCCTCTTTTCTCTCTTGTTCAGCTCTTTGTGCCGCCTCTTCTCCTTGTTTTTTTGTTGTGCCCCCTCTTTTGTGCAGCCGATCTCCTCTCTTTTTCTTTCACCTTCCTTTTCCTTTGTGTGTTGTCGGCTGCCCTCCTCTCTCTCTCTGTTTTTCTTTCTTTCTTTCTCTTGCGGCCGCCTTAGTCTCTCCTCTTTTTTTCTCTCACCCCACCTTTCTTTCTCTCCTTTTTTTTCTCTCACGAAAGACCCCTTTCTTCCTCTCTTTCTTTTGTTATGCCGCTCCCTCTCCTATTGTTGGCTTTTTTTTACAAAAATCTCTCACTTATCTTTATATAATGACCACATAAAACCCTACTTTCTCTTTTTACCAAAATGTCCCCACAAACCCTACTTCTTCTCTCCTTAAAAATACTAAGAAACTAATATTTTGGTATTTTCCAATGTTTTTTTGCAAAACCCTAAAAAGGTGTCACCTTTCCTTTTTTAAGGTTTTATTTCTTATTTATTTAATTTTCCTATTTTTTAGATATTTTCTAGGGTTTAGTTATATTGGGTTTGGGTTGGAATTTTTATGGGCTTATGGTCCAAGAAATAGGCTTTAGGATTTTTTGCATGCTTGTGGGTCCAAGAAACAGGTTTTGAATTTTTTGTGAGCTTACGGGCTCCAGAACGGGCTTTTGAATTATTATTATTATTGTATTTTTTAATTTTTCTATTTTTTCTATTTTTTTTTTGGGCCGGACGAAAACCGGGTACTACAAATTCCTTTTCAGTCACTTCCTCAATTGTGACGTGGTTGATAGAAACAATCACCTTGTTTTTACCTTTATCTTTAGCTAGAGCATTACATCTATGACGTCTTTGTCTCCTTCGTTTCTTTGGATCATCTTTCTGGACTTTGAGCCCAAGCCTAGAAAATATAGAGACTTTTGTACAGACTCCATTTGGTTTGATGTTGATGGATTATCACCCATCCGTTCAAATACTGAAATTCAAGTATTTTGCTCTTGTATTTGGCTCTGAGTAAGGGGCTCTACGGGCTTGTCATTATTATACTCAAAAATCTGTATCATGATTGGATAGGTCGATGCTTTCTTTGCTCTAATTCGGATAGGGTTTGAGTCGCGAGACTCATGTCACAATCTGTGTTTTGGATGCGGAATAGATATTCCTTTTTTATTTATCATCGGAGTTTTTCCACTAGAAAGAACGGAATCAAGGTCACCAAGTTTGCGAGGCTTCCCTTTTCCGTATCCGGCGTTCTCCATGAGCTTCTTTACACGCGGATCAAACCATCCATTTGAATGGTCTCCCAAAGCTTTAGGAAGCTCATCTTCCTTGAAATTTTCTTGTGTAGAATTAAAGTTCACAACTTTCCCAATAGAAGGAATCAGAAGGATTAGGTCTTCCTTGAGAATGTCAATATCACTCTTAGACAACTCAATTTTTGATGATTCCTTTACAAAGGTTCTTGATAAGATGTTCTCAATATTCTTCTCTTGCGAATGGTTTTGATTTGGCTACAATGCATTTTTCCTGACCATCTCGACTGTACTTGAAACATTGGTGTCATGTTGAGGGAATTGCTCCATTCTCATGTAACCAGACACGTCCCAAAAGTAATTCATAGGATGTCTTGGAGTCAATTACATGAAATAAAGTTGATGATATCAAGTCATTCATCTCAATCTTTAACCGGACTGTGCCAATGGCATGTTATCCTTCTTGATTGAAACCTTGGATTGTAATTTTTCTTTTAGAAAGCTCATTCATTGAGATTCCAAGCTTTCTCATTGTATGAGTCGGCATAATATTTACAATGGATCCACGGTCAACGAGGATTCGAGATACTTTGTGTTCTCGAATAAGTCCACTAACATAAAGTGGCCTGTTATGAAGTCATGTCCCAAGCTTTAAGTCATCGTCCGTAAAAGTAATTGTTGCCATACAATCAACAGGACTAACTTTTCTTATTTGGGAAAATATTTTCCCTTTGTATTCTTCCGGATTGAGCAATGTTTGAACTAGAGCCAAACGAGTATCTGTTGGGAGTTCAAGGACTTCTAAGATGTTCATGTTAGAGGGAATTTCTTGGAGTGAAGTAACAACTTCTTTCTTCTCAATGTTTGAGGCTTCCCTCTTAGAACCATCTCTTTCTTCATATGACTCTTTAGAGTCTATTGCATTGATGACATATGATGTCATATGTTCATCTAGAAAGTAATCTTTCGGAAAATATTCCTTAAGAGTTACTTCTTTTCAGGGAGTTGAATGAGTGCTTTCAGTCTCAACATCAACATGTGTCTTTCTTCGACTTTTTCTTAATCGATTCTTAGGTTGAGATTTCTTATTTTCTCTCCTTCCAAACTCTTTATTCGGAATAGGTATTGGACTTGGAACAGACCGGATTGGTGATGGGCATTGTCTTTTACTTTTCACCTCTATCCAACCTTCATCTTCACTTTCAGATGATGAATCATACATTTCTAGTGACGAATCTCACACATCCAGATCATCCATCATAATTTTATATAACGTTGGCCTATTTGGAGCTTGTGGTCTCAACATTTCGGGATATGCATAGACAGTGGTGGCTTCTCCATTTACAATAAACTGGACTCTTACAGCTCCTTTAATAAGCTCAACAGTCAGTTCTATATTTGATGATTCCTCGTTAGTTAGGGACGAGGGCATCGTTTGAGCTTCCATTGATATTGGAATGGGATCAAATGACCCAAAAGTCACCATTCCACAATTAACTTCAGCATTGTCAGTAAGATCGAGATCGATCTTGTTTTCCCTATTCAACTGCATGATGATGTTCTTTAAGATAAAACATTTCTCAATCGGATGACTAATGATCCGATGATACTTGCAGTACTTAGGATTATCATTTTGGCCAATTTCTTCCTACCGCTTCGAAGTGGGAAGCTCTATGAGCTTTTGTTCAAATAATTGGTCTAGAATTCCAGACACGTCAGAATCCGCAAATGGGTATTCCTTCTCTTGCATTTGTTTCAAGGTTGGTCACTCCTTGATTTGAGTTTGATCCTTACGAGTCTTGGACTCAAATTTAGATTTCTGTGTAGAAATCTTAACTGGGTTGGTAGTAACAACCATGGATTTTTTAGTCTGTGAAGGCTTTGAATCCTTCTTCACCTCTTTCTTTAATTCTCTTTTTTCACGAGGGTCACTTGGCAAATAGCTTCCATGTCTTGTTATTTGGATTTCCAAGTCATGGGCTCAGGTTGCAAGTTCCTCGAAGGAATGAGGAAAATTAGCTTGAAGATTGTATAGTAAACCCTCTCAATGCATTCCTTGAACACATAGATCGATAGAGGAACTTTCGCTTATACGTTCCATGCAATTTAGGACAAGGTTCCTCCAGCGTTCAATATACTCGACGGCAACTTTTTCCTTATTCTGCCTCATTCTTACAAGTTCCAGGAGGCCAACTATCCGTCGGGTGCTATAAAAGTGAGTTAGAAACTCGCGCTCAAGTTGATCCCAACCTTCAATGAAGCCAGCTGAAAGGTCAGTATACCATTCAAATGCGGCTCCTTTGAGGGAGCACACGAATTGTTTCACCATGGAATCACCAAATGTACCCGCATTATTGCAAGTTTCAATGAAATGAGCAACATGTTGCTTTGGGTTGCCCTTCCCATCAAATTGTTGGAACTTAGGGGGTTGATAACCCCATGGCATGTGGACTTCATCAATCCGGCAACTATATGGTTTTGCGTACACTAGAGATGATTGTGGGGCTCCACCATATTGAGCTCGGATGGTGTCAACAATCATGTTTTGGAGTTGATTAACAGAGAGTGAAGCAACAGATAAGTTGGTGGAATCGCGAAGAGCATTTTGTGCTATCATGCGATCTTGCTCTTCTTGCTTTTTTTGAGCTTTAAGAGAATTTGAACTTTTTGGAGCTTTTCCTTCTCGTGAAACAAAGGTTTCATGGCTCGGTTCCGTGATTGGTCTTAGAGAATCCAATCGGTTTATGAGTGCAGCAATTTGTTTGTCCTTCTCTTCTAAGGACTTTGTCAATTGATCAATGGTGACATTCATTTGTTTCACCTGATCTTCGGAACTTGTTGCGTCGGTCATCATAACCGGTATAGGAATCTCTGATTCTGACATTAGATGTAATTATCCCACTTCCGTGATGTGGATTCCTCATATGAGGGGTTGGAATATACATATTTCGTTTCTTTTGACTTGGGAGATTTGGATTCGGATTCAGGCTTCGAAGGAGAGGTGTAATCACCCCACTTTCGTGATGCCAACTTCACGGAATGAGATTTGGACTCTTATTCATCACCCAAGGAGCTAGAATACACATATTCCGCCTCTTTTGTTTCAGCTTTGATTTGAAGGGACTTAGAATCGGGTTCATCACCCGAGGAGCTGGAATATACATATTCCGCCTCTTTTGATTTATGGGATTTGGATTTAGATTTACTCAAGGGGACTTCTTTTGACACTTTTTTGAGAATTTCTTAAGAGGAGAAATCAATTGTGATTCTCCGGCTTTAACTCGCGTACGAGTTGCATGAGAGACGCATCAGTGACATCAATCTCCTTCGAAGGAATCATTGATTCCATAGTTTTGACTTAGACTGAATTTAATAAATTCAACTGAAAGATGAGAGGAGAAGAGTGTCTCACCGAGCGTGTTAGAAATTTATACACAATAAATTTCTCGTGTAAACTAAATATACTTAAAACCTGGTACAAATTACAAATATGTAAATCAAAGTGGACTTGATCTCTTCTCTTGATGTATTCCACCCGAATATGAAATCCTCTTATTTTTAATTGAACACTTCAAAGAATCTGTAATAAACTCCAGTTGGATTTAAATGCTGGACTTAAATTTGGGACTTGAAGAACTTTGACTTTTCACTTCTGGTACTTGACTTGGACTTGAGACTTGAAGGAATTCTAAGAATTTTGGATTTAGAAAACTTGAACCTGAAGGAAATTTGAGAGAGTTTTTAGATAATTTATCCCCTCCCTCTCCCCCTTTTTTTCCCCCAAATGAGCTTAGTATTTATAGACAAATGGAGAAGTGAAATTTACTTGATGTACCATCGGCCTTAACCCTTAACATTAAGGGTATTGTAGTGAAATCACTTAATCAAAGATTATCTCTTTGATTTTATTTTTATTTTATTTGAATTTATCTTAGATTTTATCCATTTAACTAACTTAATTTGATTTGAGCTTCATAAATTATTTTAATTTAGAGCCCATTTAAAGCCCACTATTTTTATTTACGGAAGCATAGCATGTCTATGTGATTTCTTTAATAAAGTTTTTTTTTTTTTAATCTATGTGATTACCACCTAAATTATGTAAGTTTATGAATGAAAAATTATGGACATATATCATTTTGATTTTATTTAATTGAGCTGCAATTGTTTATATCTATATAGGGTATCATGGTTCAACAGAATCTGGTAAATCAAGGAAAACAATAAATTTTATGAAAAGAGAATATTTCAAAAGGGTTCATAAGGAAACATTTTTGTACCGAATATAAGAAAACCCTACATCAATGCAATATTAGTTCATAAGGTCAAAAGAATGTAAAGTTTCACTTAACTCTCTTGAACCCTCCGTAATCCTGATAGATCTCATTTAGGGAAGCCAAAGTGCCAGAATTGGCAGCTTCGCATGTTCAACTTTCACATGGATCAATGATCAAATGCACCCAAATGGATTTCCCTCTAACAAAGTTCTAAGCTGAAAATAGAACATGGTGTTGAAAATTGAGGGAAAAAAATGAACAAATTATCCCAACACCCCCCACCGAGGGAAGTCACATTGACAACTCAACTCGCTGACCTGCAACCCTAATTGACCCCATCGGCTCTACTAATTTGCCCTTAACACAATAACCGCGGTCAGTTTGGTCTTCAATATTACATCAATTTACAACCTCACAAGATATGAGATGGCATGGGGGATGATGGAGTCAAACTGCTGATTCGACCAACCAAAGAATTTGAGAGTAAAGAATCTCTGTTCAAATTGTCGTCCAATTGGAGAAAAGGTGCAACAAATTATCAATCGTTTCTGGGTAGAACTTCCTAGCAAACAAGTAGCATGGTCGCTGGATGCCATTCCATAAGCAAGGCTTAACTGTCGTTTCTCTCTGTAAGAAGGCACACAGAAAATTTACGCTTAGTATTACTGGCATTATTTACTTCTAAAGTCCAAATAAATAAATGATGGCTTTAGACTCTATACCTTTTCATCACTTGTGACATGCACACTTTGATCTATTGACTGCAGAAAGATAAAACAATGTAATATGCACCACGACAAGATATATGTAAAAGAAATATACAAACATATAACAGAGGCAAACAGATGCATACTGTGATATTCTTCAGGAGATCGTAAGTAACATCGTGAGCCTTGTATGATTTGGGATGCCACTTTCTCTCGGACCAATCAACATGTGTCACTGACCAGTTGGCAATTCCACCTGGATCGAGCATCTGAAGAAAAATACAGAAAGTAAATAGTTGAGAACCCATTAAGAGTATGGGAAGAAGGATATCATGTTTGATCATTGAGAAGAAACCGCACATGGAAGAAAGTCGGCAAGTAATGTTCATCAGCAATGCAATTTTTCCCCTCGAAACCTGGCTGTAATAATAAAAAAATGTCAATGTTAACAGTCTGCAAATCACATCCACAAACTTCACATAATTTAACAGATAATACAAGAATATAATAACATTCCATAACATGAAACAAAATTCAGGAAATTTGCAGCAAGATGATCATTTTCCCCGGTGCACTTCAAGGTATAAGCACCAGATATTTTGAATTTTCCATAAGGCAGCCTGTCAAGTTAACAATAGTGGCATTGAAAAAATAAATTAAGGACAGTGACAATTAGAATTTATTACATGTTTATAAGTTTAAAACAATTCCTAATCCAAGTCAGGGATTCAAATAAGCTCTCTCTTCTGTTAAACCCATAGACTACATTATGTTTAAATCGTTCTTGTTAAACCATTTTCTGTCTTGTAGATGTCCATAAAAGTAGCAGTAGGAACAATGGATGATAAAGAAACAAGAGTGCAGAAGCCCTTGTAAGTGCTCCCAGAGACTATGTAAACAGCTGGAAAGCTAGACGTACGTAAACATGTTTAATAACCAAGAATTTTGGACACAAAAGCATAGGATACTGCAGCTAAGACTAGACTGATTGAAGGAGGAGAATCCACATATAGGAGTCAAAATAGTTTGGAATAAAAATTCAAGTAACCACAAAAAATATTTGGGATTAGGTTCTGATTACAATTAACAGTGAGAGATATCAGGAAAGAAATTACTGGACAAACATATATTCATCTAGCTCCAAAAATAAAGAACAAACATATTACACCTTGACAAAGAGCACACATAGACAAAAGAACAATGTGTGTATGCCAAATATGGATTGAACAAAAATACCTTGCAATAGTCCCTGAATATTGAGTAGTAAAGACTGTCAGCGACAACTATCAGCGCATGCTGCCGCGTCATTGTGAACCACTGCAGAATCAGACAATTGAGACAATAAGATAAGGAAAGAAATTGAATAAATATGACAGATTTTGATGTTTCTACAGATTCTACACTCATCATCACTATCCAGTATCACCAGTGAAACGTATTAACATTATAATATACTTGCATCAGTTACAGTGCATGACATTAATTATTGTGGTACTCCAGGGTCGAAATTGCTACCAAGAATTTTTATGAGCCCCTACCTTTAATGAACATATATACTGCTCAACTGATAATGAATGTTCATCAGGCCAAACATAAAGGTTGTGAAAAGACTAATGACAATATTAAAGCCATTTGTTCCACATAGGAAAAAAAGGCAAAATAAATTAAGCACCTGCTTGAATTTTCATTATTGTGATACATCATGAAAGTGACATACCAAAGAAAATATACCTGTGCACCCTTTCTAAAGTCTTTCATCTCAATTTCAGGTAGCATATGCTCTGTGTACCTGCCATTCCCATGAGGACCTGGATCCACAAAGCTGAACAGAAAAGAAATTGCAAATCAATTACGAACATAGGTTTGGCAATAAAACCAAACTTACAACACAAGTATTTTGTGTAACCCAATATCTGATATGGGGTTTCTTTTCCCTTGATTCAAGTAACTTAACAAAGATAAATAGAGAATTGTTTATCATACACGGAAAATGTTTTTACCTGTCAACGAAGCTGATATTTGAGTACATCAGATAGTTGTACACATAGTCAAAACTACGCAATGGTACACAACTGAAATAGGCCCAAGAGTAACCAATTAGAAAACTGATATCAGCAAGTAGCCAAATTCAATTTCAAGAAGACAAAGAAAAGCAAAGTACAAGATGGTTTAAGTACCTATCAGAAAGTAGTACAAAGTGCTGGTTATCAGGATCTTTAAGAGCATTTGCCAGAAGTCGCCTCTCTGCATCAATCATAGTAATTTTTCCCCAGATAACCTGAATATTAAATCAACCCATGGAAATGACTTAGATTTTTAAATGATCACTAGGTCATAAAAGCAATATAAAGAGACCTATTATGAGGACAAAAAAGGCAGAAGAAACTATCTGAACATATTCACAATTACACCTATAGTACCAATGGATCTTTCTCAGATAACTGCTGATAGTGTTAAAAAAAAAATGCAAATAAAAGGATAACTACCCAGGGGTGGATGAGTTGGTTGGGGATGATGAATCCTTCCATCAATATCTAATGAACATATTGAATATCTTTACATTCTAAACACAAATATTCTAAGTGACAAAGATCATACCTTCTAAGAAAACCAATTGCAAGTAAAACATAAGAACTGTAAATGGGAGAAAACTTACGAACCTGCTCACTGCGTATATCTCGATTAATGAAGTAACGGCTCACATGCACAGGTTTTTCCTTTGATGCATGCACATAAACAGAAAATCTTTCCTCATGTCCCTGTTCAAACAAGAACAATGAATTAAGTTCAGCCAAGGATATGATTGCTGCACCACAAAAAAGGATATTACATGAGCTCATGTGCAATCTACAATGACACACCTTATGCACTCATGTGCAATGCACTAATCTACATAATATAGACTTGAGATATCAATTGAAACAGAAAATATGGCTATCTAACTCAGATTAGCATTGCCCAAACAAACAATTGTAACTTCGATTGTCGTTACTCCAAGGAAACTGTATAACCTACACACGTGACTTCTTAAATAAAAAGATAGAAAAGTAACAACAACAAGAGTTCGTTGATCCAGCAACTCACTACAACCATTCTGTAGGTTGGTGATGCTCCTAACCTTGGCAAACTTCAAGACTTATGCCCTACACTTCAGCAAATTATGTTTCTCTAACTCTTTGTAACAGTTTACTTGACGCCATCAATACAGCCTCTTTGTTTTCTTGTCTTCTGCACCTCCCAGTTCTTCAATAAATTTCTTTAATGTTCAACAAGTATTATCTGACAAGAAGTATAGCACCCAACAATCATAGTGCATAACCTTTTTCATAGCCAACGAGACTTCAGAACCATCCAGAAGTTAAGGATCCATGTCAATTAATAACTAGCCATGAATATAATGTTTAGATCTCCAATAGCTTAACATTTATTGTCATCAATAGTCCATGGTGTGCCAGATAAGAATTAGTGGACTGCCAACACGAGCATTGTCATCACAGTATCCATGGCCAATACTTTCCAAATGCATCTTTACAAGAGGAAAGAAAATAGAGAAACAGCTTCCATCTCTCTTTCCCAATGTTTCTTTGCATGGAAGTAATAAGTAGATTATTAAAGAAAGGCCATAAAAAGGTGGTATTCACTATATTAAGCAGCTTGCAAGGTCAAATTTAAGGAGATAATCTCACAATGCATCATTAAAAAAAAAAAAAAAACACCATGGAGCTGGAATTCATAGAATTGCAGAAACAATATAAAGGGAGACAATACATCAGCTTGAGCCAAAATTATCCAAAACTATCAATTAACTCTCTTCGGACTGTCGATGAATCTACACATCATCATATATCTGCTTTCAAGCACAATTATATTGCCCCAACTCACGCTCATCACTATCTTAGAGGTATAGTAATCCCATAGAGTGGTTAATCATCGTGTTTTTCTATCTAATTCAACATACAATTCATCATCACTAATAGTGATCAAAGTTCACAAATAAACAAATTCATGTGCACAAGACTCCCGTAGTGGAGCTGAGTTGGGGAAGGACAGACGTACACTGCCTTAGCCCGCAGAGAGTTTATTTCCAGGATTCTAAGTCTGTGACCTCTAGGTTGCAATGAGACAACTTTACATCGATAGTCACGAAAAGATGAAATTTGTTCTATTTGTATAAGGCTACAAACTGTAGGAAAGTATCATCCTTGACCCAAGCTGCATGCCCCGCAAATTTCTGGAAGATGCAGAATATGATACATAGCTTCCCGCTTAGTATATGAATATTTATGCATACTGTTTGTTCGCCATTGACACGACAGCTTCTACTTCCCACGTTAGACATTTCAAACTAAACCAAATCAAAGCATTCATGCCTGGTGTAATATTATCTTTACTTCCTACAATCAAAATTGAGAATTCCTAATTGAGCTTAAGCATGATCAACAATTAAAAATCTATCAAGGACAATTACTGTTCTCAAATTATCCAAAGTTCTAGTCAACTCCCACTTCACTTTGGATTAAAAAAAGAAACCAATGAGTACCTATCTCAAGCAGAATTATCTTTCTCCAATGCCAATAACACCTGTGATGTATGGTAACCCAATACTGTGTCAAACCTCCTAGAGGACTAATTTCTTAAAGTGCTAACAACGTCCAACTTCATAATTGTCTGCTCCACAATGTTTCCCAGGTTTGAGGTCCCCTTTAAGTAGAACAGGGCAGCACAATCGAAAGGGAATGGGGAACTAGAGTCTAGAATCAGCCTAAACTCGAACGTAATGAGTTCAAGTAACGCTGAACATATTTTGAATAAAATGATGCTAGTGAGTTGCATGGGACTGACAGTATCTG
This sequence comes from Tripterygium wilfordii, assembly GCF_013401445.1. NCBI lineage: Eukaryota > Viridiplantae > Streptophyta > Magnoliopsida > Celastrales > Celastraceae > Tripterygium > Tripterygium wilfordii. Next base: position 12,730,502 of record NC_052235.1, on the reverse strand, counting down.
AACTCTGAAGTTCAGTTTACACGTCCAAAGCAGCCCAATCCTAGAGAGATTCCACATTATATTTCTGTTGAAAATTAAAAATAAAATGAAGAACTCTCGTGCACAAGGCTCCTACAGTGGGCGGGGTAGGGGACAAAGACAAAGGATATACAGAGACAACGGATATACGCAGACCTAATCTCCACATATTGTTTCCAAGGAATTGAATATGTGATCTCTAGATAGCACCCCTGCAACTCTACCATTGAGTCGCCATGATTTGCTACAATAAAATATTATAAAACTAAAAACTTTAAATCATATAACTGGCAAACATAACTAGGATCAACAATATATTGATACAATAGCCCCGCAGTTTCAAAGAAGTTGGCGGCTTGGTGCACAAACAAGGGAAGCTGTCAAGACTACAAGCATATGTAAGTCAACTTTAACAAAAAATGTCGACGAAGAATATTCATGCCGCCTTGTCAAAGAATAGAGACACGACTTTCTTCCAAGCATATATTAGAATAAGGCAGAAAAGAATTTATATTGAAGTGAAGAATAACATAGAATAATAAGCATGTAGACGAAAAAAAGAAACAGACTTACATGGAAAAACTTATCCCACAGCTTCTCGAAATGTAATGATCCAGTGCTCAAGAACATGAATGCAATTTTAGCATTTTTGGATTGAACAGGAGGCATACTTAAAATTTCCCTAACCAAAATACGAGATGCGAGCTCATCATCGGTATATTCCCTCGCAGGAGCAGGCGGAAGCCAATCAGAAATGACATTGCAACTTCTAGAAGAAAATACGTAACAGCTGGTCCTACTTTGTGGAGGATATATGTAAGCACAAACAAGGAATACGCTGACCAATGAAACCATGACAATAATCCAAATTGGCCTCTTCAACGGAGGGCGGTGGCGAGGCCCAGGCAAGACCTGCATGTCACCCATGCCCAGCCGCCACGCCTTATCTGTCTTCATCTAGTAAAAATACATAACAGCCAACCACTTTATCTCAAACTAATGCTCCTCTTCTGTTAACTCCACCCACCATAAAATTCTTACACTATACTAATACCCACGAAAGTTATTTTAGTTGACTGATGGGAATATCTGCAACAAGAAAGAATTCAGAAATTCATTAGAGGACCAAGTAAGTGCCATAAATGTGCTTGAAAAAATAATCATTCACCAAAGATTACATGGAATGCTAAACTCAACTGACAGACATTAGAACATTGAACAAGCACAAAAAAGAAATACTTTTTAAAAAAGTTTTTGCACCGACATTTCTCTTAAAAAATGTAACACTGGAATACAGAAAATTCAGACAATCCAAGTCTATTGCACATCACTAACCAGAACCCCTTCAAACTGTAAGGAATTCCTCAATTCGCCTTAAAAACGGCAAACCAACATAACTAATATTCAAAGCTTCCATTAGGTAATGCTTTGAATTTCCATAAATCTTGGACAGCAAAACCAAAGATGATAATTATAACCAGAAAGCATAAAAATAAAAAAATAAAAACTAATTGAAATAACTTATAAACCAAACAGAAAGCATACGACGTCCACGATTTCTCTTTCACCGTTCCCAAGCTTTTTGCAGGGAGCAAAGATCCTAACACTGTATCCTTTTGCAGGCAATCCAAGAAACCATAGAAGAGGGATATACAAACAATTTAATAACCAAAATTATATAGTAGAATCCGTAAAGAGAAAGTTCTCAGATTCGTCCAACTCTTAAAACGAAACCCAACAAAAGTCGACCAACCCAACCTGCCTCACGCAACCAAGCCTCGTTCAAATTGAATTACAAATCCAAAATGGAAACGCCGTATCACAACTAATCAGCGTAAATACATAAAATCCTCCCCCATCCCTCCCCCGTTTGGTTTGTCAGAAAACGAAAGAAAAGAAACTTGAGCATTCACGGAGAGGAAGGACACGAAAACCTGAATGTATCTATTTAGAGTCACACGATCACATATCGCATTGAACAAAACCAATCAATTGCGCCAAATTCGAGTTGGAAACAAATTCCACAAATAGTGCATTAAAGAATCAAACCTGAGAATCAGCAGAGATAGTTGGAGCTGGACGCAGATCCCTAATTAACGAAAGTCTTCAAGATCTGAAAATCGTAGCTTCTATTCAAGATCTAGGGCACAACACCAACAGACCACGACACAAAGATGTATATAATATATAGACAGAGAGAGAGATAGAGAGATAGAGAGAGAGTCTCAGGTAATTGTATATAAAAATGTATTTGTATGTGTGAGTTCGATCTTGATTGCTTGGACGATTCGTTTGTGTGATTTGTGGTTTCTTTTAATCTCCTCTCTGTGCGTTAGAGAGAGAAAGAGTAGTCGCTGCTACTGTTGTTGTCGCCTCTCTCTCTGCTCCAAAACAGAAAACAAGAACATGTCAGCCGGCTAATTATCTATTTTTTATTTTATTTTATTTAATTATTAATTTATTAGTATTATTTTGAATGAAGAGAAGTAGAATGGTCGCATTTCAAGCGCGTCTGCAGTCTGCTTACGTTATAATTTTTTATTTTTAGTATTTTTTTATTTTTTTTGGTATTCTTATGGGGAATTTTGAAACTTGGTCTTTCAAGACTTCATTCTTATTTGGGAGGCGGAAATCATCAATTCCCTCTTTATTCATTTTTATCTTCTAACTCGTTTTAGCCTATTTTTTTAAAGGTATTATAAGTAGCCTTTTAAGACTTGTTTCTATAGTTGTTGATTTATGGTATTTTTCCTTCATATAATATATTTTCAACAAGATAACACTGTAAAAGACTTGTTTCCGAAAATGCCGTTTCACAACTGGTTCCATCATTCTCATGTTTTGTTGTCTATTTTCGAATCGTAATGATCATTCCGAATTTGGCAAAAACTAGAAATGGACATTTCATTCCTAAGGAAAATAGGCTACCAAACATGGGAATGGTGAGACCATGAATGATGGTTCCTCCTTTCATTCTCATCAACCCCCAACCAAACGTGATCCGATTTTTGTTGGGAGTGAGCATTCCCATTCCCATTCATTTGGTCAACAACACTTGTCAAATAACATGTTTGCTCTAACTTTTTATTTATAATATAAAAGCCAAAAATCATATTTTTATTTAATAAAGAAAATTTAATCATATGAAATTTTAAATTCTATAAAATTAAATCATATTATGGGGAAATTTGAAACTTGGTCTTTCAAGATTTTATTCCTATTTGGGGTGGAAATCATCAATTCCTCTTTATTCATAATCTTCTAACTCGTTTTAGCCTATATTTTTTAAGGTATTATATGTAACCTTTTAAGACTTGTTTCTATAGTTTTTGATTTATGGTATTTTTCCTTCATACAATATATTTTCAAGATGATAACACTGAAAAAGACTTGTTTCGAAAAATATCGTTTCGCAACTGGTTCCACCATTCTCATGTTTGGTTGTCGATTTTCCTTAAGAATCGTAATGCGCATTCCGAATTTGGTAGAAATTAGAAATGCACATTCCATTCCTAACGAAAATAAGCCACCAAATATGGGAATGGTGATTCTCATTTCATTCATGATCAACACCCTAACCAAACGTGACCCGATTTTTGTTGGGAATGGGCATTCTTATTCTCATTCCTTCGGTCAACACTTGTCAAATGACATGTTTGCCCTAACTTTTTATTTATAATAATTGAAATAATCATTATTATAATCATAATATAATTATTATTAGATCATAATATTATAATTATTAAAATATATTATAAAAAAATCATATAATATAAATGTCAAAAATCATTTTTTTTTAGTTAACAACGAAAATTTAATCATATGATATTTTAAAATCTATAAAATTAAACCATTTTATGATGAAATGAAATATTCTATTATACAGTATAAGGGTACAATTAAAGGAAAATTTGGTCATTTAACCTCTCATTCCCATTCCATTCCATTCCTACCAAATGTTTGCGTACAAGAATCTATTATTACCAATCACATTCCTTGTGTTACCAAACATATTCATACTCATTCCCATTTCATTCCTACCAAAAATTTGCATACCACACTAGAATCTATTATTTCCAATCACATTAATTCCCTCGTCTTACCAAACATATTCATACTTATTCCCATTCCATTCCTACCAAAAATTTACAAACCAAACATTAGAATCTGGTATTACCAATCTCATTTCCGTGTGTTACCAAACATATTCATACTCATTCTCATTCCATTCCTACCAAAAATTTGCATACCAAACGCTAGAATCGATTATTACCAATCACATTCCCTTGCATTACCAAACTTATTCATACTCATTCTCATTCTATTCCATTCCCACTTCCCCCAGCAACCAAGCACTCCCTTAGGAAATTATTAACATTGGTATGTATGACTAGTGATTAACGCTCTTCATCAATCAGATTTAATAGACGAACTTTTTTTCTCTTACTTCTCCAAAAGAAAAAAATCTCAAGACTTTCTTGCTATTTGTGAGAGAGAAATCATCAATTGCTCTTATTCATTATCTTCTAACTCGTTTTAGCCTACGTTTTAATGTGTGTTTCAAGATGCTAACTGTTGGCATCAAAAAATATCTTGGGCCTAATAAGCATAGTCCATATACAAGGCCCAAGGTATAGCCCATAAGCCCATATTGTTGTAAAAGTGAAGTCCAAGTAGTGAGTAACTGCCAGGAGCAGTTGTGCTGAGAATGGCCCATGAAAAGAGAAAGAAGTGGAGGCAGTTATAACAAGATGGTCCAGGTGGCAGCACATGAGAGAAATGAGGAAAATTGTTGTGAGAAGATGGCAGTAACTTTCAACTTACAAAACATGGAGTAAATCAAGAGTAACTGCAGTTTATGGAGGAGATTTTCGTGCAAGACAGAGAGTATATAAGATGGTAGACAGACAGATGAGGAGACACAACCAATCAATCAAACAAACTACTCAAGCCCAAAGGCAACTTCAACTTTCAAGCTTCCTAGCATTCTAGCATTTCAATTACATTTCCAAATCTTTGTCAATCTCAAACTATGTCAAATTCTCTTGTATTTATTTCCAATCAAGTTTCAATACCAACCATCGTTGTGTAAATTGTTCTTGGTATCTGTTTTTGTTTCTTCATTTCAATCTCAACGAAGTGCACTTCAGTGGAGTTGGGGAACCTAGAGCTATTGAGGTCCCAAGATAGTTCGCTCAATCGTCTAGATAGAAGTCATATTTACATTTGGTGCAATATATTCATTAGTGTAGGAAACTTTAATCCTTGGCACACCCGCAAATCATCATCACCTTGGGCCATATTTAGGTGACAACAACCTTTTTTGGCACACTCGGTGGGACTTGAGAAAAAGCATCTGCAAGTTATCATGGCTCCGCGTACTCGTTTGTCAGGAAAGGAACCAGTGGTTGGGGAGAAAACCCGTTGATAGAAGAAGAAGAAGAAGCTGCCAATGATGGCGGTACTGAAGAAAAACAGAAGCTGATTGAACGACCAGCTGGCTTATCCGATGAAGCCGCTATCTTGTTTGAACATCTGGTCAAAACTATCGAGGATCTGGAGGCACGTTCAAATCAAACAATTGAAGATACCATGAAGCAGATGGAGCGAAAGCTGGAGCAAAAGTTTGAAGATCTGACTAGGGGGGGCAATTCCCATCACAGAAAGGAGCAAACTACCAGGCTGATGGTGGTTACAGCAAATACACACCTCCCCCAATCCGCTCTCCATCTGGTAATGGTCAGAATTTTAGACCTGTTACATATGGGAATACTAATCCTATGAGTAATCCAGCTGCCTATGCAACTATTGAACCTGCTGGATCAGGAGGCAACGTGGCTGCAGGAGTGGGTACTACTCGCAGGATTCAACCTGTAATTCCACCAACACCACCTGTTGATCTGGAGATTCTCAGACAGCTAGTTCAAGATTTATATGGCTATGGCCATAGACCAGTTGGTCGGCCAGAGTATCACAAACCTTATCCAGCCGCTGTGGATAGGGAAACTCCTTACCCAAGAGGATTCAGAGTACCCGACTTCACTTTATTTTCTGGAGAAGAAGGACTGTCCACCGTGGAGCATATTGGTCGCTTCACTGTGCAGTGTGGCGAATTGGCAAACTATGACAACTTCGACAACCTTCGTCTCAAGTTATTTCCAAACTCTTTGACAGGAGCTGCTTTTACTTGGTATTCCACATTACCAAGGAATTCCATCAATACATGGTGGGAGATGGAACGGTCATTTCACACTCAGTTCTTTAGAGCTAAACCGGAGGTATCTGTGGCTGAGCTATCCAGATTGGTACAGAAGGCAGGAGAAACCACCAATGCTTATATTGCTCATTTCAAAAAGCTGAGGAATAGATGTCGTATCTATCTGCCTGAGTCAGAATTTGTCAAGATGGCCCAGCGAGGATTGGACATTAAATTGCGCAAAAAGTTCCAAGGTATGGAATTTTATGATTTTTATGAAATGGCAGCAAAGGTAGCAGAGTATGAAGAGTTGTTAAAAGAAGAAAGTAGGAGAAAGAAACCTTCTATGGGAACTTACTACCAGGAGATGGAGATGGCTGCTGCGGAGGTGACTTCAGAAAAGAAAGTGTGGGTTTGTCCCGCATTATCCAAACCAAAGGCAATTGAGCCAGTAAAGAAGCAGCCTATGGGTGGTAACATCAATTACACTTTTGATGTGACCAAAACAGAGGAGATTTTTGATTTTCTATGGCAGGAAAAGTTTGTTACATTTCCAGCTGGACACAAAATACCATCTCAGGAGGATATGAAAGGGAAAGAGTATTGCAAATACCATGACCTATGGTCTCATACCACCAACAACTGCTGGACTCTGAAGAACATGATTCAGGAGAAAATCAACAAGGGTGTCCTGCAATTCCCTGATAAGGAGTCCATGCTGGTAGATGAAGATTCATTCCCTCCGGTGGCAACCACAATGCATGCAATTGATGTAGATCTTCGTGACTACCTGGAGCTTAAAAGGAAATTGAAGGAAAAATCTCAGGTATGGGAACCAAAAGCTCATAATTCTCAAAATGCTCAGGTTTACAAGGGGGAAAAGACCCAGAAACCGCGTTATGTGCAACCTCCAGCTAGCACCATTACCAACAGATGGCAGTTGGTGAAACATAAGAAGTTTCCAGCACCTCTAACCAGAACTCAGTTGAGGAGAAAGCAAAGACAGTATGCTGCATATATGAGGAGCCATTACAAGTCTCCAGTGGTTCAACATAGAAACTAGACGTGGGTTCGCAAAGAAAAGAAGCAAGAGGATAGCCACCAAGTGAAAAAAGATCAACCACTAGCAAAAGAATTTATGGTGGGAGCAATTCAGGTACCATATGAATGTTCTACTACTACTTTAGTTTTGCCAGCTGCTTGGCAGGCTAAGAAGTACTTGAAAGAAAATCAAATGCCAGTTTGACCGGCTAGGAAAAGGTGATCAACCTTTCAGCTCAGTGACGGTGCAGATAGTGGATGAAGAGACCTCCAAAAGGGTTATCTTGGAGAAACCTTCAATGCAAATGTCCCAACACATCAAGCCATTGTACGTCAGAGCACAGATAAATGGCAGGCCAATTGACAGAGTCTTGGTGGACAACGGTTCTGCGGTCAATACCATTCCACGATCAGTGCTCAGGCTGCTGGGTAAGAAAGAAGATGATTTAATTCCAACTGACGTGACTATGGCAGGTTTTACAGGTGAAGTTACTAAGACAGTTGGTATACTGCCAGTGGAGCTGACTGTCGGGCAAAAATCCTCCATGACTGCCTTCTTTGTCATTGACAGTCAGGCCAAATATCAAGCTTTATTGGGAAGAGATTGGATTCATTCCAATTGGTGCATTCCATCTTCACTACATCAGCTCTTGGTGTGTTGGAGGGGAAATGATGTGGAAATCATTTGGGCGGACAACCAGCCATTCAAGACTACATCAGACCAAGTGGAAGCTCGCTATTACCATGCCCAATATGGACCAATCCAGTTCGAAACTAAGAAAGAAGAGATGCAGAAAATTGCAAGACAATTGTTGCAACCAACGGCCATTGTTCCTTATAGGCCGAGGAGATCAGAACCAATCATTGAAGAAGTTCCATGATGTGGTCGAATGATGAAGAGAAGATAGTGGCGGCCGCAATAAATAAGATTGTAGTACAAGCTGCCATTGATAGAGTTGTAACAGAAGAAATTAGTGAAAAAGAAATGATAGTAGAAGATGATGGCTGTTTAGCCACTAATAATAAAGAAGAGTTGAATTGGAATGATTTGCAAACAACACTGGCCAAATTAGATGATTTGAAGGCCGAAACCCAAGATCCTTTGGAAGAAGTGAACTTGGGGGGGTAAGAAGAGTCCAGAGTTACTTACATAAGTTCTACTTTGGATCCATCTATCAAGGTAAAACTAATAGCTTTACTTCACGAGTTTCGTGACTGTTTTGCTTGGGATTAGCAGGAAATGCCAGGATTGAATAGAAAGGTGATAGAACACAGATTGCCTATCAAGTCAGGATACAAACCATACCAGCAACCATCTAGAAGAATGTCTTCAGAGGTGGAGTTGCGTGTTAAAGAAGAAATACAGAAGTTGGTTAAGGCCGGCTTCATACGGCCAACCAGGTATGCTGAATGGTTATCTAATATTGTACCGGTAGTCAAGAAAAATGGCAAAATTCATATTTGTGTTGATTTTCGTGATTTAAACACTACTACGCCTAAAGATGTGTATGTTATGCCAATTGCTGATATGTTGATAGATAGTGTATCTCAACATGAGCTGCTATCTATGATGGATGGTTACTCTGGGTACAATCAGATATTTATTGCAGAAGAAGATGTTTCAAAAATGACATTTAGATGTCCAGGAGCATTGGGTACATATGAATGGGTAATGATGCCCTTTGGCCTAAAAAATGCCGGAGCCACCTACCAATGAGCAATGAATGCTATCTTTCATGACATGATAGGCAGGAAACTGGAAGTTTATATCGATGATATCATTGTCAAGTTAGTCAAGGCCAATGACCATGTGGCCGATCTTAGACATGCATTTGAAAGGATGAGGCAGTACCAACTAAAGCTCAATCCTTTGAAATGTGCATTTGGAGTTAAAGCTGGAAACTTCCTGGGATTTTTGGTCCATCAAAGAGGCATGGAGGTTGACCAAAACAAAGCCAAAGCTATATGCCAAGCTCAATCACCGAAGAACAAACAACAACTCCAAAGCTTCCTTGGTCAGGTAAATTACCTTAGAAGATTTATTTCTAATCTTGCAGGTAAGACCAAGGTGTTTTCAGAATTATTGAAGTTAAAGAATGAGGAGGCATTCAGATGGGAGTCAAAACATGAAGAGGCCTTTCAAACCATCAAGGCCTACCTAAGCAAACCTCCAGTTCTCATGCCACCTACCAGGCATAAACCATTGAAATTGTATATATCAGCAACTGATGATTCCATTGGGTGCCTACTAGCCCAGGATGACGATGTTGGAAGAGAAAGAGCAGTCTACTACCTGAGTAGATTGCTGACAGATACTGAAGGATGATATTCTGTGGTGGAGAAGCTCTGCCTTGCATTATATTTTGCATGTACCAAGTTGAGGCACTACTTGCTTCAAACTAAGGTGTACGTGATCTCAAAGATGGATTTGATCAAGCATATGCTGACCAAGCCATTGCTAACAGGAAGGATAGGTCGATGGTCATTGGCTTTGACAGAATTCAACCTCGAATGGAGACCACAACAGGCAGTCAAAGGGCAAACACTTGCTGATTTCCTTGCTGACCACCCATGTCTGGAAATTCCTGAGACCTTACAAGGCATGATAGATGCGCACACTACACCAACCTTTGAAGATGAAGGTGAATGGGTGCTAAAATTCGATGGGTCTAGTACAGAGATGGCTGTTGGAGCTGGGGTAGTCATTCAATCCCCAAGAGGTACAAAAACCACCTTAGCTTTTAATTTGGATTTTGATTGTACTAACAACCAGGCAGAATATGAAGCACTCATCATTGGCTTGGAGATTTTGCTTGAATTAAAAGCCAAAAATATTCTAGTGGTTGGAGATTCTCAATTGGTGCTAAAACAATTGGCTGGAGAATACAAATGTGCTAGTTTCACATTGGCGTCATACTACAGTACAGCCTTGCAATTGCTTGATGACTTCCAAAAAGTGGAGTTGAAGTACATTCCATGAGATCAAAATCATGAGGCCAATGGATTGGCCCAACTAGCTTCTGGTTTAATACTTCCAGAAAGTTTGATACAACAAATCATCACGGTGGAAAGGCGATATCATCCATCTATCAGGGAAAGAGGTATGGCACTTGAATGCCTAGCTCTTGACAATCAGATGGAAGATTGGAGGAGAGATATCATTAACCATCTGTCATATCCCAATAATCCAGCATCCAGAAAGGTCAAAGTGATGGCACAGAGCTATGTAATGATCGAGGGTGAACTCTTCAGAAAAGGAGCTGATGGTTTGTTACTCCGCTGCCCCAGTTTTATTGAAAGTATGAAAATAATGCAACAGGTACACGAAGGTATCTGTGGTGCACATCAAGCCGGTCCAAAGATGAGATGGTTGATAAGAAGACACGGCTACTATTGGCCGACCATCCTGAAAGATTGTATTAAATATGCAAAAGGCTGTCAACAATGCCAGAAGTTTGGCAATATTCAAAAAGCACCAGCAGCAAACATGTAGCCTATCATTAAACCATGGCCATTCAGAGGGTGGGCGCTTGATATCATTGGAAAGATTTTTCCTGCCTCATCTAAAGGCCATCATTTTATCCTGGTGGCTACTGACTATTTCACAAAATGGGTAGAGGCAGTACCACTGAAGAAGGTCGAACAAGCAGAGGTGGTAGATTTCATCAAAGAACACATTATTTTCAGATTTGGCATTCCAGAAACCATCAGAACTGACCAGGGGACAATGTTCACTGGAGGGGAGGTCAAAGCATTTCTGGAAGACTAGGAGTCAAATTACTCACATCTACCCCATACTATGCTCAGGTCAATGGACAGGCAGAGGCTTCAAATAAGGTAATCATTTCTATCTTGCAGAAAACTATTGAGGATAATCCTAGAGCATGGCACAAGATACTACAAGAAACGTTATGGGCTTACCGCATATCCAAGAGAACAAATACTGCAACCAGCCCTTTTGCCCTCACTTATGGGCATAATGCAGTACTACCTATGGAGCTGGTAGTTCCATCTTTGAGAATCATGAAACAACATAGTCTATCTGTTGGAGAATATTCAGAAGCCATGAACATAGAGCTAGAACAGTTGGATGAAAGCAGGATGGAGGCTCTGAACAGAATGATAGTACAAAAGAAGAAGATCGCAAAGGCCTACAACAAGAAAGTGAAGATGAAAGTATTCCATGAAGGCCAAATGGTGTGGAAGGTGATCTTACCACTAGAATCAAGGATAGAGAATTGGGCAAATGGTCTCCAAATTGGGAAGGGCCCTTCAAGGTGCACAGAATTCTCAAAGGCAGTGCATACTGGTTAGCAGACCTAGATGGTCAACCACATAAGAGATTTATTAATGGCAAATATTTAAAGCCATATTTCCCAAGCATTTGGGAATCTATATCTGTAATGGCATAAAGAATGTAAAAGCAGGCTTTTTAGCCGCAGCCATAAGCTGGCTTTAGCGGCCGCATATTATGAATAAAAATAGTAGATGGCCACAGGCCACACAAAAGAAATTGCAATTAAATGATTAGCAATCATAAAAGATATCCGAAATTAAGGCCAAATAATGGCCAAAGTTAAGTACTAGAAGCCAATACAGATGGCAATAAAATAAACCAACGAAGGCCAAACAATGGCCAAAATTCAACAATTAAGTTAGCATGTGCTTCAAGGCCGACCAGGTATTCTGATGAGCTTGAAGACGTGCTTGAGTTAGCTGCAAATCTGAAGACCAAGCTTGAGCATCAGGTAGTCGTGACTTGATGGAAGAACCCAGAGTATTGAGGTTTTGCTGAGCCTCTTGGAATTTTTCATGCACCTAGCCTCTTGCATCATGCTGTTGCAAAATCTTATCTTTCAAACTTTGGATTTTGAGCTCCAAAGTTTCAATTTCATCTTGAGCAGCAATAATGTCTTTTTGAATCCCAAGGTCTTCAGCAGCCAGACTTTCAGAATTGGCAAGTAAAATTTCATAAGCAGCTCGGTCTTTAGATAAATCCTCTAACTTGCCAGATAAGGTCTGTTCCAGAGAGTAGTCCTGATGAAAAGCAGTGGGTAGATGATGCAAATCATGCTCCAAACGTATGAGCCTGCTTTTACTCTCTGGAGCTATCTGAGGATCTGCCAGCAAAGTCTTCATATGCTTTAAAGCTTCCTTACCATCTGCTTCTTGAACATCTGGAAGGTTTGTCTCAAAAAGCTGGACCAATCTATTGGTTGCATGCTGTAGTTCTTCCTCAGTTGGCACTTTACAAGCAAGAGGAGGTGAAGTCAAGAAGGAGAAATCCAGACCTGCTAATGGATTTACTATGTTGGCTGGGATGATAGAGGTGAGCACTTTAAATGATGTTGCTGCCTGCATACATATAGTATTGTCATAAGCATCAACGAATTATTTATGGTAGCAAAATAAAGAAAGATATCAACATGAGAAGAGAGAGGAGTGACTGAGCCAGACGGTTGGTTGGAGATTTTGGGGGCAACAATTGGCTCATCCGTTGAAGGAACTCCTACATAGCTGGTGGAAATCTTTTCACTTTCGTCTCCAGAAGCTTCACTGTCATCATCCTTTGAGATAGTAACAGGCTCTGAACTGGATTGTATGGTCTTCTTAACTCTAGTGGAAGATCGTTGAGATCTTCTCACAACCGTTACTTTCTTATGAGTTTTTGGTTTCTTCTTGGGAGAAAGTGGCTCATTCTTAATGTTCAGCTTTTTAGAAGAGATCGGAATGGCAGGAATAGCTGCATAACATACTGCCAGATCAGAATTTCATAGACAGATAAGCAAGTGAATAGGAGAGCAAGAAACATACTAGGAGTAACATCTGCAATATCTGCCTCAGATTCAGTATTGAGAGGAGGAAGTGGTTCAAGTGGAAGCAGATTTATATAGTATCTTTCCTTCCAGGATTGATAGCCGAAAGTACTACCAGGACTAAATGGTGGTAGCAGTTGGAATACAAACCTCCTCAAAGCGTTATTATTGGCAGCTACTTGGTTTTCAATCCTTTCTTTGGACTGAACAATGGTCCTCTCCTCACCAGGAGGGTTGTAATGGAAAAGATGGTTAAGAGGCACATTTTGGGTATAACCAAACTGCCTAGCACAGAGCTGAGGATTGTAGGCCTCAAAGCCACAAGGAGGGTTCATAGGATTATCAATATTGGCACCTTCATGGAGATACTTGGGTGTAACAAGACTGGCCCAGAAATCACGAAGGAGATGGTCCATTACCATAGAGATGGTAATTTTTGAAGACAACAAGGGCATCAAAGGACCACCAGGCAGAGTATCAATAAACAGAAAATATTCAGAATCAGGTCTATCTGAAGGCAGGGATAAGAAGAAATTGAAGATTTCTATGAAAGATTTATCACTAGTGCAAGCTAAGACAAACTGCCCATAGGAAGTGAATTTGGTAGGTAGTTGGTAATGAGGAGAACGTAAAGCAGGGAAGTAAGTGAAGAGCCAAGGCTGAAGAATCCAAAGGCTGCCGGAAAGACGATGATAAAAGGGTTTTTCAAAAGTGAGCAAAGAAAGACAGTGATAGATACGGCCTAGCCAAATACTACCCAAAGCTACATTCTGACCTTCTGTTAGGGCACATGCAAGGGGGAGATAATCTTTGGCAGGTTGATTCGCAAAGGTACCAAAGACATACCTGCATAGCAAACACCACAGGAACATAGTATGCTCTTTGAAGGTAGGTTCCCCAAGATGCCTTGTTGAGCTCAAACCTTGGTAGGAAAAAGTCTTCTTTTCCTCCATTACTCCTACCTCAGTAATCCTGACTGAAGAAAAGAGGCAGGGAGCATCCGGACCTGTGATGGGCAATCCAGTTAGGGCATACATATCCCTCAAGGTGATGGTCATATGGCCACCGGGAAAGATAAAAGAATTTGTCGAACGAGACCAGAAACAGCAGGCCGTTGAAATCAAAGATGGGTCGAAAGGGATTGGCTCAAGGGTCATGTCTATAAGCCGATCAAGTCCCTGTTTCATCCATTGTACACCGAAGGTAGCTCGAAGTCGACCGACCCAGTCTCTCCATCCTAGAGGCGGTTTAGGCCAGGAACAATGTCGTTCCAATAGAGGTAATTCTTTTACATGATTAGCAAGAAGTTCTTCACGAAAGGATGATGAAAAACTTGTCAGTCTTTCGGGAGAAAGGTGGGAGTCAATAGGAGCAGTATTTGGAAGAAAAGAAGCCATTGTCCAGAGAAAGAGGAAAGCTAGGGATTTCTCAAACAAATCAGGAGGTGAAGAGGCGTGCAAGAGTGAAGGACTAAGAGAGGCAGCAGCTGATCAAATTAAATGAGGTAAGAGAAGAGTTTGAATTTTAAATGGATTTTATTTAATAGTAATTGATATTTGAAGGATTGTTGAAAAGGGCCGAAAAATCAGCTTGAAATCCAACTTTGAACAGTTGAAATTCAAGCTGGGGGGGCAATTGTTGGCATCAAAAAATATCTTGGGCCTAATAAGCATAGTCCATAAACAAGGCCCAAGGTACAGCCCATAAGCCCATATTGTTGTAAAAGTGAAGCCCAAGTGGTGAGTAACTGCCAGGAGCAGTTGTGCTGAGAATGGCCCATGAAAAGAGGAAGAAGTGGAGGCAGTTATAACAAGATGGTCCAGGTGGCAGCACATGAGAGAAATGAGGAAAATTGTTGTGAGAAGATGGTAGTAACTTCCAACTTACAAAACATGGAGTAAATCAAGAGTAACTGCAGTTTATGGAGGAGATTTTCGTGCAAGACAAAGAGTATATAAGATGGTAGACAGACAGATGAGGAGACACAACCAATCAATCAAACAAACTACTCAAGCCCAAAGGCAACTTCAACTTTCAAGCTTCCTAGCATTCTAGCATTTCAATTACATTTCCAAATCTTTGTCAATCTCAAACTATGTCAAATTCTCTTGTATTTATTTTCAATCAAGTTTCAATACCAACCATCGTTGTGTAAATTGTTCTTGGTATCTGTTTTTATTTCTTCATTTCAATCTCAACGAAGCGCACTTCAATGGAGTTGGGGAACCTAGAGCTATTGAGGTCCCAAGATAGTTCGCTCAATCGTCTAGATAGAAGTCATATTTACATTTGGTGCAATATATTCATTAGTGTAGGAAACTTTAATTCTTGACACACCCGTAAATCATCATCACCTTGGGCCATATTTAGGTGACAACACTAACACCAAAAAATTTCTCTAACGATGTGTGGACATGTGTCGTCGGGATGCCGTGGAAAACTATATACTTTTGATTACGAGTTCAACGTCTCCAAATCTGACTCTAATTTGGTGTCAGGACCAATTATTTTATAGCCTATCGTGCCTAATACGAGGAGGCCTCTGAATCTGTGTCGGTCAAAGGCCGCAGCTTTAATGGAACTATGTACACTTTGCATGAGTATACGTGTGTACCATTTTTTTAATTAGATTTTGATTTTTTTTTTAAATTATATTATTTTAATAATTAATTAGGTGTCTTAGGGTTGTTATTGATACAGTTATCGTTACCAAACACTGAATATTGTTACCATACCGATCCTTTTGATAACTCAAAAAATGTTATCGTTATCGTTATCGTTATCGTTATCGTTATCGTTATCGTTATCGGTAATGGTAAGCCGATAAATGATAAATTTACCGACTCTTAAAACTTATTTAAAAAGGACAAGTGGGATGAGGAAAGATGAAACATATCAAAGAGAGTTACAATTTATAGAGTTTTTTTACCGAGAGAAGAATCGAAATGACCCTTAAACTTTGATGATTCAGTCGAATCAGCCCCCGAACTTTATTTTGGGTCAAATAAGCCCCTGATTGTGTTGGAGTGGAGGGCTTCATAAACACGTAAGGGAGGACATTCATCAAAGTTCAAGGACTTGTTTGACACGAAATGAAGTTCAAGGGCTTACTCGATTGAGTCATCAAAGTTCAGGGGCCATTTCGATTATTTTCCCTTCTTTGACCTCTTTTCTTCTTTTAAAAAATAGATAGCTGGTTGACTACTCTATTGTGTACTCAAATTTATATTGTTCGTGATTTGGATCTGGTAATCCTACTTGTGGAAATATCGTAGCGCGCTCTGTATATGTTCTTCTGTTGATACAAAATTGTTCTGTTGTTTAGTAATTAGAGGAAAATCTGTGGTAAGGATCTACATGTTATTCATTGATCAAACATGAAACTTAGGGTCTGTTTGGTATCACTTTTGTTTCTTGTATTTTGTTTTAGTTTTCAAAAAATAAAAAACAAAAAATAAAAACAAAAAATATTGTTTGTTTATATTTTCTGTTTTGGTTTTTATGAAAACCAAAAACAAGTTTTCAAAATTTTTGAAAACAAGAAAAAAAGGTTTTTAAAAGTTTTGGAAACAAAACTAGTTACATTTATTATAGATTGCACTTTCTTTAAGATTTCATATTGCAAATTGCATAGAGATATGAAGACAATGATCAAATATACTTTGGGGTATTGTTTTATTTTTTATCTTTTTTTCTTTCTGCTGATGTTTTCAATGGTGAATTATGTTGCAATAGACACAACAAAGGCTACAGTTATGAAAAATATAGTGGTGTGGATATATTCCATTATTATGAAAATAAAAGCATAAACACACATTTTTTTTTCTAGTTTTATGCTTTCAGTTTTAAGTGTTCAACCAAACAAGTTTCAATTTTATGTTTTCATTTTATGTTTTATGTTTTTGTTATTTATTTTTGTTTTCAAAATTTTTGGAAGTGATACCAAACACAACCTTAGTTTTTGAGAAGACATTGTTATTGTTTATTGATACAGAACTGTAGCTTGAACTCTAAATATTCAATTATTTGGAGATAAATCAAGCCAGCAAATGGTCATAATTCAAAAAAAAAAGACTAAAATAATAATAATATATATCGATAATCGAGAAATTTATTAATTTTGAATTTTGTTTACCGTTACTAGTATCGAATTCAACGGTAAATTTATCATACCGAAGTATTGATAGTGGTATACCAGTATTATGTCATCTTCGATAACCAATGTGTCGGTAACAGTATATTAATAGATAATTTATTGCTACCATAACAGTCCTAGAGGGTACTATGATATGTTTTCAAATTTATTTGGGAAATAAACCTTTGACGCTACTCGATGACGGTGGGTTTTCATGTATTAAAAAAATTGTTTTTATGTATAGTTAATAGTTATATTTGAACCAATGAAAATTATGTAGCATATATTAATCCTTATTTTTTGAGTTTTGACCAAGTAAAAGCGTACGGTATGGATCACTAATCATGCGAGACGAAAGCGAGTGGTTGATTGAGTCCGTTTGAGTATTGTAGAGTCTATAATTGAAATTTAATAGCTTGAAGATGTGTCACATTACATCACATTTTTGTTTTTTCATTTTTAAAATTTGTATGATTTTTTCTTCACTATTGAAAATGAATTGTATATAGATTCTAGGGAATTACGAAGCCCCCAAATCCTTTGACTTTGAAGCATGTGCGGCTTCTGGAAAGCTCGTTAACTCTTGATCAAATGAAAAGACTACAATGCCACCTCTACTAGTTAACAATGGACTTGGACTGGTCGACTGGTTTGTGGTTGTCAAAGCAATTGCAATGGTGTAGGTGTTGGGGAATGAATAGATAATTTATGTTTTTTGTTGGACCATGGAGAAATGGAGTGCTACAACAATGTCAGTTTGTTGATTTGTTTTTGTTGGATCAAGCATGGGGACATAGACTTTAGTTGGCTTCCTTTATATAAGTTGGACCCCATTTTTTTCAATTATGCGTAACTTTCCCAAGCAACACAAGCAAACATATTTTTATCATTGTGTGCATACATGTTCCTTGCCAAGTCACCTAAACACAATCCCAACAAATCTAACGGCAATACTAGGTAGCCCAAGTTTTGGTAGCCCAATGCAGTTTAAATCTATGTAGCAAGGTGACTAGGCAAATGACTAGGTAAAATTAATAAAGAACAATTTTCAATGCATAATGACTGTGAAAATTTGAAATGGATATATAAATAAATCAAATGGCTAATTTCATTTTTTTTAAAATTAGTAGAATAACTAAAATCCATTGAATACATTTGAACTTTCATGAAAATCCTATTTTTTTTCCTTCTCAATTTAATCTGCTCGAGAACGAGCAAAAGATAAGTGTAGGGGTGTTTGATGTGCTGATTATATATATACATTTGTGCATCCATTACATGTGTTTTTGTCTTGTTTTGAGTTGATTGAAAGTTGATATTGGCTAAGTTGTTCATATTTGCAATCTTGGGTAAAAAGGCTTGCAATGGAGAAAAAGAGTAAAAAGTGAAGATTTATCAACCAGAGTCAAACTCCGATTGAGCGAAAATGAATCCCGATCGTTTATGGTATTTTGAAGCTTGTTATTTTTCACTCTATAGAAGAACTGCAATCAATCGGAAATGAATCATGGTCAATCAGACTTTGCCTATATCACGACTTTAGTTGCACAGATTCGTGAAATCTTCTCCAAATCCAAGTTGACCCGACCCAAAATGACATAAACTGGTAAGATAAATGACATAGGAGTTTTGGGGAGTATAAAAGGGCATAAGAGAGGGTTTTTGAGGGATTCTTGGAGGTTAGGGCTTGAGGAGAGAGTTGGAGGCTGCCATTGAAGCTTGAAAAAAAGGGGGTTTTCTCATTCTCTCTTTTCCTTGTATTAGGGGATTAAGGAGCTAAGAGCATTCACATCAACTCTTCTTATCAGATTCTCTAAAATACAGTAAAATGAGTCATTTTATAGTTTTACAGAATTACAATTCATCAACACTTCACATCAGTTCTTCTATACCATCCTCTATAACTTAAAAATATTCATTTCTTCAATTATTTTTGATATTGTTTTTTGATTAATTTTACTCATTATATGATGGACCACCAAATATATTTTTGATAACATTATTATTTTAATACAATAGTATAAAATAAATATCAGAACATATTAAAGTATATATTTATTAGACCTTTATATTTTTGTTATCCATTCATGAAAAGATAAATATGAAT
This sequence comes from Tripterygium wilfordii, assembly GCF_013401445.1. Taxonomy (NCBI): domain Eukaryota; kingdom Viridiplantae; phylum Streptophyta; class Magnoliopsida; order Celastrales; family Celastraceae; genus Tripterygium; species Tripterygium wilfordii. The sequence goes on along the minus strand of NC_052235.1, from coordinate 12,711,189 downwards.
CCGGAGTTATAATCTGTAGCAAATTGGCTCAAAAAAATCTAAAATCAACACAATAATAATAAAAGCATTAAAAGATTAATGTTATAATCTGTAGCGGAGCACAGTAGCTCTCCTTCAATTTGGCGGATGTTTACAAGAGCTGATCTAGCATGGTTTTTTTGAAATAGTTTGAGGCTCCATCCTGTAGAATAGGATGCAGGAGCACTTTACAGGGTTTGATGTAGTTGCTCTAAGCGAGTTAAATCGGATAACGGACGGTGAAATTAGACACCCTAGTGCTTTTAATTATCAATTTCATTCCTTGTGTTTAATTTCAATTCCCTTTCTTTAATTACTTGTTTGCTTTAGTTGTAATCAAACCACAAACTCGATTTTTCAAATAGCGCGGGACTTAATCATAATCGATACTTGATTGAATTGTCAAAATATTCTCGTGAGACGATACTCTACTCACTCTTTATTATTTGTGCGACTTGTGCACTTGAAATTATCATGCAACAGTGGGGTGACTCGATCCTTAGGCAACATTGGTTTTTCTTGGTCTGATCATTGTGAGTTTTTTTTTAGGAAGTTTACTTTCCTTCCCACGGACGGTGCCAAACTGATAATGTCGAAAATAGGACTGACCATAATGACGAATCAGTTAGTTAGACTTGCTCCTTCTGATGACAAATTCCTTCCTTCTTGTATACAGAATGAATGTAGTTATGGTGGGGCCCCCGAGGGTGTCCTCGAGGGTACCTATCTGATACTTAAGTCAGCACTTGCGAAAGAGTATTGCTCGGTGTTTAGAACTCTTCTCAAAACTAGCAATTGAAAGTGCATATGGTTCAAAAGTGAGTTTTTACCTGGTGGTGCTTGAGGTCTCCTTTCTATATGAGTTGAATTCTAATTTTAGTAGAAATAGGTCTCTCCTTCTTTAATCTTCAAGATGACTACTCAGAGGGTAGATTTCATTTGAATTCCTCCCCTAATGGAAATTGCACTCTATTTAGAATTATGTCCTTTCTAGACTCTTATTGGGAGATGTGCCAAGGTGCTACCTCGGTAGTAGAAAATCTTATTGGTGGGATTATTTTTATAATATCATAGCTTTTACGTTCCAACTCACCTCACAGCACCACAACTTTTTACCTCACAGCATCTCACCACACCTCACAACACTCCCAAACGCTTACAATATATGTTGAATTGTCCTATGTAATCAAATTAGGTCAATTATTTTATTTTAGATTAATGTACAATGTAAACATTAAGTGATTTTATATTAATATTATTAGTCATCTAATATAATCGTAATTTAGATACGCTAAACGCATCTCACAGCATCGCACTACAGTTTTGAAAGTGATGCGCCAAACAGCTTTTTGAGTTCCAACTCACCTCATAGCACCACAGTTTTATAATTCACAGCACCGCACAACACTTTACCACAGTTGATAGACTCCCAAACATACCCTATATAGTGTTTGGACTTTGGGCCAGTATTTTAAAATCCGTAGGAGGGGCTGACTCGGATTAATGACCAGGTGCTGGGTCAAAGAAACATCTGATTTTGTTTATATTATTTTCTCTGTTTTGGACTAGTACTACTGTGCATAACTGAGTATATATACATATTCATCATATATGGATATGTATTGATTAAATCTAACAAAGATAGGAATCAAAGGATGCAAACTAACAATTTAACAACATCACACATAATTCAGAAAGGAAGAAAAGTATTAGAATTCAGTCATCCAAAGAATAAAATATGCATAGTTGAACCTAGTTCTTAATCAATGATGGAGATAAAAACTAAGGTTTGTTTACTAGCTAGCAGATAAAGAAACCACAGATTCTTCAATCAGTCCATAAGGAACAACGATGCCAGATAAATTCAAGTTTGAACAAAAAACGTACACTAATTGACTTATTATAAGGTATAACAATGAGCATAGAAACCCCCACTTAAAACAAAATCTAGAAAGCACAGCAAATTGAAATGGAGATTTTATTAATTAATACTAGCATTGTGCTTCTCTGCGACCACAGTACAATAGTTCGCCAATTTTCTTACAATGTCGTACTTCTATTTACTATTAATCATCATCATTATCCAATTCGTTATCCCAAAAATTATACGACTCATGCTAATAGATGGTTCTGAGTGGGGATAGGGGGACTCCAATTCTTTGCTCCAATTCTCCCTAAAAGCATGTTAAATGAAGAATTAAAATGTGTTATTAAGTATTTTGATATTCATAATGTTATAATATAGTTGACATTGAAATATTTTTTCTAAATCCTTAAATTGAAACCCTAAACACTAAAACCTAAACCTTAAACCATAATGCTAAAGCATAAACTTTAAATCCTTAACACTAATTTTTTAAATCGATGCATGCACTTCACCTTCTCAAGAATGAAATCCACAACAAAACTAATCGGCCTTGAGATGTGATCATGATATCTAGAGTTCCTCTCATACCATATACCATATATATACAACACTAATTTCTAAACATTAATTCCTAACTCCTAAACTCTAATATTGCATTTTTAAAAAATTATGATATAACATGATTTTTGGGAGGGAATTGGAGCTAAAATCGGCTCAAAGAATTGGAGCCTCCTAGCACTTCTGACTATTGGGTTATTAAGAGGCAACGAATCCAAAAAATACATGTAGCAAAAATATAATTGTTTTGTTAGATTTGTGGTCACATGAAGAAAGATATGATAAAAAAAATAGATTAGGATGGTATGAACACCTTCAACGTAGAGATAGTAGTGCGGTGTAGACGGTCGGACCTACAATTGATGATCTGTCAATGGGAGTGACCAGCAACCTGCAAAGAGGAGAGAGAATGATAGTCATGAGTGTTCTTGACACCGGGATGGTGTCGACAATGAACCTCCATGGTCAAGTTAGAAATGTGGTGCTAAGAAATAAACAGAGAATAAAGAGAGAGAGAAAGTTGGTAGAGTTCACTGTGATCGTGACCGTCATGGTGAACGTGACATAGAGTGATCTGACCTCTGAGGAGCGTCTCCATGATGACCATAATATAGGTGATAATATGGTTCTTCAATTAGCTCTTTTGATTTAGAAGATCTGATATATGTTCCACAAGAGGCATTGATTAGTTTTTCTCTCATTCTCACATGACCACCCCCCTTTTTGTGGGGAACCAATAATTATAGTAAGGGATGATTTGCTAACGCAAACACAACACATAACGAATGCATGGGAGCAAAGGAGATACAGTCATACAGATGAATAAAACGATGGAGAAAGTGCATGTTCAAGCTCCTTCATTTTAATTGAGGATATAATTGGCTCATAAGTCTCACATGAGAGAGTAGAGAACGAGCGTGAGCTAAGGATGACGCCGCCGTCCAGACCTATTTACACGCATTTCAAAGGCGGACGCCGGCAAGTCATCCTTGGCTCAAATCCACTCTCTATCCCTTCAAGCAAGACAATTGATCGAGCAAGTGATGCTATATCCATTGCCTCCGGCCTGCATATTTATAGGGAGAGATCAGATGATAATTGCAAAGTCCAAACAAAAGAAGGTGGTGGTATCAGATATGGTATGTCAACCACCGTATATATTCCAACCCTTATCGGCATCATTACAAGTAGTGGTTTCGCAAAAGCTTCCACATTCTTATCCTTGAACAAGGGATCCATAGTTATCCTTGCTTGGTCATTATTGGAATATATAGATTCTGCTCCATGTGACTTGAATTCTTTAGTGGATTGATGTTCTTTTGAAGTTTATAGCTGAAATTCTGTTGAGATTTGACTTAGTAAAAACTCTACAATCTTCGTGTCCTAAATTGAACACTTTTTTCAAAGTATAGGTATAAGCCCAATTCCCAAACATTGTAAAAGAGTGCGAGTGTTCTGATGAAGACCTAGATCTTTTAGGGTACCCTTTATTATTTATTTTTTATTTAGAGATGTAATAAAATTAATTAAAATAAGGAAATAGTTTTCAATTACTTTGGGAATCCTTAGTCTAGTCAACTATTAGTTATTTGTTTGGGGATGAATGGAAATAAACAAAAAAAAATCCGGAAACTTCTCTCAAATTCCATAAATCATGGACAAAGAGAATAAGAATAGGAAATGAAAATGAAGTGAGAGTTGGGAATGGGTGGGGTCTAAGGCATAGTAACTGGTCATATATGTGTTGATAAAGTAGATAATAAAACTTTGTGAATTTGTTTGTACCATATCCTAACCCTACAAGTCAACTGATACGTGACAAGAAGCTATCTATAGTGCACAAAAAGCCACCACTCTCTTAGTGACATGTGATGGAAACAAGGTTAATATTTTATTAACCCGTGTTCATTTTGCAGGATTTTGAATGGTTGCTGGCCTAAAATTTAGGGATTAGTTCCCAGAAATCAGGGCTGTCCAAGATTTATTATCCAAAAAGCTACAATTCAGGGAGTCTTGGTGCTAATGGATAAATTCTTTTCAAACTTGGATTGTTGGATAACTACCAATATTTTAGCAGGATTATGTCAAAGAGAATCCTGGAGAAATGGAAGTTTGTTAGCTGAGCGTCCCAGTTTTCTCTCAAATTTGTTTCTAGTTGAAGTACGACTCCACGAAGCTCAAACCACGTTTGTCCTACGCAACTCAGACGATTACATTTTTACACGATCTTTCATGCAGAAGTAGCAACGAAATGATCGTCATGAGTCATATTCTCATGTTTTCGACCACATTTTGCCATCATTCCCATATTCAGGAGAAGGTTGCGGTTATGAGCCCACTAACCCAATCACTTCATCCAGTAGCAAGAAAGTGGTCTTACCACGATCACCAAGATGTCGCACAACAAACACTTGAAGAAGAATAGAATAAGTGCCCATCACTTGGCACTATAAAAGAAGAAGAAAAAGAAACAACATACTACCCGCGTCAAACACAGACCTAGCGTCTTCAATCCTTTACTGCTTTCTTAGGCATGACTCCGGTCACTTATATTTTATTTAGTATGGTTCCGTGCTAACTAGTACTTAGATTTATCTTTCCAGCCTCTGTGGCTATATTTTTGTTTAATATTGTAAAACACATCTACATCTCAAGATGTATCCCTTTTCAATGAAGATCCTGATGCATTACAACAATGAGTTATTTTTCATTTCATTCCAATAGAAACTCTTTTCATTCCGGTGATAGTCTTCTATTATCCTGCTTTTTTCCAAATTGACACTCCAGGCATTTTGAGTCCTTTTCCTGGAAGGCAAACCTCGAGCTAGCAGCCTTGTTGTGTTCTCTAACTACGCACAGTCCATATGAAGCAGAGGTCAGATTCGGTGTAGAATCCTACAATAATCCTATCAAATCCTTTGGGCTGACAGCAAGCCCTAGCACACCTGCAAATCCAACATTCATATCCATGAAACTCTTGTTCCCAATAGCCAGAATTATGAGATCTCCTATCCAGAGTAGAAGATAATGAACAGAATCATAAAAGCCTTGTACTATGTGTATATATGTATATATGTAGAAGGCTTGTGTGTGTATATATGTAACTCCACACGTCAAATGACAGGTGGTAATACGGGCACCATATTTTGCAAAGAGCATCCAACCTCCTTGCGGCACATGGCAAGGACAAAATATTTTACTATTGACACTTGTTCATATTGTAGGTTTTTAGGGTAATTGCTGACCTAGAATCCAGGGATCAGTTACTACAAATCACAATTGTCTGAAATCCAGTGTCCAAAAGGCTATAAATGAGGGGATTTTGGTCTTAATGTTTATCCTCTTCAAAGTTGATTTTTTGAGTAATAAATGAGATTTCTGCAAGATTATTTCAAAGAGAGTTCAAAAGAAATTAGAGTTCGTTAGCCTTACGTCCCTGATTATTTTCATACATATTTTCAATTGAAACATGACATTGTGAAGCAGAGCCACGTTCGTCCTACACCTAAGGGAAGAGGGCATTTTTTCACGATCTTTTGTGTAGAAGAATCAACAGAATGACCATCTTTAGGCATGTTTTCATAATCTCAAGCACGAAACTTGCAAATCAGGAAGGTGAAATACACCATAGTTTCCTAAAATATATACATCCATATTGAAGAATGAGCACGATCAGAGAGATGCCATCAAACCAGTCACTCTAGCAAGCAATAAGAAATGTGGTTTTACCACGATCCTCATGATGCCCATGACAGAGTACGTGCAATAAATGATAGAGAAACAGGAGAAGAGACATCACCATGAGCACTATAAAAGAAGAAAGCAGAGAAGTTTACTACCAGCTTGCGTCAACCATAGACCCAACGTCTTCAAATCTTTATTGCTTACTTAGACAATGACTCCAGTCACTTACTTTTTCAATTAGCATAGCTCAGGCTAAATAGTTCTAGATTTGTCATTTTCTTGTCCGAATAGCCTCTGCGGTTATGTCTTTAATTTAGCTTGTAAAGCACACCTTGTTACATCTCAAGATGTATTTATTTTCAATGAAATTCCTGATGCATTTCAAGAATGTATTTTTTTTAATTTCTCTCCATTAGAAGTCTTTTCATTCCGATGATAGTCTTCTGTCTCTTGCTTTTTTCAGATTGACATTACACAAATTTTAAGTCATTTTCTCGGAAGGCAAACCTCGAGCTAGTAGCTTTGTGTTCTCTAACTACACACAGTCTGTTAAGTGAAGAGGTTACACTTGGTACAACACATTATCAAAACCTTTGAACTGACAACAAGTCTTGACACACCTGTATTTTCATCATCCACAACTCCAATACTTCTGATCCTAACAGTTGAATTTTTTATTTCTCCTGTCCAACACAGGAGACACCGAACAATTATATATATTTTCTTTTTTTGCTTTATCATTAACTTGATAAACGATCAGTTTGGTATTTTTTTTCCTTTTCTTTATGAACTCTATAAATATTATTTTAAAGTATTTACTCGTCTACTTTATTAACGCATATATGACCATTTACTATGCCTTAGGCTCCACCCATTCCCAACTCTCACTACATTTTAATTTCTCACTCTTATTCTCTTTGTCCATGATTTATGGAATTTTTCTTCAAGGATAAATAATGGATAAGCCCATGTGCTTAAAAACAGGGTCAATTGCGTCCCTGTATTTTTTTGGGTCAATCAAACCCCTCAACTTAAAACAATCGTCCACGTAGTTAGCCCTCATACCACTTTACTGTTTAAAAAATCTAAAGTGAGCTTCATTTGCTGACATGTATGCGATTTTGTAAAAAAACTGACAATTACGAATAAAACATCACATGATATGTTAAAAACAAAATAAAAACAAAGAAAATCCTAAATCAAACTCTCTTCCTTCTTCTCCTCCTTATCCATCCTCTTGTCCCTGTCAGCCCAACAACTCCTCTAAACGAGCCTCTCTTTCTCTCTTCGACTTGGTATTCTCGTTTTCACCGTGTGCTTATTTTGCCCAATCTTCTTGCACCTCATGCTCAAGAGAAGTGATGGGAGGAGCACCGTTTACATGTCAAATTGAAACCATCTCAAATCCCCCAAATCGCAAAATGTTAATCCCAAGTCGCATAACCTTAATCGATTCTCAAGTGATGCGAATTAGATATCCGATAATATTCCGGCCAAGATCGATGATCCCCATAGCCTAGTTGTTCTCAATATCAGCAATAATCAGTTCTTCGACGAGATTCTGGCATCGATTGTATAAGGGCTTAAAGCACCACAAGAGGGCAAAAAAAAGAGAGGAGAAATTGTCGTGTCTGCCACGTTAAATAACATTAAAAAATAAAAAATAACACATCACCAGTTAACGGCCACGTCATTTCCGTTATGATGGAAAAGTGGTCCGAATGATTTTTTTTTAACTATTGCTTTAAGTTGAGTGACTGGATTAGTGCAGAAAAAGCACAAGGTCTCAATTGACCCTTTTATATAGGTACAGAGGCTTATCCGTTACGTATCCCTTTTCTTTAAATTTGTACTACAATTGTTCACGAATATTTACAGCAAGTCAATACATATAAGATAAGAAGAATATTGTTTGACCTATCTCTGTCAATTATCATCCAATTAAGTCTTATGTGCAAAGACTTCAAAAGCTCGATTAATAAAGTTTCTTTAGCTACATATGCTAGTGGAGAGCAGAACTATATATTCTCCATCTTTTCATGTTGTCCGCGGAGACTTAAGGTCTGTTTGGTATCACTTTTGTTTCTTGTTTTTTGTTTTTGTTTTCAAAAAATAGAAAATAAAAACAAAAAATATTGTTTGTTTGTATTTTCTGTTTTGGTTTTTATGAAAACCAAAAACAGGTTTTCAAAATTTTTGAAAACGAGAAAAAAAGGTTTTAAAAGTTTTGGAAACAGAATTAGTTAAACTTATTATACATTGCACTTTCTTTAATATTTCAGATTACAAATTGCATAGAGATATGAGACAATGATCAAATATACTTTAAGTTATTGTTTTATTTCTCATCTTTTTTTCTTTCTGTTGATGTTTTCAATGGTGAATTACGTTGCAATAGACACGGCAAAGACTGCAGTTACGAAAAATATAGTGGTGTGGATATATTCCATTATTATGAAAATAAAAGCATAAACACACTCTTTTTTTCAGTTTTTGTTTTCAAGTGTTCAACCAAATAAGTTTCAATTTTATGTTTTCATTTTATATTTTATATTTTATGTTTTATGTTTTAGTTTTTTATTTTTGTTTTCAAAATTTTTGGATGTGATACTAAACACAACCTTAACATGTGATAGGTGTCTCATCGTTTAAGTATAAAGATATCAAGTGATATAAAACACCGATTCTCCTAAAGTTTAATTAATTGTAGGATGAAAAACAAAATTAAAAATTAAAAATTATAGAATAACGATAAATAATAATTGAAAGTCGGTTTATAAATGTTTTCGACGATTTTTTTATATTTGAAATTGTGTCTTGGTAACTTCATTTTTAGAAAAACATCAAAAATATCTTTCTCAATATACATAACTAAACTATCATTTAACCATTGATCATCCATTTGATTCTGAATTTGATTCTTGACAATCTTCATGAGAGAAAATGCTCTCTCTATTATAGGAATTGTAACTGATCGAATCAAATTATGTGTATATACGTTATGTCTTCGAGTATTAATCTTTTTTGAGTAAGATCATTGATTTCTTTTAGTTACAAAAAATCGACATCAATAACAAAAATATCAAGTTGATATGAGATTGCAAAATCTCTATACCAGAGAAGTCCATTGGATAAAATCATGCAACAGATCAAATTTTACTTTTCAAATGTGGCAAATGAATCAAATAGGTTTAGGCATGAAAACACACAAAAAAAACTCACATATGACTTTATTAAATCAAGAATTTAGCTCCCAAAGTAATATATCTATTATCAGATTGAATGCGTCAATTTGATAGTGACGAAGATTTGTATCTTCATGCCATATTACTACAGGCAAGTACACACCATCCATATTAGGGACTTCATTGATATTTTTGCCAAAAAAAAAGAAAATTCATTAATCAAAGAGGTCCATCTTTCATCTCTCATTAATTGAAGTCGCTCTTTGGATATTATGATCAATATCATGGCATTAACTACAACTTAATCTTTCCTCTGTAATGCCCGGGATGATTCGACTTCTTGCTTTGTTAAAATTTCTTCGTATCTAATATAATGTACATAAAAAAATTGACACATATAATAAAAAATTTCACATATTCGCCAAATCACATTAATCACATACTGATTACTAATCGAATATTCAATAAAGAAGATTAAATTAAAGAACACATAATTGAGTTTCCGCACATCAATAGTGCAGACAGTACGACTATTGAGTACAATACACTTCATGTTTATGCTTAGGTTTCCTAGACTATAAAATATAATTATTTGGTAATCGGCTAATTGCAAAGATATAAATAGAAAACTAAACACTTATAAGTTTGGATGGAGGGATTTTGGAGAAAAAGAAGAGAATGGGAGAGAAGGGAATCAAATGGAAGAAACGATATTTTTCCCCTTTCATGTTTGGATAGATAAAAAAAGAAGGGATAAGTATAGAATTGACTCCTATACTTTGCTTTTTGGATAAAAAAAGTCCATGAACTTTGTTTTGGATCAAAAAAACCCTTATACTTACAAAAATGATAAATGTTAACCCTTCTGTAAAACATCCGTTAAAAATTACTAATTTGAAATTAAGTATAATTTTTTTATTTCTTCATTTCTGACGTGACGTACATGTGAAATTGACCAATGAAATAGTGACATGTGTCATTTAAGTTTAATTAAAATATTGAAAAAGGAGAATCATCTCCTCGGCCGCAACATTCCATCTCCGGCGGCAAACACTTCATCTCCGGCGAAACCCCATGAGGAACCAAACCCCAAAATAAAATCAAAAATCCGAAATCAAATGATTCTTCAATCTCATCTCAACACCTCCATCTCATTGCCCTAAGTCCCTGTCTCTCTCTCCACTTCTCCTCCAACACTCTATCTCAATCTCATCTCAACACTCAATCTCAATCTCCAACGCACGGTTTTGGTCACAAAATGAAAACCCAAAACAACAATTATGAGGAAAGGAGCTTCAAAGGAGCATACAAAGAGAAACATAGCTTGGTCTAGAATCTGAGATTGTAGCTTCAGGTCAATCCTTCCTTCCTCTTTCACCTTCTAGAGAGAGAGTTGAGTTTTGAGTTGGTCTAGGAGAGTTTGCGCAGCCGTCAGCCGCAGTGTCGCAGTATTGAAGTCGAACAGCCGCACAGTCGTCATGAGCTTTTCGATCTGTCTCTCAAGATTGAACTCTATTCTTTGTCCAGGTCCACTACTAGAGGGTGGATAGGAAGAGATAAAGATTGATTTTGATAGAAAATGTAAGAAATCTTTAGAGTAGTATTCAGATAATTATCTCAAAAGTTTATCATTTTATTCATATAATGACCCTTTTATAGGAACCAAATAGTATGTGAAGAGTCATCCACATTTATGATATAATTTAATACATGTAATGTATAAGGACATCCACATTCTTTGTATTAGTCACATACATTCATCATAACACTCCCCCTTGGATGTTTGTGTGACAATGACAAGGTGCCTCGTTAAAACCTTGCTTAGGAAAAACCCAGTGGGAAAAAACCTAGGCGAAGGAAAAAGAGTACACCTATTTTATAAATCATAATTCACACATTAAACATCCTACCTAGTCAATCTTATCAGGAGAGACATGTAGGATATAAATTGATCAAGGAAGGAAACATGTTGACGCAATGCGCTCCCCCTGATGGAAAAATCATTCTGATCTTTTGTTGAGGTGTCTCATCCCTATGCTGTGGACTAACTTCTGAAAAGTTGATTTAGGTAGAGCCTTAGTGAAAAGATCTGCTAGGTTGTCTTGGGAACGAATTTGCTTGACTTGGACTTGTCGGCTTTCTTGGAGTTCATGCGTGTAGAAGAATTTCGGTGATATGTGCTTAATGCGGTCGCCCTTGATGAATCCTTCATTAATTTGTGCTATATAGGCGGCATTATCTTCATACAAGATTGTCGGTACCTTCATTGTTGAAGTAAGACTACATGTGCTGCGGATATGATGGATTAGCGATCTTAACCAGGCACATTCTCTACTGGCTTCATGGAGGGCAAGAATCTCTGCATGGTTGGAAGAAGTTACAACCATAGTCTGCTTGGTAGATTTCCATGAGATAGCAGCATTACAACAAGTGAATACATATCCAGTTTGTGAACGACCTTGGTGTGGATCAGAAAGATATCCAGAGTCTGCATATCCAATAAGATTTGAGCCGTGCATGGAATCTCTCGAATAAAATAAACCCATATTTGTTGTCCCACGAAGATACCGCAATATACCTTTTTACTCCATTCCTTTGTCGGCGTGTTGGCGCTGAACTATATCTTGCCAATAAATTTACTGAGAATGCGATATCTGGCCTAGTACATTGAGCTAAATAGAGTAAATCGCCAATGGCACTAAGATATGGTACTTCAGGACCAAGGACCTCTTCGTTATCTTCTCTAGGACGGTATGGATCTTTCTTAATATCCAAAGAACGTACTACCATTGGAGTGCTCAATGGGTATGCCTTATCCATAGAGAATCTTTTTAGAATTTTTTCGGTATAGTTTGATTGATGAACCAGAATGTCATCGGGATAATGCTCAAGTTGTAAGCCAAGACAATATCTGGTTTTCCCGAGATCCTTCATTTCAAATTCACTTTTTAGATATGCAGCGGTCTTGATGATCTCTTCACGAGTTCCAATTAAGTTCATATCATCAACATACACTGCCACTATCGCGAAGCCGAAATTCGACTTCTTTATGAAAACACATGGGCATTTAGCATCATTAATATAACCTTCCCTAGTTTAACACTTACTAAGACGATTGTACCACATTCGCCCAAACTGCTTTAGTCCATATAGAGAGCATCTTAACTTGATGGAATACAAATTTTGTGATTGTGCAACCGTTGTTGGCACGTCAAGCCATTCTGGGACTTTCATATAGATGTCAGCATCTAACATTCCATATAAGTATGCAGTAACAACATCCATAAGACACATGTCGAGCTTTTCCGAAACTGCAAGACTTATCAAATAACGAAATGTAATCGCATCCATTACAGGGGAATATGTTTCTTCATAATCAATTCCAGGTCTTTGAGAAAAACCTTGAGCAACAAGGCGCGCCTTATATCTTTCAATTTCATTTTTCTCGTTGCGTTTTCTTGTGAATACCCATTTGTAACGAACGGGTTTTACATCACGTGGTGTTTGAACAATGGGTCCAAACACCCCCCGTTTTTCTAAGGAGCTTAATTCAGCTTGGATTGCGTCTTTCCACTTTGGCCAATCTATTCTCTGTTTATATTCTTTAACAGAGCGTGGATCAATTTCTTCATCGCTCTTCGCAATTTCTGCAGCTACTGCGAAGGAAAAAATATCATCGATGATTATCTCACTACGTTCCCATAATTTAGTCGCGTATGCGAAATTGATTGAAATTTTCACATTTTTAGGTACCTTTGCCTCTTCAGGGGCATTATTATTTTCATGGTGAATTATGGGTTGGGAGTGAATTTCGTTTTCAATTGTCTCACCAGGAGCATTTATAGAACATGCTTTTATTTTTCGCTTCCTAGGAGTTGAATCCTTTGAACCAAGAGGTCTACCACGCTTAAGTCGTGCAACCGAGGATTCATTGGCTGCAACACTGGTTGATCCAGCAGGTATATCAATCTTTGCGGGTGTATTTTCAGCAGGTATATATGACCTTGTCACTTTAGCTGTATTAGCAAATGCATCCGGCATTTGATTCGCAATTTGTTGAAGCTGGACAAGCCTTTGTACTTCAATTTCTCTCTGTTTTGTGGGTGGATCAAGATAAGACATAGTGGATGTATTCCACGATAATTCACGTCGTTCAATAGAAACACTCTTTTCTCCCCCTAACGATGGGAAAATTGTCTCATCAAAGTGACAATCCGCAAAATGAGCGGTAAAAACATCACCCGTTAAAGGTTCAAGATAGCGAATAATCGTTGGTGAATTAAAACCAATGTAAATCCCTAGTCGATGTTGTGGTCCCATTTTTGTACTGTGTAGAGGTGTAATGGGTACATAAACACCACAACCGAACACTCGTAAATGTGAAAGATTGGGTGGACGACCAAATACCAGTTGTATGGGGGAGTACTGGTTATTTGTAATGGGTCGAAATCGAACTAATGATGATGCATGTAAGATGGCATGCCCCCAAGCAGAAACAGGTAACTTAGTATGCATTAAAAGAGTATGAACAATGTATTGAAGACGCTTAATAAAAGCTTCTGCTAGCCCATTTTGGGTATGTACATAGGGTACTGGGTGCTCGACAGTGATCCCAAGGGACATGCAGTAGTCATCAAAAGTTGGAGAAGTGAATTCACCAACATTATCAAGTCGTATTGATTTAATGGGATGATCTGGGAAATGTGCACGCAATTGGATAATTTTAGTAAGTAGCCGTGCGAATACAACATTTCGAGTTGATAATAGGAAAACATGGGACCATCTTGTAGATGCATCCACTAGCACCATAAAATATCGAAAGGGTAGGGTGGATCGGTCCACAAATGTCCCCTTGTATTCTTTGTAAAAAATTTGGGGATTCAAAATCTAGTTTTTGGTGAGAAGGTCTCATGACTAATTTCCCTTGTGAGCAAGCAGAGCATGGATACTTGTTGGTTAAGCTGGAATGCTGAGGTTGCAAAGGATGTCCGAACGAGTTTGAAATGATGCGACGCATCATAGTAGACCCTGGATGGTCAAGATGGTCATGCCAAAGCATGAAAGTAGTCGAGTCAACTTGCTTTTTATGTGAAATGACATGAGTTTCGACTATTTGGATTGTTGTATAATACAACCCTGAAGATAAAGCAGGAAGCTTTTCTAATACATGTCTGTGGCCATTAATATCAGATGTAATGCAAAGAAACTCCACATGATTTACGCCACGAGTTTCGAGGTGGTATCCATTTTGACGAATATCGCGGAAACTTAATAGGTTCCTTTTGGATTTTGATGCAAACAATGCACAGGAATGGATAATTGAGTCCCATTAGGCAGTAGTAAGAAAGCTTTGCCAGAGCCTTCAATAAGATTGCCAGAACCCAAAATGGTGTCGACCTTTGTGTTGGTATGAACAAGGTCAACAAAATATTTGGGGTCTTGAAGGATTGTGTATGTAGTTGCACTATCGGCAAGGCAAATGTCTACACCAAATTTATCGAGACGGAGACTTGTGGAAGATACGTCCATACCTTCTGAAACATAAAACAAGACTGATTAAGTAATAACAAAGGACAAGAAGAAAGTTGAAAGAAAAGATGGGTTTAATTCGTAGAAATGAGAACAAATAATTGAAAATAATCTGGAAAGTTAGAATATAGTAAATGTGAAAATATTAATAATTTATTAAGATCTTCGAATACATAATTTATTCATAAGATTTGTTAAATATTAAAGGCCTTGGATATGGTAGAAATCCAAAATTAGTCAAATGCATTGCACACAGCATCAGTGTCCTCAAAATAGGTGAGAGCATCAAACTGAGGTGCATTCACAGGACCAATAGAAGTAGTAGTATCATGGGGGCATGCATTGACCAAATCCATGGGACCCAAAGGAGTATTGTCTATTGGGGAAACATTGCCCAAGCCCGAGGGATTGGACTCAATCCAATTTGTTTCAACAACTTTTTCTTTGCTTCTGAGAGAGGCTTGGTAAAGATCCATCAAGTGCTTCGGTGTGCGGCAAACACGTCCCCAATGCCCAGTTGATCCACAACGATAACAAGTACTGTTGGCATGTCCAGTAGGAACCTTGTTCTTGGAAAGTTGTCCCTTGTTGTGTTTGAGGAATTTCCCTTTCCGGGGATCCATAGAATGATTTTTGTTGTAATTGCGTCGACCCTTTAGTTGAGCTTGTCTGGAGCCCTTGCTAGGAACTGTTGCAGCATTTGCTTCTGGAATCGGTGTTGTTCTAGTTCATGGTTGCGCATGAGGAGCTCATTGTTTTGTTCAGCCAAGAGGAGGCAGGAGATGAGTTCAGAATATTTCTTGAAACCACGTTCCCGGTATTGTTGTGACATTTGATGCATGAAAAGTGCTGAATGTTTTTTCCAGTTTGTCTGCCTCAGTGATCTTTTCTCCACAAAGTAGCAAGGTGGAGGTTATCTTGTAAACAGTTCCTATGCAAACTAGAATAATCCAGTCTCTGCCAACACAATAACTCAAGTAGGTAGTAGACGAAGATTGAAGCATATATATAAGCAATATCTACACCACTAGTCATGTATACATGCGCATAAACTTCACTTATCAGTACACATACCTAACTCATATTCAAATGTTGTTTTGTTGATCTTAATAAAATATATACAAGACTTGAGGAAGAATTCTACCAGCTTTCGTGCTGATAACGTGATAGAAAATGTAAGAAATCTTTAGAGTAGTATTCAGATAATTATCTCAAAAGTTGATCATTTTATTCATATAATGTCCTTTTTATAGGAGCCAAATAATATGTGAAGAGTCATCCACATTTATGATATAATTTAATACATGTAATGTATAAGGACATCCACATTCTTTGTATTAGTCACATACATTCATCACAACAGATTTTTGTTTTTTATTTATTTTTTTATTGGTAGCAATATAACCTTTTACACCTAATTTTTTATTTTCTTCAAATAAATGTCATGTAAGATATGTTGTGCCAAATCAGCTGATTTTAAGAGAATCTTAACATAAGAATTAACGTTTATCATTTTTATAAGTACGAAGGTTTTTTTGATCCAAAACAAAGTTGATGGATTTTTTTGAACAAAAAAGCAAAGTACAGTGATCATTTTCATATTTTTTATATTTACTAATTTAACATATTGTTTAATTTACTAATTTATCCTTATTTTTTATATTTAAGTATTATATAGAAGGGTAAAATAAGTTTTTAATTTATAAATAATTTAATTAGTCATACATTCCTTGCAAATAATCCCATTTTGGAGATGAAATATTCCCCTCAATTCTCTTCAAATCACTGCTCTTAATTTTTTCTAAGCTATCCAAACAACATAATTGGAAGGAAACTCCTATTTTTCTTCCCCTAAATACCTTAATCCAAATGACAATCGAAAATTGAAAATGTACTAGAGATTAAAAAAAAAAAAAAAAAAGAGGGAGAAAGAGAGCGAAAAAGAAAGAGGAAGAGAGAACGTGATAGTAAGGGGAGAGGTGAGAGAGTGTGATATTTGTTTGAAATTTTTAAAATTTAAGGGTCTGTATGGTATCACTTTTGTTTGTTGTTTTTGTTTTCAAAAAATAGAAAATAAAAACAAAAAATATTGTTTGTTTATATTTTATGTTTTGGTTTTTATGAAAACCAAAACAGGTTTTCAAAATTTTTGAAAACAAGAAAAAAATGTTTTTAAAAGTTTTGGAAACAGAACTAGTTACATTTATTATAGATCGCACTTTCTTTAAAATTTCAGATTACAAATTATATAGAGATATGAAGACAATTATCAAATATACTTTGGGATATTGTTTTATTTCTTTTTTTTTTCTTTCTGCTGATGTTTTCAATGGTGAAACACGAAAAAGGCTGCAGTTATAAAAAATATAGTGGTGTGGATATATTCCATTATTATGAAAATAAAAGCATAAACACACATTTTTTGTTCAATTTTATGCTTTTAGTTTTTGTTTTTAGTTTTAAGTGATCAACCAAACAAGTTTCAATTTTATGTTTTCATTTTATGTTTTATGTTTTTATTTTTTATTTTTGTTTTCAAAATTTTTGGAAGTGATACCAAACACAACCTAAAATTTCTCACATGTTTTGGATTATCATTTTCTCTCACATTCAGTCAGCATCCTAATCACAATAGTACATAGATTTGGATTCTTTTGAGTCACCAAAAATTGGGTCAACTATCACTACTGCAAAAAGAAAAGAAAAGCACATCAATCAGTGTCATCATGCTTTGATGAATACCCACACCGGCCCATAAGGCCCAAGGTAGAACTACAACCCAGAAAACCGGCTTACCAGGTGAGGGTGCCTTGGATCCTTATAAACTAGAGTTGGTAGCCCTATTTTTTCGATGTGGGATACTCATCATGCTCTCATCACTTGGTTTTGTGTTAATTACAATGTAATTAACAAAAGTACACATTTTTCATACTGAAATCCCAGGCCTGGCATGATTCTGGCCCAAGACATGCTATCTAGCCCAATAAACAAACAATAGCCCAAGGCCCAACAAATACGCAAGCCCATGGTCGCACCTAAAACCCACCCAACACATACCCTTCAATCTTCATCTCCTCCCTCCGCAACCCAACTCCCTTCGATCACATCCAGCCACATTGATTGTGGAGCCAAACTATCCGAAGGACGCTAAAGAGGCGATTTTGAATCAGAAAAGGCTGCACATGGCCTCTTCTCGCTCCCTCCTGCGCACCGTCCGTTCCTTCTGCACCACCGCCTCCACACACCACAAAAACCATCAAAACACGCACAACTTCCTTAAACCCAGTACGTTCATTGGCAGCTGGAATACGTTGAAGGACCCTAAAGAGGCGGAGAAGCAGCTGGCCCAGCTGAGGAGAGACTACGCCAAGAAGGTCAAGGAAGTTCGCAAGGAATATATACGCGAGGTGGAGCTCATGCGCCTAGAGAAGCAGCGCAAAGACGAGGCCAGGAGAGACGCCCTCAAGGCTGCCAATGAAGAGCGGAAGAAGCTGAAAGCCGAGGCAGCGAAAGCCCGTGCCCAGGAACGGAAGGTTGCTGAGGAGGAGTTTCGACAAGCCCTTGTATGTGAATCCGACTTTTAACTGCATTTGATTGTTGTTTGCATATGTTCCTGCGTTATTTTTGGTTGATGGGTTTTTCTGGGGATTGCGCAAAACTGACAATGAGATTTACTTTCGGGTTTTCATAGTGAGGGAAATCTGATAGAAAGTTAGGAACCCAGGGATTAAAATTTAAATATTGGGTTTACTTTACTGGTTATTTCTATGGCTTTACGTAGGAAGGATTGAAGTTGAGGGTTCAAAATTTCATTTCTTCTACTTGGGTGGGGGGTTGTGGTAGTTTTGTAATAGAGAGCAATGTTTGGTAGCTGATGAACGGCTGAGTGCTGACAGAAGAACAAAATTGGAATTTGGGGTATATATTTAACACTAACAGGTTGAGGTTATTCACGGTTGATCATGCCTCAGTGTCCTTCTGTTTTTTTTTTTTTTTAAATGGAAAATTTTATTAAAACGTCAAGGAGGTGCAGCCCAGAAAGATTATAAAGGAGCAATGTTCAAAAGCTCAAAAACATTTCCAGAAAAAGGAGAACTCCAAAATTTAAGGCAATCAAACCAACTATCAAAAAAAGTGTCTGTGTTGGATTCCTTGTTGTTGAAAGTTCTGTTATTCCTTTCCATCCAAATCATCCACCTCACAGACATTGAATCAATTGGATAAATCTTCTTTGGCGCTTGTCCCTCCCTATATACCTCCAGGCAATTAACTCCTTGTCCGTAGAAGATTTTGAGACCCGGCAGAATCCCAACATCATAAAAACATCTGCCCAAGCCTGTGAAGACAGCGGACAGTGCAGGAGAATGTGAGGAATTGATTCCAGGCCTGCCTTACATAAATAGCATCTGTTCACCATGGGATAGCCTCTCCTTTATAGGTTGTCTATCGTCAATATTCTACCCCACACAACTTCCCAGCAAAAGAAAGCCACTTTAGGAGGAGCCTTAGACTTCCATATCCATTGCCAAGGAAAGTGAGAGTTACCAAGGGGTGCATCTTGTCCTTAAGAAGAAGCGCCTTAGTAAAAGTGAGCAAATATTTGATCCCAAGGCCTCCAACTTCTTTTGGGAGTTTGATACAACTTCAATTAGCCAGGCGCAGCTTCTTATTCTCCACAGAATCACCCCAAAGAAATCATTTTACTGGATAATGGGAATATGTGGGATAAGAACCATGTTTGAAATGTGACAAAAGCTTGTGTTGCTTGAAGTCCACCTGGGCTGAGGTTGATTGTATGATGTACGTGTTCGGTTTGTTGGAAAAATGTAGCAAAAGAAAGGCACTGGGTTCCCGAATCTAAATTTTCCCGTAAGTTAAAAGCTGAGGAATCACTGAAGTTCACATGACGATGCCCATTTTTGGAATTTTTTTTTAATCTTTTCAAAAGGATTTTATTCAGAAAACAGTCCTTTTCTTTTTATGCTAAAGAATTTTATCATGGAGTAGCAATGGGAGCGGAGACATGGTTGTTGCTCACAACCTAGTTTATGCCTATGAAATTACAACCTGTTTCCCAAACTTTTCATGGTCTAAAGGCAATGTGGCGGCAAGTGATTTCCTAAACACTTCCTATGACTTGTTCTTTTCTTCATTTTTTTGGGCCAATTTTGGCTTGTGCATATGGGGATTGTTTTGATGAAGAGTAGGCTGCTACTATCCAATATGGAAAAGGAGTAGTAGACATATTGATCCTAATCAAAGATTGTGTGTGTCTGTTATGTTAGCTGTTGCAAACAGCTACTTTGGATAAAAAGATGTTGAATAACCATGGCATATTTTAAAATTCCTTCATTTTTCTTACATGACAGTTCTATTACTAGTAGTTTATATAAAAATCTAGTACAACATTCTAAGACTAAGTGCATAGACATTAAACGTGTCCTTATTAAAGAGGGAAGAGAGGAGTTGAAAACAACTAATGGACTTTATCGGAGTAATTCATATTACTTCTGTTTGATGGCACCATGAGGAGTTGTAGCTCCTCATGAAATTATTTGCTCATGCATATTTTGGAGGTTTTTTCCTGTAATCAAGGAAATGCTGTACAGAGAAAAATTTCCACTAGTTTCTTGGTTTCTTAATTGAGGTCGTGGGTGTCTCTTTTATGTTAGCTTGTTGAAAACAACTGATGGACTTTATTGGAGTAATTCATATTACTTGTGTTTGACTTTGATGGCACGGTGAGGAGTTGTAGCTCATGAAATTCTTTACTCATGCATATTTTGGAGGTTTTTTCTGTAATCAAAGAAATTCTGTGAAGAGAAAATATTCCTTGAGTTTCTTAGCTTCTTAATTTTGATCCATGCAGTTGAAAGAAAGAGCACAGAAACTTGAGAATTGGAAGATGAAGGAAACAAAGAGGGAAGAGAAGAAGAAAGAGAATAATGAGCTTTTGCGCAGAAAAAGTTCATTGTGGATTGATGAACGTGAGATGGAAAAGAAAATACTGGAAGCCATTGTTGACACCACGTCCCTTTGAGCCATTTTTGTTCCCAACCTTTCCATTTGCATCAATCCTCACTTTCAACACAAGTGAGTTGAAAAAAATGTAATGTTAGAATAATTAGGACATACTTTTATTTTGTAGTAGTGTAGACGTGATTCGGGCTTTAATGACATCTTTGTGGAGTAAATTATCTTGATAAGATTCAATTCTTCCTTGTGTGGATTTTTTTTTTCACAAGTAATGTTACTGAAATATTATTATTAGTGTTAAAAGGACTTGAATCTTGCTTTGGTCGAAGTCCCAAAAAAGCTATGTAAGAAGCTCGCTGCTAGCTTATAAGCTGCGGGCAACCGCCAGCTTATGATAAGGAGTTTCGAATTGAAGCTTATCTGAAACCGCTGACTTATGATAACTCTTTTTTTTTTTTTTTAAATTTAGTTAAGTTATATTTAATATTATATTTTTTAAAAATAATTATAATTTTATTTGTATAAAATATCTTAAAATTTATACATAAATATTTATAATGAAATAAAAGCAATAATAATTAAAAAATTACAAATAAAAATAATTCTCTCAGTTTATAAGCGTCAGTTATAAGTTCTATCAAACACCTGTTAAATTTATTTCCACACAAGCTAGCATTGAAAATGAAATTATCTCGTCTTTCCAAAGTAGCTATTTCAATCTCGTAATTTTGCAAATTGCATGGTTTCAGTTGCAAAAGTAGTAGAAGATTCACTTCTTGTTTAAGTAATTTCACGCTTCAAATTACATAATTCTCGATGAATTTGGTGCCTAGATCCGAGCGAGGATTACGACATATAATTGGTCAATTCTAGTTGTTTGTCAATAATATATATGTTAAACTATCAAATTTCAATGTTTTTAGAATAAGCAATGAATTTTCTCATGCTATACATGCAATGGATTAAAAATTTATAATGTCATCAAATGATGTCAGCATATATAGGAAAAGAAATTAGACCAAAGAATGAGGGTATTTTTGTCCCCAAAAAATAACAAATCATCCAACTTTCCATATCACATAGTGATGTGTCTATGTCACATAGACTATGATGTATTTGAGATATATTTTGCTAGGATATATAGTGCTCCCATTTCATCAATAGGACCTTTGTTATCCCTTCACATTTAAGTCAAATTAAATCATCTTGTGTGAAATTCAGCTTCTTTGGTCATCATGATTGTCTTTGGACATTATTGTTGCAAAATAAAAAAAAAAAAAACATTGGATTTAAAATAAAAGGTTGATAATATTGATTCGAGATATTACAAAATACAAAGCCCCCGTATAAGGGAATAAAGCAAAAAATCAAAAATAAAAACTAAGGAAATATAAAACTAAAGAAAACATAATCAGAATTTAAGTCAACATAAACTGAGAAACCTAAACAGGTTTATTCGTTTTTTATTGTGTTTGATGCTTTTCGTTTTAGTCCATCTTTTCCCCTTAAGCTCTCTAGCTTTTTTTGCTATGCGTTCTCCAAGAACTTTTCCACATGTAGGACAACACCTGCATAAATATATATATATCAATAAAAAAATATATATTAAATATTGATCGAAGGACGCAAAATTCGTTTCAAGGGAATGGGTTTACTTACATGAATTTACCACTACATGTAGTTCTGCAGTATGTACTACAGTGATTGCACCACAAAATTGTAGCAGAAGTTGATGCCATTGTTCACTGTCAAAGTATTTTACTTACAAAAACTTTCTAGGAAAACTTCTTGGAATTTTCCGCCAAAATTCTGTTCAGTTTTCTTTCTCTTTGTTGGAGTTGATCATCAAACGCTTCTTTATATAGAGAAACTAATCCGATTTCTGTTTGGAGAATTCGACAACTTTTAACGTAAATTAGGAGGAAAAATAATTAATTCGGTTTGCACAATTGATTTCCTATAATGGGCCTTGGTATTATACGGTGCGTGTCGGAAAGATCCAGACGATGTCGTTTCTATCTTCGACCAATACTTGCAATCTCACTCCTCTCTTCTTCTTCATTCTCCACCCTCTCCTGGTCCAATATCGACGCCCACTTCTTCTCTATCCAGGCCCCCATCACCCGCCATTTCGAAGCCCTCCGGTCTGAATCTTTAGCCTCTTAGGAAGATCAAGCAAGGCCTTTGACGAACCATTGTCGTCGCCCATCACGTCGTTAATTGAACTTTGATCACTGAAAGATGATGCTTCTTCCAACTCACTCCCTCAATTTCAAAATGTTTCAACTCAGTCACCCAAAGTTCAAATATGTTACAATTTCATCACTCGGGCAAGACTTCACCAAATCAGGTCAGTCAAACTGATTACATGGGGAGTTGACCAGAGATGTCCAAAGCTGACGTGGATTTGCAATTGCCACCTGTAAAAAAAATATACAGAAAACAGACCTGTAGTACGTTCAAGAACATAGCAAAATTAAAGTTAATAATTATACCAAATCATATTTGTTCCAACACCAAAACAAAACATGTTTTACATTTGGATTTTTGCAGCAGTTCCTAAACTATAACAGATGGTCCAAAATTACATCCAAACTAAGAACCAAAACCTACCAGATGCAACAACTCCCTTCTAACCTAAACCAAGAACCAAAACAATCATAGAAGCATATATAGCAAAAAACAGAGCAGAATAGAAATTAGATGAAGATTGGGCCAAATTAGCAATAAGCAGTTAAGAATTGAAACACCCAGAACTAGAGATGAATCGATTCTTACAAGAGATGAATTGAAGTTGCACAATCATTGAGGAGTGAGATGCTTCGCGGTTGAGAGGTCTTAGAGAGAGCTGGTATGGGTGCGAGGTCGTGCAAGAGAGCTGAAACAGAGATTTGAACCAGAGATGGCACGAGTCTAGTAAGGTCGTCCAAGAGAGCTGGTAATCGATTTTTGGAGAAGAGAGTTTAGGGATTTGAAGAAAAGAGTTTTAGGTTTTGTTTCGCGAAGTGGTCATCTATTTTTGGAGCTTTTTTTGTTTCCACTAAAGCCACGTAAGCAACAATAGCCTGGTCAGCAAATTCTGTTATGCCATGTTGTTGTATTTGACGGTAATCTAATGGTCAACTAAAGTTTGACTGATCGGATTTGGTGAAATCTTGCCCAAGTGATGAAGTTGTAACATATTTAAACTTTGGGTGACTGAGTTGAAACATTCTGAAATTGAGGGACTGAGTTAGAATAAGCACCATCTTTCAGTGACTAAAAGTTCAATTAACTCTAAATTGAGGTCACTGTGTGAGAGAATATATGGGAAGGAACTAAGGAGTTATATTAAGGAGCGTTGGAACGAAGGGGACGTCATTCGTGCCGAATTATCAAAAGCTTTTTGTTGTCACCGAAAGCATTCATGTTGAGGAAAAGCTGTCAGGTACTCTACCAATAAGTGGCACACTCCACCAAAAGGTGTCTCACGCTGTAGATCCTAAAATCTATAATCAATTTGTTATCGTCGATCGAGGCCTATGACAACTTGCAAGATCAAAGAACGTTGACCGTCAAACTTGGACACCGATATGGTGTCGACCGAACAAGCTTCGACGGCCAAGTCAGTCAACGGTGGGAGATATTTAAGTGAGAGAAGTGAAAGACTTTAAGATAGAGAGAGAGATACCAGAGAGAGTAAATGAGGAGGGGTCTTCTTCTATTTATAGTATTCCAAGTCACGTGACCAACAAGTGTAGACCGTACAGACAAGCTTCTTCGTTGGGCCTTAATTGGGTCTGTGGCCCAATCCGAGGCTTATTTGACATATAAAGCCTTGGGCCTGGTCTTGTACCTAATCTAATCGTGGGCCTTGACCTTTAGCTTGGACTTGCGCCCAATGTACCTTCAGATGGATATTTGGGCCGATCCAACCATGGGCCTCACCTGGCCTTTCGACTTATGTTCAAGTATTTTGGGTCAATGGTTTTTGGCCCATACACACGCCAGGGTTCTTCTCCAACTATCAAGAACTCATGAAACCAAATAAATCCGAAACTTGAAAGAAATTGTCTTTGTATTTGTGCACTAACTTTAAGTGGTCTTGAAAGTCTTGAACGGCAAATATATATAACTTTTCAAGAACCCTAATTGCCTTAGACTTCAAATCTTTTGAGATCCAAGGTTCCTAAATTGACTTCAACAACTCAAGTATTCGTTTAATTAAAACCTAGACAGAGTGTTTATGATAAAACACAACTCTATTCTAACATTTAATAAAAGTCGCAATTGCCCCATAAATATTCTAATCCATGTCTGCTGAGTTAGAATACTTGGCCCGTGCTTATCCTGACCCGAAGCATAGAAGTCATAGCCTACCTGAAGTTACTTTGAAACAGTCTAGTAGGATAGGCTATCTTAGGATACACTGCTGCATAAAGATAAACGTAAAAATACAACCACGGCATATATAATAAGCAATTAACACATAATTCCTGAACACTCAAACTGTCATTACTAGTAGGGGTGAAGAATAATTGATTCATTTCTACTACTAGTTTGTTCGTTAGAAAGCGTGCATATTACGACAAAGATCACCTATGTGTAAGAACCAAAAGTGACAAACAATGTTACAGAGTTAACTTTAAATCATACTAAATAATATCCAATAAACTTACCATTGGCATATGAGACGAATGATATAAATATAAGAACACTTGATGCCTTATTTGTTTATTTATTTTGGCCATGATTGGGCTCGGGCAGGGCCTAGAGCTTGGGCCCAGGCCAGCCCGAATTCGGTCCAAGTAGTCGGACTTTGGGCAGGATCCAATCCAAGAAATAGAACCCAGGCCCGTCCGAGTCATAGAGAAGCCGAAGACAACAACATGGTTGTACTTTATCACAAATCACAATTGTTGTTGGGGAATATTCCAAGACAACCACATGGCATAAGCCTATTGGTCACTCCAATAGGTTGACCTGATCATTAACATTGGGCCCACGATTTCGGGATTTAATCTCTCACTAAATCAGGTAATCCCTAGAATCACCCCAAAGGAGTTGTACAAACATTAAACCCCTTCACTATATAAAGAAGGGCATCATCTCTATTTTGTGATTACCTTGAAGACTGACTTTAGCGTTGGAGTGCCCTCGGTCGTCCAATAGCTGTCGAGTTGGTTGATCACCTTTGTTTTCATGGTAAGGGCAGCCGGATCTTGAAGGAGTTTTAGGCCAACCACCCTCTCACAATTCAAGGAGAAATTCGGCTAGCATGGTGTTCATTTTTTTGTTCACTACAACATCTATGTCATTTAATCAACTGTGTCCTTATAATTATTATTTTTTGACTATCCATATTGGAACAAGTCTTCCTAATTGTGGACCTATTGATAATTGCCCCTAATTTAAATGGCTTAGGCCCGTTCGAGTATGACTTGACTCAATTTGCACCAAGAGATGTTAATACTCCAGGGATAGTAGGCAGTCAATATAGCGATCCATTTATGTCGTTCAATATGAACTCAATTAGTTGGTTCACAATATGTGAGGAAAAATATGCATGAACAAGAGTGAACAACAAAAGTCTGCAATACACATTACATCATGTTTTCACAATGAACACCAACAATTGTGCAACTATTTGGGGTATTGAAGGCTGATTCTATTAGGGGTGGCAAAAAAAAGGGTTTCGGGTCGGACAATATCACGTGTCTATGAAATATTTACATATTCAGATCCTAATCCAGATACATTTTGGACGTACTTAATTAACGAAACCTGAATTAATTTAAGTCCGAACAAGTAAATCGGATAATAATCTAATCCGGGTTAGGGTTTAAACAAGTAAACCAGACAATATATGTGTGTGTGGACCTGCACCCAATTTGAAGCCAGATACAAGTTTTGTATTTGAATCCAAATTTCAAACATATAATTTATGTCGAAACTTAGTTTAATGCGGGTTGGACAAATTTAATCCTTTGAACCGGATAGAGTTTTGTCACGCCTAATTCTATAGTATGATGGTGAGTAATTGAGCAGGGCCTACTATTGACTTTGCTTATTTTTTGTCTGCTATGATGATCACAAACTTAAAAGTGAGTCAGAGTTGTAGCACGTTATAAGGGTCTCAGTACAAGGACCGGCAAATTCGTATTCCATCAGTGATTACTTTGGATCATTAAGAACTTTGCAAAATTCTAAAAATCATTGACTAATTTTTTTCAATCAAACGGAAGATTCTAGTATTATCAAAAACGAACCTTGTTTTGTGAAATTGCAAATCTTAAAGCTCTACCATCGAACTATTAACAGCAACTTCAATTTCCAGAAAATACAGAAAGTCATAGAAATTTGAGCATGTGAGAAGTAAAATTGTTTGAATGTAAAAGAAAGTAAAGCAATACTAACCCCATAAAACCCACAATAGATAGAATAAAGATCTCACAAAGCTAAGGGTGCGTTTGGTTTGCATGTTTACCATATGTGTTCTGTTTTCAAAACATTCCAAAAACACATTTGGTTGCACATTTTAAAAAACATAGAAAACAGAAAATAGGTAATTGTCCTAGGTTTTCTGGTTGTCGACATTGAAGGTTGTAATTGACTCATCTAACAGGTACTTGGTTCTTTTCTCCCCTTCAACTGGCCTAATCTGAAGAAAAAAATGGAGATTTTAGCTGGGTGTTTCATACATGGATCACGATCCATTGAGAGTTTGATTTTGTTTAATCTATAAATTCCGATGTGATATTACCACTCCACCTGTGGTGAAATTTGTTTTAAACCCCCGACTACGACAAAAAATTGACTGTGGAATAATATTCGCTGTTTTAATGTTATTCTGCTCTCTCTAAACGTTGTTGATTTTGATTTGAATGTTGTGGAAGCAAGTTCATTTTCAAAAAGTAAACAAACTGAAATTCACCTATACTGAAACTATTACACCATAGCTATTACAAGAAGAAATGAAAGATGAACTTGAAGGACAAGTATCATTTCATTTTATTTCATACAGAAGAGGATTTCTCGTTTTTACAGAACAAAGCTAAAGCAATTTTGAAACAGTTTCTTCTTGCTGAAAATGACTTCTTCTTTATTCAAATTTGGTAAGCTACTTTAGTTTTCCTACAAAATACAAAACAAAAGGAGAGAATTTATTGAAAACTCTAGAAATTATAGAATATACATGAAGACATGCTAATGATCTAACCATACAAGGAGCAACATAGTTTAATATAAATATAAGAAGAAATACTCACTGATCATATCTTCCACATTCTAGCCTTTTCTTCTTCTTTGTCTTTGATTTGGCCTTTTCAGTTGCTTAAGCCATCTTCCTTCAATGAGCCTCACTAACCATTGTGGTTTTCCTGTTACAAGCACGATATATCCTAGAGACAATCCCATAACTAGTCCAGAACTGTAACCCATCATTATGATATTCCAATCAAACCCACTTCCAGAATCATCCTCTTCGCCAAGCAATGGTTGTGATTGTGGTGGAGCACCATTATTACTACCACAACTTTTTGATAATGGAAAACCACACAACCCTGAATTTCCTTCGTAGGAACTATTGTCAAATGTGTCGAGCTGCGGGCTTCGGGGTATGGGTCCAACGAACTTGTTATGGGAGAGGTTTATCTGTGAAAGAAATGTTAGATCTGTCAATTGTCCTGGAATCTTCCCCGTAAGCATGTTTAAAGAGAGGTCCAACCATTCAAGATTTCTCAAATTTCCCAAAGACGACAGGATGCCACCTCCAATGCTGTTATGTGAAAAGTTGAGGCCTTTGAGAAAAATAAGCTTTCCAATGATGTCCGGAATCTCTCCTCGAAACTTGTTATTCGAGCAATCAATGATCTTGAATGTTACTATTATTCTAACTAATTGATACTCCTGCCCTTTCATGATCACAGACACAACAAAATCTTGATATGGATACATGTTTACCCTTAGATATTCTCCATCACCTGAATCTTCTTCAGTTCTCATCATAGCCTTTAGATTCTCAAAATATCTATTTGGCAACGGGCCAGAAAACTTATTGTTTGAGATGTCAAATATTTGTAACATGGAGAAACAAAGATAGTGCTTCCAATCTCGTATAGAACCATGAAAACTATTGGACTTCAGGATAAGAACTTGCAGTCCTATGCGACTTTCCAACCAATGAGGGAACGTATCATTTATTCGGTTGTTGCCAAGGTCTAGAAGTTCCAGCAGTTGGCAATTCACTA
The DNA here is from genome assembly GCF_013401445.1 of Tripterygium wilfordii. NCBI lineage: Eukaryota > Viridiplantae > Streptophyta > Magnoliopsida > Celastrales > Celastraceae > Tripterygium > Tripterygium wilfordii. The sequence goes on along the minus strand of NC_052235.1, from coordinate 12,682,144 downwards.
ATGATCTTGGCAGAGACCCTTCCAGTTGATTGTCGTTGAGGTGGAGAGAAATTAATTCACATCCCTCATTGAAAATATCCGGAATTTCGCCACTGAATTTATTCTTTCGTAGATTGAGAACTTGAAGACGTTGGCTCATTTTTCTGAAGCATGGTGGAATAGTTCCGGAAAATCCATTGTTTGAAAGGTCAAGAAATCTCAAATTAGTATTGCAAATCACAGAAGGTATCTGCCCTGTCAAATTATTGTTTGAAATCAGGTACGTCTGAACTTTGACTGGACTTGGCAGCAATCCAGTCAAATTATTGTTTGAAAGGTCAAGGAATTGAAGATTTTGGAGTTTTGAGAACATGGATGCATCCAAGGTGTCGCTAAAGCTATTCGATGACAGATCAAGCCATGTGAGGTTAACAAGATTAAAGATTGAGCGTGTAACAGAACCATTCAGCTTGTTACGACCCAAACCAAGTCCCTCAAGAGATTGGGATTGAAATTCATTGATAGGACCAGTGAATTGATTGTCTGTGAGACGCAAAGAATGCAATGAAGAAGGTAAGTTGTATAAAACTGATTGTATGGTTCCATTGAGCGAATTCGAATATAAGTCTAGCTTAACTAATTTTGATAGATTCGAAAAATTAGGAATAGGACCAACCAACTTACTGTTTGGAATCGACAACACTTCCAACTTTGAGAGAGTTGTGAGGGAAGATGGGATACTACCATTGAAATTGTTGCCATCACCATAAAAATGAGTTAGTTGCTGTAGGTTGCCCATCGACGTTGGAATTGATCCTGTGAAATTACATGCTACAATAGTCAATTGCTTCAAGGAATTCAAATTACCAATTGATTCAGGCAGCTCCCCTGTGAAAGGCACGAAATTAAAATGCAGTTCTTGGAGAGGACTACTCCAGTTGGACCTTGGCAAATGAATGTTGAGGAGTTCATTGTGTGATAAATCGAGTATGCGCAGGTGCGGCAAGTAAAGAATGTTGCTTGGGAACTTCCCTTGCAATCTACATCCATTGAGTGTTAGATCTGTCAAAGAAGATGAGAGATTCATCAAAGAATTTGTATCGATGGATGACAAGTCCACACCCTCGAAGAGAAGTTGTTTCAGAAGTGAACAATTTTGCACAAGTCTTTGAAGGGGAAGATCATCAATCCTTAAAGCATTAGAAGAAATATCAAGAGAAGCGAGGTTGGAGAGGTGAGAGATTTCAGATGGGATTTCACCTAAAAAGGAAGAATGGGAAAGATTAAGATGTGTCAAACTCTTAAACTGACCAAACTCGGGAGATATCGTTGAATCTCTAAAATAATTATGAGCAAGATTGAGTTTCCGGAGGTGTAAAAGTCGAAAGAGGCTATTGTTGGAATACAAAGAGCCTCCAAGCCAACTACAACTGACGTCGAGCCCAATCACTTGACCAGTGACAGTATCACAAGTAACACCATTCCAAGAACAACAATCCCCGCCTTTCTCCCATGACTTAGTCTTTGGATAAGAACCTGGACAATCATCACTTTTTAGTGAAAAGCTATTTCTGAATTCAATCAAGGCAAGCCTGTCATAATGGGAGCACAACTGCAATGTCGTGTTGGCTGAAAAGGGGGGAATTGATGAAGAACAAAACTCAAGACTCAGAAACAAGAAGAGAAAGTAGAGGATTCGACTGTACTGCCCCATCAATATCACAATTTGGTAAGAGTAAAATGAAGTTTTAGAGATGAATGGTGCAATTTATCGGAACAAGTGGAGAAGACTATTTATAGTAAAAAGTATTGAATATGCATTACAGCTTACTTTCATAACTAGAGCACTAAACATCAATAATTGAGAAACTATTGTCAGGATAAAAAGATCAAGAAAAGTATAAGTCAATAAGTCAATGACCAAGTCCTTACTTCATCCAAAATATATTAATATAGTCGGATGACCTTACAAGTAGAAAAATTCACAATTTATGTGATAAAGTAGTTTATTGATGTTTAGAATGATTCAAAATAAATACAAATCTATTAATTTATTCATTCTAATCAGATATAATTTTTTTTTAATTTGCGTTATATGGCTCAACGTACGAGTTCTAAAAATATTATAGATTCAACACTTATAATATTGTTTATGAATATTTTCCAAGAGAAAGAGACTTTGACAAATCCTTTTCAAAAACTCTATATATCCCTAACAATTTCTCTCATAACCGGCCATAACAATATTACGTTATGTAATTACATTGAATTTTGTTATTACGTTGTCTAATTACATTGATTTTAGTAATTACGTTATCTAATTATATTAAATTTCATTATTACTTTGTCTAATTACATGTTATGGCTGAATTCGTTAGGGATACGTAGTGCTCCCGAATCCTTTTTAACAGGTCAAGAAGATGGAAATTTATCATGTAGAGCCAGTTGTTCACTACACCTTTTTTGATAGAGGAAACCAATTGTTCTTCCATGATGAGATAAACTACTTTACTTAAACAACCTCCCTAGCTCTTGCATCTGATTCCAAATCGTTGTTATGCATTGTTGTGTTTGATGAGATTGGTTTGGATGGACCGGTCGAGTTCTCAGTGTCAGGAAACAAGGAGTGTCCAAAGTCTTGGTCAATGAGTCTTTATTTTGGATCCTTAATTCGGATTTTCTAAGATTCTTATTGTCATTCACCAAGCCTTTATATAAGAAGAAACTTTAATTGTAATATGAGAAATTAGTATTTCACATTAACTGGATGTACTTTAAACAGTCGAAGGCCAAAATACTTTGTCATAGTTGATTCATGATCATGTTTTTAGTCATTTGAAAAGGTACGGGACTTTGTCACGCCATATTAATTAGATGTACTAAAAACATGTTTGCAAATGTGAGAAAATATTACTTGAATCCCAAACAAAAGATATTGATTCAGATATTTCAAAAGACGAACAAGTGCCTTAGTGATAGAGCTGTTCAACTCCTGAAAAAAAGACAATATTCCATAAGACTTGTATTGAAGATGCAGCCGTGTATCCAAAGTTAATTACTTCAAAGATGAGCCTCAAACAGAAAAAGTCTTGCCAAAGTTTTACCTAAATTTGGGGTTAAAGAGAATTCTTATCAAAGTCTTTTTAAGTTGTTTTTGTCGTCTCTTTATTGGCAAAGTGCACTATTTAACACTCTTTACCGTGTGTGATTGTAACCTCCTAAACAACATCAATCTAAAAATAACATTTATTGCAAACAAACTTTAGACCAAGCGGTGGATGCCTGAGTCTAAGTTGTGTGAATACCATTCATTTCAAAAGATAACCCTAAAGTCGTAAACTTATCTTATCCTTTCATGATCACTATCTGTCGCAACCGGGGTCACGACGCAGTCCGACGTTTGAAAGGATGAAAAATGTTTAGAGTCGCCACCAATTGATTTAAGGTGCAATTGGACACCGTAAAAAAACCTGCGAACCAGAGAAAAGGGTACAGGGATCGATTGAGTGTGGGGAAGGTGTTAGGCACCCCACAACTCCCGTTTGAAAACGGTTATCCGGATTAATCTAATGGCTATCTTATGGAAACTTGCTCTTTGCAAGATATAATTATTTTGAGAAAAAGGTTGGTATGAAAAATACTATCAACTCATGATAGCTTTGGAAAAAGGGTTTGAAATAACACTTATCAACTTATGATAGTGTTTGAAAAAAGGTTTGGAATATTACTATCAACTTATGATAGTTTTTATTTGGGAATACACTGCCAACTTTTGGTAGATTTAATTTTAAACATCAATTTATGGTATAAATGATAAAATGCCCTACCAACTTTTGGTAAGTTTGATTTTAAATACCAACTTATGGTATAAATGATTATATGTACTACCAACTTTTGGTAGGTTTAATTTTCAATACCAACTTATGGTATAAATGATCTTATGGAAACTTGCTCTTTACAAGGTGTAATTGTTAAAGTTTGAATTATTACTTTCAACACACTTATCAACTTATGATAGTGTTTGAAAAAAAGCTTGGAATATTACTATCAATTTATGATGGTTTTTATTTGGAAATAGGTTTGAAATAACACTATCAACTTATGATAGTTTTGGGAAAAGATTTGTAAGAATACTATCAACTTATGATAGCATTAAAAAAAATTGTAATTTTACTAAAAACTTATGATAGTTTTTATTTGGAGACACACTACCAACTTTTGATAGATTTAGTTTTAAACACCAACTTATGGTGTTAATGATAAAATACCCTACCAACTTTTGGTAGGTTTAATTTTGAACACCAACTTATGATGTAAATGATAAAATGCCCTACCAACTTTTGGTAGGTTTAATTTTGAACACCAACTTATGGTATAAATGATTTTTTGGAAAAAATGTCATTTGCCAATTTAATCCATTATTGCCAACTTATGGCAAATTCATAAATGAAATCAAATATGGTCCATAATCCAGATAAATGAAATCAACTTATGATTTCCTTAATTGAAATGACAACATATCAAAGAATCAAGATTTGCACAAAACAGATTTTCAAACCACACACTGCGCACAGATTTTTCAACTCTGATTTCACCTATCAAATGAGGTCGAAATGCAACGAAATTTTATATACAATGTCACAACACCTCAATAAACACTATATCAAAATTTCAGAGCAAAATTCAAAGTTTAAAGCAGTCTGCTAATCTCGGACAGATTAGGGTCTTGAAAATCCTGCAGTTTGAAGTCCTTGATTGTAGAGGCTCGCATTGGAGAAGATTGTTGTAGCAAAAAAAATAACAGGAAAGCTTGATGATTGATGAACTTGATAGCAAGAAGTTTCTCCCCTTTTCTTTCTCTCTTTTTCTTTTTCTTCCCCCCCTAGCTCTCTATTTTTGCTCTCTTCCCTTAGCTCTCTCCCCTAGCTCTCTATCTTGCTCTCCTCCTTTAGCTCTCTCCCTTAGCTCTCTATTTATAGGAAATTAGGAGCTACCCATCCATTGAATGACCAACCATGGCAACCTAAGTGGAGTCACCACCATTGAATAACCAATTTGCACTAAGTAAGTGGATTCACCACCATTGAATGTAAATGGAGTCACCACCATTGAATTTGCACTAAAATGATGGATTCACCACCATTGAATGTAAATGGAGTCACCACCATTGAATTTAAGTGGAGTTGCACATCAATTTGCACTAAAATGATGGTGATGCATGGAATGATGTCAAGAGAGATATACATATATGTGTATTTATGTATAGGTGGAAATAGTAATGGGTTTGACAAATCATGTGGTGGGCTTTCAAATGATAATCAAGACATTGGTCAAGATGGTAGTGGACACAAGCAAATTAGCTCTTCATGAAATGGGCCAACAAATGTTGAACATAGGTTGGTATGAATTGGGCTAAGATATGAGTATTTGTGGGCTTAAGAATCCAAGAAAGAGAATATTTATGGGCTTATAGGTACAACAAATGTGTTTTTTTGCATTTTTGTGTTTTTTCTCATTTTTGTATTTTTTTGTATTTTAGCCGGACGAAAATCGGGTACTACAGCTGCCCCCCTTTGTATGTCTTTTATGAAATAAAAGGCAAACAAAGGTATAGTCAACCGAGTTTCGTACGAGAATTGAAATGCACGGGATCACTATGGCCATTCCCGGCTTGGCCAAATATTTGTGCAAGAAAATAAAGGGGCACGGGATCACAAGGCCATTCCCGGCTTGGCCAAATATTGGTGCAGGAAAATAAAGGGGCACGGGATCACAAGGCCATTCCCGGCTTGGCCAAATATTGGTGCAGGAAAATAAAGGGGCACGGGATCACAAGGCCATTCCCGGCTTGGCCAAATATTTGTGCAAGAAAATAAAGGGGCACGGGATCACAAGGCCATTCCCGGCTTGGCCAAATATTGGTGCAGGAAAATAAAGGGGCACGGGATCACAAGGCCATTCCCGGCTTGGCCAAATATTGGTGCAGGAAAATAAAGGGGCACGGGATCACAAGGCCATTCCCGGCTTGGCCAAATATTTGTGCAAGAGAATAAAGGGGCACGGGATCACAAGGCCATTCCCGGCTTGGCTGAAAATTTTTTATTTTTGATTTTTTTTTATTGTGAAAAAGGTGCTCGGGATCATTGTAGCCATTCCCGACTTGGCTAGAAAAGATTTTATTTTTGATTTTTTTTTATTGTGAAAAAGGTGCTCGGGATCATTGTAGCCATTCCCGACTTGGCTGGAAAAGATTTTTTTGATTTTTTGAGAAAAAGGTGCTCGGGATCATTGTAGCCATTCCCGAATTGGCTGGAAAAGATTTTTTTGATTTTTTTGATTTTTTTGATTTTTTTTTTTTTTGAGAAAAAGATGCTTGGGATCATTATAGTCATTCCTGGCTTGCCTGGAAAATTTTTATTTATGCAGCGATGATGCATGCACTGACCTATTTTGCTCAATTATGAATGTCTCATGAATGAATGAATGCATGTTTTCTCAAGGCTTTGCCATCCTCCAACAAGCGCACAATTACGAATTGCTAAACCAAATTTGTTTCTCTGTTAGGGTTGACCTTCTGACTCACTGAGCTTTCAATGTATCAATCTGATTAGTGAAGGCCTTTTTCCATTCTGGATTCTAGCTCTTGGGCTATCTCTTTTCCTTCTCCAATGTGCATTCCCATAATCAATTGATTTTCCCTGAAATTTGCATGTTCGTACGCATCTGAGTTCAAAGCTACCCATTTATCTGAATTTCTTTATTCAATTTAATATTTTTTTTTTTTGCACGGCTTAGGAATGTGAGCTTCTCTTTCCTGCTAACACCTGCTTCAGCTTCAGGCTTTTCACTCAGATCCTTTCCAGCTTAGGATGCCAAAATCCATCAACTTCCTATCAAAAGTATTGTCCTGATGCACTCATTATATTTCCTGTCAAAACTTTGTCAGTGATAAATTCAAAAGTACAGCCATGCTTGTCAATTATTGAAAGCAAATGATAAATTTTTGGAGTATGAAATGAGAATTGAATTGGGATGTGGAAAAGGAGACAACAAGCAACAAAATTGAAGAAATGAATTTCCTCACAATTTGTTTCTTGGAGTATCAAATGAGAATTGAATTGAGATATGTAAAAGGAGACTACAAACCACAAAATTGAAGAAATGAATTTCCTCACAATTTTTATTGAAAAGGATGGGTGGTAATAAAATATTTTAGAATGAAATATGTACAAGAAATTAGGGAGGTCAAAGGCAAGAAGGACAAACCGAACTTATTCAAGATGAAATATGTGATAATTCAAAGATTGTACCAAAATTGCCCCAATTTTGGTGTGCACCCAATTAACAATAATCAAAACTGACTTGTATGAGGCTATCTCTGAACCTTCCATTTCTGCCAACAAACTTCTTCTTTCTATGTAACAGACTAACACCTTAGCAAGGTAAAATATCTGATGGTATCAAGAGCACCCCAAAATCTACCCCAGTTTTGGGTGCATGTCCAATTAACTGATCTCCAACCCTTCAATTACGAAATTAATTTTGCACTCCCACCTATGTCAATGTGAGACAAGTTAACAGCCAACTCAGGCAATACTCATCAATTCAACAGATTCGTGATCCAACCATCTTGCAGCCCAAACTAAAATGCCCATAAGGGTTTTTTTTCACTTTAGCAGAATTCTTCTTCTTTTTTTTTTTTTTTTTTTTTCCTATTTTTGCCTAGAGCGCCCTTGCGGGTTTTCACTCTAGCGAGATTTTTCTTATTTTGTCCCTAATTTTTGCCTAGAGCGCCCTTGCGGGTTTTCACTCTAGCTTTTTTTTTTTTTTTTTTTTCTACCAATAAAACTTAACAACTTCCTTGAAATTGTCCCGAATGTGCATTTTGAGGGGTTCAACTTCAACTAGCGTCTTCTCAACCTCTTGAACAAACTTTTCCAAGTTAATCATGTGATCTTCATCCTCACTTGGCTTGGCAATTATGTTATCCCCATGCACTTCAATCTCTTTATGCATCATATCATGAAACAGAATGACCTTGGTTTGCTGATAAGTATCTCCTGCATTTTTAGACCAAATGGCATGACTTCATAGCAAAAGGTATCACATAAAGTGATGAAAGTAATTTCCTCTTTATCTTCTAGTGCCATCGTGATCTGATTACAATCATCCTTCTTCAGTACTGGTGCAATATTCCCATATCATTCGGGGTATTTTACTACAGCAAGACATCCCGCATCAAATTGCTTCTTTATTTCATCTCTAATCTTCCAAGTTTGCACCAATTCAAATTTCCAACCCCAAATTAACAACCTCATCCATTTGAATTATCTTTTCTTTTTGATTAAACTTGTTTCAACATTTCTGACTATATCTCAGATTCATCCTCAATGTTCAAGTCAAACTCGACATTGTTAATGGGTGCCCCAAAATCCGGTTCATTCGGTTCATCTTTTCATTATCATCAATTTCAATCCTGTCAAAATGGAATTTGCAAGATTTGGAATTTGCAAGTGATAGACAAATAAAGGCAAATAAATGTGGGATGATGAATGTAACAAAGGCATCAAAAACACGGGAATTGGGCAAATAAATGTAGGAATGATGAGTGTAACAGAGCATCAAAAACATGAGAACCGGAAGTATTGAACATGCAAAAGCTGTACTAGAGAAATTTATCAAAGTAAAGTAAAGACATGCTCATTATTAAAACCCAATCAATGGCCGTGAGCTGGACCACAGATGGTAGTGCAGATGGATTTTACTCTTGAAGGCTGCTGACAGAATCTGGCAATTCCAAATTGGTCCAGTTACTGAGTTTAAAACATAACTCCCCAAAATTTCTAGTGTTTGGACTTCCGTACCATATCCATGACTGCGGCCAACATGTGCTCCAGCTTTTGCTGTCCCTCTTCTAGTGTTTGTAGCCCCATCTCTAGCCGGGCTATCGCTGCACGCATGCGATCTGACTGTGGAGATGCTGCAACTGCTGATGAGGAATCACTAGGTGGTGATACTGAGTGACCTTCTTGGGTCTGCTTCTTTCCAGCAGAAGTTGTTTTCAAATGGTTGATGCTCTGACGCCATGTCCTTCTTTCTAGCATGGTGACCTGATATCCCAAAGATGCTTGAGGCCGAGGAGGTCGAATGCTTTTGAACAAAAGCAACCTTGTGATAAGCCGTGGGAAAAATAACTTACCCGCCTTTGTTGGCTTCGTCTCGACAAAATCCTTGGCTTTGAAGATAATGGCCAGATAGATCTTCCCAATATCAAACCACTGCCCTTTATACATAGAGTATAAGACTGACAAGAATTTTCCTCGTCGTTCTTGCTCATGGCTAATAGGGCACAGATTTTTCCTGACAGCATCATCCAGCAACCACATCTTTGAAGGCAAGTAAGCACGGCGTGTAGCGTTGCTGTGCCTATTCTTTTTTCCTCCACACATATCATCAACAATTTTCTGCTTTGACGCACAGATCGGTTGTCGAGATCCAGTGGGCTTATCATCTACTGGTGGATATCCCAAGCAGCAACACAGATCTGCTGTCGTGAATTGAACTTTTATACCATCTAGAATGACCTGATAAACCAGTTGATTCCTAGTCCGCTCACTTCGTGGTAGCTCGATGAGAGTGTGATAGAAGGAGCGAACGATCTGAGGATACACCAGTAAGTCATTTTCTGGATCTGGGTCTACTAGAAACAGCAAGGAATGCTCGCTCAAGTAGCGCATCGCCCATTTGTTGAGTGCTTCTCGCTGTACCGTTTCGTCGATTCTACACTCAGGAATAATTTCAGCTTTGTTGAACAACGCAAGCCTGGACTGTAATCTTGAGGCGATGGTGCGCGAGCGTCTCGGCATAGCTCTTGATCTTTGTGAGAGAACACACTTTTGTCAGGAATGATTGAGATGAAGATGGAGATGGAGATGGAGATGAAGATAGCTCAGAGAGAAAACACACTTTTGCAATTGAGATGGAGATGAAGACGGAAATGGCTCTACTACATATACGAAGACATTTGCGGTGCCTGTCACATCAGTACTTACTTGACTGTCACCATCCACTGTTATTTTCCCGCTTGAGGACAACTCTTTTCTTCCTTCTTTTTTTTCAACTAGATAATAATAAAAAACAAAACTGTCACACTCAACTGTTCATTTCCCGTTTGAGGACAAACTTTTTTCTTTTCTCTTTTTTTTCAACTTAAATAAAAATAAAACAGAATAATAATAATAAAAAAAAACTTTCACACTCTCCAAGAAATTACGAATATTTGCACAGTGAGGCAGGGTACATAACAGACGATCAGGATTTAATCCCAGCAGGACCTTCTAAGCTGTCTGATAAGAGATTCCAACGGAGGTGGGAACATGACTCTAATGGTGATGGTGGTAATGAAGGAGAAACTGACAGCGATGGGGGCGGAGAGCTAAGAGTGGAGGATGACGGTGACGGTGATGATGATGATGAACATAGATCACAAGTCCCCGGAAGCTTTCTTTTGTTTGTTGATGCATCTCTCTTGGTTTCCATATCTGGTCATGTAACCTTTCAAGCGCTTCACATCTGACAACTTCACTGGCTTTACAATAAAATCCTTTGCTCCTTCTCTCAAGCATCTGTTGATCGAGTCACTACGTTCTCAGATGACATGATTACCACTGGAATCTCTCTCAAGGCAGACGATCTCTTGATTTTCTTCAACAACTTGTATCTTGTCATTCCAGGAATACAGTAGTCGGTGATAATCAAATCCATCTTCAAACTATCAAACCCAACAGAACAATTATTCTCCTCGTGTAATCCTAGAAACTGAAGTACTATTTATTCCACTATCCACCGCAGTCACTTTACAGGAAGTAATCTTGAGCAACCTTTCAATGACCGTTCTATCAACAAGGTTGTCATCGATAGCCAAAACATGAACCTCCTCAGAATCAGACAAAGAATGATCCATTCCAACTCGATCAACAAGAAAATTAGGAGTCAATTTTCTCAAAACTGCCCCAGTATTTTTTGCTGTTCATTTTTCATTGTTTTATCAATTCACAACTGTAATCTTGTACTATAAGGACGGCAATGACATGAGTGAATTGGTATTTTTCTTTTTTCTTTCTTTTTTGTTTCTCATGCATGACTATGAACTTATTTAGTTTGACAATGACTGTGCCTACGTGAATGCATGAGAGAAGAAACCAATAATGGAAATTACAATTAAAAATGTGTAAAACAAAACATCAACGACAAATGAATAAATCACACAAAAATAGAATATGCCATTACACGGGGTAACCTAAATTTCTGGAGGTTTCGGACATGGATCTAGGGCTTTATAAAGTGCTTGGGTAAGTTTTTCTAACTATTCCGCGAGGTCCCAGATCATGTTGCTTTTAAAATCCCAACTATTGGGACAAAAGCTCCTCCCTTAACTTTTAAGGGAAGTCGATCCGGTGAGGATATCTTCCACTACCCATGCGGAGACGGAATCTCACGAGAATAGTGGTCAACCCTCTCTAATACTAAAGGTAGAGCCTAGCTGGTAGGCTACAGTGAGTGTAAATGTATGAGATGACAAATACTTTACCACAACAAAATAAATCAACATCTCAGCCATATAAAGGAAACAAACAATTAATCATACAAAAAGAAGTAACCGTAGCCAATCAGTTTAATCATATGGGCTTGACCCTCTTAGGTTTAAAAAACCTGGTTCTCCCCAGCAGAGTCGCCAGTTGTCGCAACCGGGGTCACGACGCAGTCCGACGTTTGAAAGGATGAAAAATGTTTAGAGTCGCCACCAATTGATTTAAGGTGCAATTGGACACCGTAAAAAAACCTGCGAACCAGAGAAAAGGGTACAGGGATCGATTGAGTGTGGGGAAGGTGTTAGGCACCCCACAACTCCCGTTTGAAAACGGTTATCCGGATTAATCTAATGGCTATCTTATGGAAACTTGCTCTTTGCAAGATATAATTATTTTGAGAAAAAGGTTGGTATGAAAAATACTATCAACTCATGATAGCTTTGGAAAAAGGGTTTGAAATAACACTTATCAACTTATGATAGTGTTTGAAAAAAGGTTTGGAATATTACTATCAACTTATGATAGTTTTTATTTGGGAATACACTGCCAACTTTTGGTAGATTTAATTTTAAACATCAATTTATGGTATAAATGATAAAATGCCCTACCAACTTTTGGTAAGTTTGATTTTAAATACCAACTTATGGTATAAATGATTATATGTACTACCAACTTTTGGTAGGTTTAATTTTCAATACCAACTTATGGTATAAATGATCTTATGGAAACTTGCTCTTTACAAGGTGTAATTGTTAAAGTTTGAATTATTACTTTCAACACACTTATCAACTTATGATAGTGTTTGAAAAAAAGCTTGGAATATTACTATCAATTTATGATGGTTTTTATTTGGAAATAGGTTTGAAATAACACTATCAACTTATGATAGTTTTGGGAAAAGATTTGTAAGAATACTATCAACTTATGATAGCATTAAAAAAAATTGTAATTTTACTAAAAACTTATGATAGTTTTTATTTGGAGACACACTACCAACTTTTGATAGATTTAGTTTTAAACACCAACTTATGGTGTTAATGATAAAATACCCTACCAACTTTTGGTAGGTTTAATTTTGAACACCAACTTATGATGTAAATGATAAAATGCCCTACCAACTTTTGGTAGGTTTAATTTTGAACACCAACTTATGGTATAAATGATTTTTTGGAAAAAATGTCATTTGCCAATTTAATCCATTATTGCCAACTTATGGCAAATTCATAAATGAAATCAAATATGGTCCATAATCCAGATAAATGAAATCAACTTATGATTTCCTTAATTGAAATGACAACATATCAAAGAATCAAGATTTGCACAAAACAGATTTTCAAACCACACACTGCGCACAGATTTTTCAACTCTGATTTCACCTATCAAATGAGGTCGAAATGCAACGAAATTTTATATACAATGTCACAACACCTCAATAAACACTATATCAAAATTTCAGAGCAAAATTCAAAGTTTAAAGCAGTCTGCTAATCTCGGACAGATTAGGGTCTTGAAAATCCTGCAGTTTGAAGTCCTTGATTGTAGAGGCTCGCATTGGAGAAGATTGTTGTAGCAAAAAAAATAACAGGAAAGCTTGATGATTGATGAACTTGATAGCAAGAAGTTTCTCCCCTTTTCTTTCTCTCTTTTTCTTTTTCTTCCCCCCCTAGCTCTCTATTTTTGCTCTCTTCCCTTAGCTCTCTCCCCTAGCTCTCTATCTTGCTCTCCTCCTTTAGCTCTCTCCCTTAGCTCTCTATTTATAGGAAATTAGGAGCTACCCATCCATTGAATGACCAACCATGGCAACCTAAGTGGAGTCACCACCATTGAATAACCAATTTGCACTAAGTAAGTGGATTCACCACCATTGAATGTAAATGGAGTCACCACCATTGAATTTGCACTAAAATGATGGATTCACCACCATTGAATGTAAATGGAGTCACCACCATTGAATTTAAGTGGAGTTGCACATCAATTTGCACTAAAATGATGGTGATGCATGGAATGATGTCAAGAGAGATATACATATATGTGTATATATGTATAGGTGGAAATAGTAATGGGTTTGACAAATCATTTGGTGGGCTTTCAAATGATAATCAAGACATTGGTCAAGATGGTAGTGGACACAAGCAAATTAGCTCTTCATGAAATGGGCCAACAAATGTTGAACATAGGTTGGTATGAATTGGGCTAAGATATGAGTATTTGTGGGCTTAAGAATCCAAGAAAGAGAATATTTATGGGCTTATAGGTACAACAAATGTGTTTTTTTGCATTTTTGTGTTTTTTCTCATTTTTGTATTTTTTTGTATTTTAGCCGGACGAAAATCGGGTACTACAGCTGCCCCCCTTTGTATGTCTTTTATGACATAAAAGGCAAACAAAGGTATAGTCAACCGAGTTTCGTACGAGAATTGAAATGCACGGGATCACTATGGCCATTCCCGGCTTGGCCAAATATTTGTGCAAGAAAATAAAGGGGCACGGGATCACAAGGCCATTCCCGGCTTGGCCAAATATTTGTGCAAGAAAATAAAAGGGCACGGGATCACAAGGCCATTCCCGGCTTGGCCAAATATTTGTGCAAGAAAATAAAGGGGCACGGGATCACAAGGCCATTCCCGGCTTGGCCAAATATTGGTGCAGGAAAATAAAGGGGCACGGGATCACAAGGCCATTCCCGGCTTGGCCAAATATTGGTGCAGGAAAATAAGGGGGCACGGGATCACAAGGCCATTCCCGGCTTGGCCAAATATTGGTGCAGGAAAATAAAGGGGCACGGGATCACAAGGCCATTCCCGGCTTGGCCAAATATTTGTGCAAGAGAATAAAGGGGCACGGGATCACAAGGCCATTCCCGGCTTGGCCAATGTTTTTTTTTTAATCTTTGACTTTTTTTTTTGGTGAAAAGGTGCTCGGGATCACTGAAGCCATTCCCGGCTTGGCTGAAAATTTTTTATTTTTGATTTTTTTTATTGTGAAAAAGGTGCTCGGGATCATTGTAGCCATTCCCGACTTGGCTGGAAAAGATTTTTTTGATTTTTTGAGAAAAAGGTGCTCGGGATCATTGTAGCCATTCCCGAATTGGCTGGAAAAGATTTTTTGATTTTTTTTGATTTTTTGATTTTTTTTTTTTTTTTGAGAAAGAGATGCTTGGGATCATTATAGTCATTCTCGGCTTGCCTGGAAAATTTTATTTATGCAGCGATGATGCATGCACTGACCTATTTTGCTCAATTATGAATGTCTCATGAATGAATGAATGCATGTTTTCTTAAGGCTTTGCCATCCTCCAACAAGCGCACAATTACGAATTGCTAAACCAAATTTGTTTCTCTGTTAGGGTTGACCTTCTTACTCACTGAGCTTTCAATGTATCTTCTCTAATCTGATTAGTGAAGGCCTTTTTCCATTCTGGATTCTAGCTCTTGGGCTATCTCTTTTCCTTCTCCAATGTGCATTCCCATAATCAATTGATTTTCCCTGAAATTTGCATGTTCGTACGCATCTGAGTTCAAAGCTACCCATTTATCTGAATTTCTTTATTCAATTTAATATTTTTTTTTTTTTGCACGGCTTAGGAATGTGAGCTTCTCTTTCCTGCTAACACCTGCTTCAGCTTCAGGCTTTTCACTCAGATCCTTTCCAGCTTAGGATGCCAAAATCCATCAACTTCCTATCAAAAGTATTGTCCTGATGCACTCATTATATTTCCTGTCAAAACTTTGTCAGTGATAAATTCAAAAGTACAGCCATGCTTGTCAATTATTGAAAGCAAATGATAAATTTTTGGAGTATGAAATGAGAATTGAATTGGGATGTGGAAAAGGAGACAACAAGCAACAAAATTGAAGAAATGAATTTCCTCACAATTTGTTTCTTGGAGTATCAAATGAGAATTGAATTGAGATATGTAAAAGGAGACTACAAACCACAAAATTGAAGAAATGAATTTCCTCACAATTTTTATTGAAAAGGATGGGTGGTAATAAAATATTTTAGAATGAAATATGTACAAGAAATTAGGGAGGTCAAAGGCAAGAATGACAAACCGAACTTATTCAAGATGAAATATGTGATAATTCAAAGATTGTACCAAAATTGCCCCAATTTTGGTGTGCACCCAATTAACAATAATCAAAACTGACTTGTATGAGGCTATCTCTGAACCTTCCATTTCTGCCAACAAACTTCTTCTTTCTATGTAACAGACTAACACCTTAGCAAGGTAAAATATCTGATGGTATCAAGAGCACCCCAAAATCTACCCCAGTTTTGGGTGCATGTCCAATTAACTGATCTCCAACCCTTCAATTACGAAATTAATTTTGCACTCCCACCTATGTCAATGTGAGACAAGTTAACAGTCAACTCAGGCAATACTCATCAATTCAACAGATTCGTTTTCCAACCATCTTGCAGCCCAAACTAAAATGCCCATAAGGGTTTTTTTTTTCACTTTAGCAGAATTCTTCTTTTTTTTTTTTTTTTTTTTTTCCTATTTTTGCCTAGAGCGCCCTTGCGGGTTTTCACTCTAGCGGGAATATTTTTTTTTATTTTTTTTCTACCAATAAAACTTAATAACTTCCTTGAAATTGTCCCGAATGTGCATTTTGAGGGGTTCAACTTCAACTAGCGTCTTCTCAACCTCTTGAACAAACTTTTCCAAGTTAATCATGTGATCTTCATCCTCACTTGGCTTGGCAATTATGTTATCCCCATGCACTTCAATCTCTTTATGCATCATATCATGAAACAGAATGACCTTGGTTTGCTGATAAGTATCTCCTGCATTTTTAGACCAAATGGCATGACTTCATAGCAAAAGGTATCACATAAAGTGATGAAAGTAATTTCCTCTTTATCTTCTAGTGCCATCGTGATCTGATTACAATCATCCTTCTTCAGTACTGGTGCAATATTTCCATATCATTCGGGGTATTTTACTACAGCAAGACATCCCGCATCAAATTGCTTCTTTATTTCATCTCTAATCTTCCAAGTTTGCACCAATTCAAATTTCCAACCCCAAATTAACAACCTCATCCATTTGAATTATCTTTTCTTTTTGATTAAACTTGTTTCAACATTTCTGACTATATCTCAGATTCATCTTCAATGTTCAAGTCAAACTCGACATTGTTAATGGGTGCCCCCAAAATCTGGTTCATTCGGTTCATCTTTTCATTATCATCAATTTCAATCCTGTCAAAATGGAATTTGCAAGATTTGGAATTTGCAAGTGATAGACAAATAAAGGCAAATAAATGTGGGATGATGAATGTAACAAAGGCATCAAAAACACGGGAATTGGGCAAATAAATGTAGGAATGATGAGTGTAACAGAGCATCAAAAACATGAGAACGGGAAGCATTGAACATGCAAAAGCTGTACTAGAGAAATTTATCAAAGTAAAGTAAAGACATGCTCATTATTAAAACCCAATCAATGGCCGTGAGCTGGACCACAGATGGTAGTGCAGATGGATTTTACTCTTGAAGGCTGCTGACAGAATCTGGCAATTCCAAATTGGTCCAGTTACTGAGTTTAAAACATAACTCCCCAAAATTTCTAGTGTTTGGACTTCCGTACCATATCCATGACTGCGGCCAACATGTGCTCCAGCTTTTGCTGTCCCTCTTCTAGTGTTTGTAGCCCCATCTCTAGCTGGGCTATCGCTGCACGCATGCGATCTGATTGTGGAGATGCTGCAACTGCTGATGAGGAATCACTAGGTGGTGATACTGAGTGACCTTCTTGGGTCTGCTTCTTTCCAGCAGAAGTTGTTTTCAAATGGCTGATGCTCTGACGCCATGTCCTTCTTTCCAGCATGGTGACTTGATATCCCAAAGAGGCTCGAGGCCGAGGAGGTCGAATGCTTTTGAACAAAAGCAACCTTGTGATAAGCCGTGGGAAAAATAACTTCCCCACCTTTGTTGGCTTCTTCTCGACAAAATCCTTGGCTTTGAAGATCGTGGCCAGATAGATCTTCCCAATATCAAACCACTGCCCTTTATACATAGTAATAATCATACTGTTGGACAGGAATTTTATTCTAGGGTATAAAGAACACTGTCTATTCCATCTGCAACAGATCCAAGTTGTACTGTGATCTCAGTGATTGCTTCGTGCAATTTATCTGGGTCATGAGTACTTGCTTGTCTGCCCCATGACATATATCGAACACCTTGTATGGCATGCTTTGAAACCATAAGTTGCCTTTTGTAGTCTTGAACTTTGTCGGTTGCTTTTTTAAGTCTCCTTTTGATTTCCCTCAAAGCTTCTTGTAGAGATTCGATAGTTTCCTGGGGATCGTCTTCGTATTCGTCTTCCCTTATAGGGGAGAGGTTGAATCTGAGATCATTTCCACCTTCATCTTCTTTAGAAGTAGAACCTTCATCAGTTCTAGACCTTTTTGCAGGTGGAGAGTTAGGAGTATCCATCCTTGAAGATTTCTTGAGGAAGAAATTGGTTTCTGCTGATTCTTACTTTTGAATATTTATACGAATGGAATATGAAGGAAGTGTTGGACCAAGACTTAGCGTCTAGGTCAACATTGTGTTTTTGATGATTGTGAAGATGGAGACGGAGATGAAGATGGCTCAGAGAGAAAACACGCTTTTGCCAGAAATGATTGAGATTGAGATGAAGACGAAGATGGCTCTGCATATGCGAAGACATTCGCAGTGCCTGTCACATCAGTACTCACTTTACTGTCACCTTCCACTGTTATTTTCCCGCTTGAGGACGAATTTTTTTCTTCCTACTTCTTTTTTCAACTAGATAATAATCAAAAAAACAAAACTGTCACACTCAACTGTTCATTTCCTCGCTTGAGGACGACTCTTTTCTCTTTTTTTCTTTTTTTTTTCTTTCCTTTTTTTCAACTAGATAAAATAAAAATAATAATAGAATAATAAAAGAATAAAAAAAAAACTGTCACACTCCCCGGGAAATTACGAATATCTGCACGGTGAGCCAGGGTACATAACGGACGGTCAGGATCTAATCCAAGCAGGATCTTTTAAACCGTCTGGTAAGAGATTCCAGCGATGGTGGAGAACATGGCTCTGATGGTGATGGTGGTAATGACCATAGATCACAAGTCTCCGGAAGCTTTCTCTTGTTGTTGATGCATCTCTCTTGGTTTCCATCTCTGGTCATGTAACCTTTCAAGCGCTTCACATCTGACAACTTCACTGGCTTTACAATAAAATCCTTTGCTCCTTCTCTCAAGCATCGGTTGATCGAGTCACTACGTTCTCAGATGACATGATTACCACTGGAATCTCTCTCAAGGCAGACGATCTCTTGATTTTCTTCAACAACTTGTATCTTGTCATTCCAGGAATACAGTAGTCGGTGATAATCAAATCCATCTTCAAACTATCAAACCCAACAGAACAATTATTCTCCTCGTGTAATCCCAGAAACTGAAGTACTATTTATTCCACTATCCACCGCAGTCACTTTACAGGAAGTAATCTTGAGCAACCTTTCAATGACCGTTCTATCAACAAGGTTGTCATCGATAGCCAAAACATGAACCTCCTCAGAATCAGACAAAGAATGATCCATTCCAACTCGATCAACAAGAAAATTAAGAGTCAATTTTCTCAAAACTGCCCCAGTATTTTTTGCTGTTCATTTTTCATTGTTTTATCAATTCACAACTGTAATCTTGTACTATGTTCTCAGATGACATGATTACCACTGGAATCTCTCTCAAGGCAGACGATCTCTTGATTTTCTTCAACAACTTGTATCTTGTCATTAACACCATAAGTTGGTAGGGTAAATGTTGCGACAACTGACGACCTCATTTGATAGGTGAAATCAGAGTTGAAAAATCTGTGCGCAATGTGTGGTTTGAAAATCTGTTTTGTGCAAATCTTGATTCTTTGATATGTTGTCATTTCAATTAAGGAAATCATAAGTTGATTTCACTTATCTGGATTATGGACCATATTTGATTTCATTTATGAATTTGCCATAAGTTGGCAATAATGGATTAAATTGGCAAATGACATTTTTTCCAAATAATCATTTATACCATAAGTTGGTATTTAAAATTAAACCTACCAAAAGTTGGTAGGGTATTTTATCATTTACATCATAAGTTGGTATTCAAAATTAAACCTACCAAAAGTTGGTAGGGTATTTTATCATTAACACCATAAGTTGGTGTTTAAAACTAAATCTATCAAAAGTTGGTAGTGTGTCTCCAAATAAAAACTATCATAAGTTTTTAGTAAAATTACAATTTTTTTTTAATGCTATCATAAGTTGATAGTATTCTTACAAATCTTTTCCCAAAACTATCATAAGTTGATAGTGTTATTTCAAACCTATTTCCAAATAAAAACCATCATAAATTGATAGTAATATTCCAAGCTTTTTTTCAAACACTATCATAAGTTGATAAGTGTGTTGAAAGTAATAATTCAAACTTTAACAATTACACCTTGTAAAGAGCAAGTTTCCATAAGATCATTTATACCATAAGTTGGTATTGAAAATTAAACCTACCAAAAGTTGGTAGTACATATAATCATTTATACCATAAGTTGGTATTTAAAATCAAACTTACCAAAAGTTGGTAGGGCATTTTGTTCAATAAACCATAAGTTGGTATTTAAATTTAAACCTACCAAAGTTGGCAGTGTATTCCCAAATAAAAACTATCATAAGTTGATAGTAATATTCCAAACCTTTTTTCAAACACTATCATAAGTTGATAAGTGTTATTTCAAACCCTTTTTCCAAAGCTATCATGAGTTGATAGTATTTTTCATACCAACCTTTTTCTCAAAATAATTATATCTTGCAAAGAGCAAGTTTCCATAAGATAACCATTAGATTAATCCGGGTAACCGTTTTCAAACGGGAGTTGTGGGGTGCCTAACACCTTCCCCACACTCAATCGATCCCTGTACCCTTTTCTCTGGTTCGCAGGTTTTTTACGGTGTCCAATTGCACCTTAAATCAATTGGTGGCGACTCTAAACATTTTTCATCCTTTCAAACGTCGGACTGCGTCGTGACCCCGGTTGCGACAACTGGCGACTCTGCTGGGGAACACCAGGTTTTTTAAACCTAAGAGGGTCAAGCCCATATGATTAAACTGATTGGCTACGGTTACTTCTTTTTGTATGATTAATTGTTTGTTTCCTTTATATGGCAGATATGTTGATTTATTTTGTTGTGGTAAAGTATTTGTCATCTCATACATTTACACTCACTGTAGCCTACCAGCTGGGCTCTACCTTTAGTATTAGAGAGGGTTGACCACTATTCTCGTGAGATTCCGTCTCCGCATGGGTAGTGGAAGATATCCTCACCGGATCGACTTCCCTTAAAAGTTAAGGGAGGAGCTTTTGTCCCAATAGTTGGGATTTTAAAAGCAACATGATCTGGGACCTCGCGGAATAGTTAGAAAAACTTACCCAAGCACTTTATAAAGCCCTAGATCCATGTCCGAAACCTCCAGAAATTTAGGTTACCCCGTGTAATGGCATATTCTATTTTTGTGTGATTTATTCATTTGTCGTTGATGTTTTGTTTTACACATTTTTAATTGTAATTTCCATTATTGGTTTCTTCTCTCATGCATTCACGTAGGCACAGTCATTGTCAAACTAAATAAGTTCATAGTCATGCATGAGAAACAAAAAAGAAAGAAAAAAGAAAAATACCAATTCACTCATGTCATTGCCATCCTTATAGT